>NC_133324.1:645143634-645479468 GCF_042186555.1 Aquarana catesbeiana
ATTACACTTTTATTGTTTCACTTTAAGCATTATTAAAATCACTGCTCCCGAAAAAACGTCCGCTTTTAAAACTTTTTTTGCATTGATACATGTCCCCTGGGGCAGGACCCGGGTCCCCAAACACTTTTTATAACAATAACTTGTATATAAGCCTTTAAAATTAGCACTTTTGATTATTCATGTTCGTGTCCCATAGACTTTAATGGTGTTCGCGTGTTCTAACAAATTTTTTGCCTGTTCGCAAGTTCTGGTGTGAACCGAACAGGGGAGTGTTCGGCTCATCCCTAGTCAACTGGACGCAACAAAGTGGTCTCAGCTGATAAGTGCATACAACGAATAAAATTATTATATATATATATATATATATATATATATATATATATATATATATATATATATATATATATATATATATATATATATACACACATACATACATACATACATACATACATACATACACATACATATATACACACAAAACAGCAATAAGCGGTGAAAATAAAATGGTGAGAAAATGTGAAACCATAATTGATTGAAGGAGAATGTTCTGAGTTGATAGTAGAGTATGAGCATGTATCTGCGTAACAAAAATTACTGACGCGTTTCGTGTAAACCACTCATCAGGATGCTCTAAAATATCTGTAAAGTGTAGTGAAATAGAAATTAATCTATATGCTATATGCGACTGATTATGGCAGGGAGAGGTGAATGAGTCCCCCCTGAGTACTTACATGAAGTCAGTACAAAGAGATGTAGCAATTATGGAACCAAGGGCAAGATATTGGTCCTTTTCCCTGTTCAAGTTTTTTGCTCAGATCTTTTTGATCTTTACTTTTTTTCTTCTACCTGATGTAATTTATATATTTTTGCACATCACTACATATTGATTTATGCATTCCCCCCTTTTTTTTGTTCCCAGATCTCTTTTGGCAGTCATTTTGGCACAGTACTATATATGTCTCATCCCAAGACCAAGCCACCCAGTTTCTGTGTGTGTGGGGCATTTTCGCACACGCTCCGCCGGAGCACGGCTCTCCCAACTCAGCTCCCAGCAAGGACCACTATCTTGGCCTTGGTTCCATAATTGCTACATCTCTTTGTACTGACTTCATGTAAGTACCCAGGGGGGACTCATTCACCTCTCCCTGCCACAATCAGTCACATATAGCATATAGATTTATTTCTATTTCACTCCACTTTACAGATATTTTAGAGCATCCTGTCCCTGATGAGTGGTTTACACAAAACACATCAGGCATTTTTGTTACGCAGATACATGCTTATACTCTGCCATCACTCAGAACATTCTCCTTCAATCAATTATGGTTTTCTCACCACTTAGTGCTGTTTACATGTGTATATATACACACACACACACAATATATTATATATATATATATATATATATATATATATATATATATATATATATATATATATATATACACACACATACACACACACACACACACACACACACACACACACACACACATATATATACATTGTATGTACTTACTTATCAGCTCTGCATCATACCACCCAGCCAACCTCTGCCTCTCTCAGAGAACATGCCTGCCGCTGGGGAGAGGCCTGGTCTGGCCCTCCTCTCTGGAGTCCTTTCAGTCGCTGGAGAGAGGACAGGGTGACTGAGCTCACTCCATCATGCTGTTGGGGATCTGGGCTGACTGCCCAGCATCCCTGGGGTATACAGGTGGGGACTGAAGCCCCGTCCACCCTTACAGGAAATTCATCCTTTGTTAGTTGAGGGCAGAGGCCAGCAGAACTCTGCCCTGTTGCCAGCCTTTCTGCTGGAAACCCCACACCATCTGCGCTGGCTAACTGTTGGGGGGAGGCCAACTGCCCCGGCTCCCTGGAACTCTGTAGTTGTTTCCGGTGCTGGGCAGAGGTTGGTAGTACTCTGCCTGGTTGCCAGCACTTCAGCTGGGTTGGTGTTATCATTCTGGGGCGCCGTCTGCTGTTGGAACTCCCTTTCATTGGTATGGTCTCCCAGGTGCACAAACCCTTGTTGGGGAGGGAAAATGGCTGCTTCTCTTCCCTGCATCTCTGAAATCCACTGGGAAGTGATTGCCACCTTCTCACCGTGAGCCTCTGGAACTGTCACAGGTTTGGGGCAGAGGTCTTGGACCCTCTGTCCGGTGACCAGCGCCTCAGCTGGGGAAGTTCATTGCAACTCCGCAGATACTGCTGTTGGTGCTGGGCAGAGCACACTGAAGTTTGGCCCTGATACCAGCTCTTCTGCTGGAGGCTCATCAGGTTGTTCTTCCTCAGCAGAAAAGTCTATCAAATCCCATGTCTCTGCAACTGGTGTCTGGGGATAGAAGTTCTTCAGCCAGGATTTCGGAGTTGTCAACTGGTATTTCCTGACAGTCCCAGGCAAAGGGAGCCCCACCCTGCTGCTTAGCAGAGTCTATCAGCTGTCTGTAGGCGATCTCCAGCTTCCATTCCTGAATGGCCAGAAACTCCAAATCTTCCTGTGCCCAGTGCCCTTCCGAGACATTCAGTCTTTGCTCTCTGTGCTCCATTATTTCCTCCAAATGCCACTGCCGATCACTCCCAAAGTCAGGGTCCCTGGACAGCCTCCAATACAACAATCCCAGGCCATCGTAGTCAAAGCCTTCCGTGGGGCTGTCATCCACTGACCACAGGCACTCTTGGGCTACATACCACCGGAGGGCTCTGTAGCTCTCGTCCAACCGCATCTCTGCCCAGATCAGCCTGCTTAACTCACCTGTCCACTCCTGCTTCGGTTTTCCCCCAATAACAGCATTTGTACTTCATACTGTGACCAGTACCTTACATGGATGGAGGGGAGAACTTTTCCCTGGTGTTGCTGCTCGAGAGCTAGCACTTTTTTTCCAGAGTTTGCAGCGGATAGAATCAGACCATCCTAGCAGGACCTCCTCTGATACTGGTTCTCTATGCTGTATCTGCATCTCTCACAACCTCCTTCTGAATTCCATTTCCATAGTGGCTGGTATCTGTACCTCTCCTCTCCTTTCAGTTGGTGCTGCTGTGACTTCTGCTGCTGCAATACCTCTTTGCTGTAGCCAATCTGCATCCACAGCCGCTATAACTAGGTCTATGATCTCCGCTGTAGGGTTAGGACCATAATGTGCTAGTCTTATTTTAATAGCACAATCAAACCATGCCTCTTCGGGTGTCCTGTCCGTTACGCTGGGCCTTTCGGTTATGTTGGGTCTTTCAGCTCTATCCATTTCAACTAGTTCTGCGATAGTGTCCCTCTTCTTACGGTTGTTGGCCGGTCGGCCCCGGTTCTCCAGTAAGTCCTTGAGAGAAGAGAGCTTTAGCCGTTCATACTGTGCTTCCATTGTCCTGTGTCCTCATGTAGCTGTCCTTTCTCTGTCAGCTTACCTTCTCCTCATGTGTTCAGACTAAGAGGCCAGCCACTCACACCTGGCTGGTTTTATAATCTCTCCTCTAAGCATGGCCCCACCCCAGGCCCTATGAGGGAACCCTATATTAATCTGTGCACTGCAAGCCAGCAGTGCTGACCAACCATTGTGTGTTAGCTTTTGTGTGTACTTGCTGTGTTTCCTACATCTGATTCCTGTTACCGACTTTGGCCTGTTCTCGACTTTCCCTGTCTGCTTGTGACCCTGACCTTTGGCGTGTTATGTTTATCCTCGTCTGCTAGTCGCCCTGACATTTGGCTTATCCCTTACTTTCCTTGTTGTTCCAGCCTGCTGCCTCCTTCCTCTTCTCCTGTAGTCGAGTGTAAGCTGTGAGACCCTGAGGGCTGCAAACTGGAGCCAGACTGCAGCTCAGTCCATCCTCACCACTAGAGGCTCTGGTGAACACCTGCTGGCTCCACGCCCTAGTGATCCAGTAGACCTGCTTCCTGAACCACCTCCCAGGGTTCAATCCACAGCAGTCAGCCCTAGGGTCCACTACTTATACAGATCCCACTTCAAAACACTTCCCCCACCCTTGGAAAACAGGGTGGGTTAAACTGTCCAATGACAATGGACACACAGGTCAGGTGTGTTTAACTTCTCATCAGTAAACAGTCTTAACAGGGGGCTGCTGGAGGAATCCCCCCTCCCTCCATAGAGATAAACATCCCATAATATCCAGAGCAGACAGACACAATAGAACATTGGAATACAGCCACACCCTAACCGATCACAGAAAAGAGTCCACAACAAAATGAGACAATATACAATATATACATATATACAAGATTGAGTCTGATTAGTACAGATCAGACTGGATTTCTCATTCACCTCGCAAAGAGTATTGATACCCTTAAAATCCAGGGCCCATAATCAGAAGGCAAGAGGCTTGCATTCAGTCCTCTCCAAAAGCCTCTGTCCCGGCTAGGTCTGTCACAAACATCCTCTCAGTAGATGCAAATGGGCTCAATCACCCTGCTAAGCAAAACTCCCTATGGAAAACTGACCATGATACCAATTGTGAGATTTTACGTGTCCAGGAGACCCACTTCTTCTCAGCCGCAACACCTACTGTAAATGCTCCAACAAATGCTTGCCACATATCTTCCAGGTTTCCTTTTCCTCCAAAAAAAGAGGAGTCCTTATTGCAGTCAAAGACACAGTAACCTTCCAGTTCCATAAGGTGACTCTAGATCCGAATGGTCAATACATTATACTACAATGCACATCAACAAGATCAGCTATACCTTAGTAAACGTATACGCACCAAATGTCCACCAAATGCGCTTCCTCAATCGCCTCTTGCACTCCATCAAACCCATTCAAAGAAGCCATGTGCTTATGTGTGGTGACTTCAACTTGGTACCAGATATCCACTTGAACTCATCTACGATGGGCAAATGACGTGAATCCCCTCTGAAAAAATTTCTACTAGATCAAAACATGTTTGACATTTGGCAATGTCACCACGGGTCTGAAAAAGACTAGACGTATTTTTCTCCACTTGCATAAAACGTATTCCAGACAAGTGGCTTCTTCAAAAGGTCACTTCTTCGACTATGCATGCCATGTTGTGGTCGGACCACATGCCCATCAGTATCTCAATAGCAGACTCCCCACCACAATCTAAAACTAATCTCTGGCGAGCTAACAATTTCCTACTGCAGCAGCCAGCATACACTACAGGGATCACCACTCTACTCTCTGAATTCTTCACCAACAACGTGGGCTCGGTACCCAACCACAGCATGGTATGGAATACACACAAGGTGTTTATAAGAGGTGTATTAATGCAAAAGAATTCTCTTATGAAAAAAGAAAGGACGCAGCATCTAGACTCCCTTACGACTTACATAACAGAATTAGAAAAAATCAACAAAATCAATCCACGGGCCATACATTCTGGTAAGCTTCTATCTGTAAGACAAGAGCTCAGAACCCTTCTATTACACTCCTTTGAAAAAACACAATGCAAACTGAAGGCTGTGGCTTACTCCACCTCAAACAAGGCAGGGGAAGCTCTAGCCAGGAGATATCAGGCGAAATCCAAAATATCCTACCTAATTCACCCTCACACGAAAGAAAAAATTGCTAAATCCCCAAGACATTGCTGATGCCTTCAGTACATACTACAGTGACCTATACAACATTAAACTAGATGACTTGATTCACCAACCTTCCATTGAGGACATTAATGGCTTTTTAAAGAATGTAAACCTCCCAACCTTGACTAAAGCACAACTTGAATCCTTGAATGCACCCTTCACAACCTCAAAACTGCAATCTGTCATCAAATCTCTCCCAACTGGGAAAGCCCCAGGTCCCGACAGGCTGACTAGTGAATACTACAAACAATTCTCTCCCGTACTTACTCACCATATGACTACCCTTTATAATGACGCTGCCTCCTCTTCTTCATTCCCTCATGAAATGTTACAAGCAATGATAATCACCCTCCCAAAGCCAGGAAAAGAACCGAACACTCCCCAAAATTTTAGACCAATCTCTTTATTAAATCTTGACTTGAAAATATATGCAAAAGCTATTGCTCCCCGACTAAATACCATGCTGCCCTCCCTGATCCACCATGATCAATCAGGCTTCACCATGGGTCGCCAAGTGCCCGACACCACCAGAAGAATTATAGACATCATCCATCACGCGGAGTCCAGTGGAACGCCTTCTCTGCTCCGGTCTCTGGACGCGGAGAAGGCGTTCCACAGGATACACTGGTCTTATCTCTAGTGTCCTTCTCAAATTTGGCTTCAAAGGAAATATTCTACAAGCTATTCTAGCCCTATACACAACACCCTCTGTGAAAGTATACTTATCTGAAATGTTATCCCAATTATTCCAAATAACCAACGACACGCGGCAAGGTTGTCCATTATCCCCCCTAATCTTTAATCCACTTATGGAACCTCTCGCAGAACACATTAGAACCAAACCCCTCATCTCTGGCTTCCCAATCAACAGGTCACATAAAATTAGTCTATTCGCCGACGATGTCATTCTAATGGTCACCAACCCGACCTCTTCCCTAGCAGCCGTTCAAGACACTCTCTCACGGTTCAGCAAAGTATCGTACTACAAAATAAATGAAACCTGTGACAGACCTAGCTGGGAAAGAGACTTTTGGAGGGGACTGTATGCTAGCCTCTTGCCGATCGATTGGGGGCACTTGCATTTGGGGGAACGGTGCTCTTTGTGAGCTGTATGTCTGGGGACCCTGGATTTGTCATATTGGAATAGTGGCCGATTCATAATGCTGGGACAGATACTGTTAGGAGATGCTGATGTAAATTCCAACACCTGTCTGTCTACTGTCTGCTAAAATGTGTATTGTAAATAAGTCTACTATGGAATCTAAGAGTCATTAGATCCCCATTGTTATTTGTGTTAATTAACTCTGCTATTGTGTGAAGAAGAGTTTGTTGATTGTGATAATGTTGATTGGATTTTCTGAGCTACAAGACGGCCAGTCTGGCCTAACGGTCATGTCTGAGTCATCTAGGCTGTCTAAAGGGATTAGTTAATTAGCTCATGTTAATTAGGTTACAGCTGTATTGTTAGAGTAATATGAGCAGAAGGTCTACACCTCCACTTTGAGTGTATAAAAGCCTGTATTTTGTCAATAGAGAGAGATTCCTGGTTGAACTTACATACAGCCTGCCTGGTGTTTGTTCTGAGGTATCACAACTGGGTTAGAATGGCACATAGCTGTAATTCTAATCCCGGAGCATTGGAGGACCGAGCAATCAGATGGTGCAATCTGCAATCTGATTCTATAGCAGCAGAGGAGTGTCGAGAGAGTGGAACTGAGCGAGCAAGGGGCTCGTTACAAAACCAAATCATTTATACTCAATTTTGGTATCTATTGCAATCTCAGTTTCCCTACACCTGGGCAGAAAAGAATATCCCATGTCTGGGCATTCAACTCACCAAATCAGTTAAACATCTTTTCACGTCTAACTATATAACATTTGCCAAAAAGCTCCAGGTGACCTACAAAAACTTTCGCGCCATGAACTATCATGTTCAGGAAGACTAGCGTCATTCAAAATGAACCACCTCCCACAATTTCTCTATTTTTTTAGAATGATACCCATCCCGATACCTCAGTCCTACATTAAGTCCCTACAAACCATCGTAAACAAATTAATCTGGCAAGGTAAGAAACCCAGAAGTGCCCACTCGAAACTTATCAAACATAAACTAGCAGGAGGATCAGGAAATATAGACTTTGCTGATTACTACCAGGCCACCATACTAATGCAAATAGGAGAATGGTTTAGTCTTCCCCCTAACACCCACTGGGGACAAATAGAATCCTCTTCTCTTATGAGATCAGACCTAAAAACTTGGGTTCTAGGGAACCCTTTAGGCATCATTATACCGAATGCTCTTTCCCCTACCATGAAAGCCTCAGCCCGTGTATGGAAATCAATTACAGAAACAATACTACCACCCTTACAATCCACGCCTGCCATCCTGCTAGGGGTTCTCACACAACACCAGACCTCTTGCTGTTCCAGTGGACAAGCAAAGGTATCCGACATGCTCAAGACCTGGTGTCCAACTCCAATTTAAAAACCTTCTCACAGTTGAGAAAAGAGTTTGCACTCCCAGCCTCTGAATATTTTACTCACCTACGGGTAACCCATTGCTTGTCTTCCCTACCTAAACCTAATCCAATCTATTAATTGCCTTCAAACATGTGGTCCTTTTTAACCCAACCATCCCCCAAACGAAAAGGTATCTCATTACTATACAACACTTTACACCAGAAAAGGGACTTTACTAAAACAACCTCACATCTACACTGGGAATTGGACTTGGGAGACTCCTTCACTGAGGAACAATGGAAAAAAGCATTTAAATCTATATACCAATCTACTTGTTGCTCCTCTCTATGGGAACCATCCCAAAAAATCTCTCAAAGATGGTACCTAACCCCTACCAGACTTGCCTCTTTTGGTCCCCAATCAACTGATTCCTGCTGGAGATGCCAAAAAGCTAGGGGGGGGGACCTATTCCATATCCTATGGCCATGCCCCAACATACAACCTTACTGGTCCAATATATTCCAAATCTTGCGGAACGTTTCCAACTGCCACATCACCTTTTCCCCTGCACTGGCGCTTTTAAACCTAACAATAGAAACTCACCCTACCCCTCTAAGAACCGCAATAACAAACGTCCTTTTAGTAACCAGACTCAACATCACTTGCCTGTGGAAATTGACCACAACTCCCACTATTGAGAGTACTCTTGAAATGGTTAACACACACTGCAGTTACAAACTCAGTTACGAACTCATGATGGCCTCTAGTAGAGGAAAAATATCATAAAACATGCTCCTCATGGCAACCTTGACTACAATGGACTGGAGCGGCAACACACATTTATCCAAAGAACACCTCCTGACTCATTTATTATCCTGACAGACATGACCAACTTACCTACCGTCTGCACATCACTATTTAACCTTGGATATGACACAAAGGCCCTCTGTACGGGCCATATAATTAGAGAGCTAAACTTTCAAATTCTGTTTTACCCTTGTCCTATTCTCACTCTCACATACCTTATAGTCTTAAATAAATCTACCATGCTCCTTCCAGAAACAATGGGATGGTGGCAGAATAATATAGAGTCTATGTAAACAGCTAGTGGTGTGTGGAAGGATAAGGTGTTCCAAACACTGAGGGCTGCCAACATATAGGAACAGAAACCAAGTTCCAGAGATACTGAAAAAACAAGGAGAGAGGAGCCTCTAGGTGTAGACGTTTAAACACTTTAATGGTACATATGGTGAATAACTCACATTTAAGTAGGAATTAAAAGCATTTATGTTCCAACAAGGATGAGTCCTGGTATGAGCGATCCTGCTATTCCCAGTTCCCAGTTCTTTTCACTCAAACGCTGATGTGGGGAGTCCTCCACTGTATAGGAAGAGCCGGCTCGGAAAGCGGGACTCAAACTGAGGCGTGAGGTGCAAGGGGGAACATATATAATTTTTTTTTTTTTTTTTTTTAGTATCATTTGAACTCTGATTGTACAATTTAATACAGTTCAGTACAGTTCAAAGGATCAATGTCTCAAAGCAGAAACGTTCTGGGTACTTGAAATAAACAGCTGAACAAATCTAAATATTAACTGTCTTTTAAATTGTTTTATTAATCATTTTAAATATTTCAGTTAGAATCATATAGTTATAGTATGTGCTGTGTTTAGTTTTCACTTTCACATTTGGATTTTAATAACTCGCATCTCATCTAATTTTATTAGTATGCTTCTTCTGCATGAATAGAAATTAATAGAAAAACTCACATTGTTATTTACAATGCCAATGATTTAAAAATAGGAATGTTAGTGATGCCTTTCAAAAATAAAAAGAAGGAAACAAGTCTAGAAAGCAATTTGAGTTAATGCAAAGCTGATTTTAAATCCAGCAGGAATGCAGCCAATACCACTGAACGCAGCTGTGAGCCTACATTTCACAGTATCGTTCATACAATTCATGCTGTTTAGCATTATGCGAAGGGAGTGTATAAATATATGTAGGTATTAAAGTGAGAATTATCTGCAAAACACAAAAAAATAATTCATGCATTCATTGTCACCATCCTTGTCGTTTCCTTGTAAATTTCCTTCTTAATTGAATTATAATATACATGATTCTTTACTTTTTCTGAGAAGAATGAAAACAACAGCAGATAGAAATTTCTGCATTCAAGTTACCATAACACATGCATTTTGGTAAAGTTGTCATGTAGTACCTGTATATGCAAGTTGCCACATTAAGAAATCTCTTTTGCATTGCTTGCATTTTTAATGGGATCTAGGAGTGTACAATGCACTAAACTGTGGAACAAAAATCATGGTTAAAAGAGAGCTGCTTCCACTGTGTATGTAGCTGTACTCGGTGCTGAGTGGGTTATATAACACAATAGATGAGGTGAAGCTGCCCTAACTGCAATCATCCAATTATGTGCAAGCAAACATCCTTTGCTTTCCTCCATTATTAATTTAACCTCTACTGAGTATTCTGCCATAGAAGCTCTTTCCCGGTTTGCTAGAAAAGTTTCCTGTAAGTTACAAATGTTGGAACAAAATAACACTCACGTGAAGACCCTAGACCCAGAAGAAGACTGGGAGAATATGGCAATAGTAGCAATGGTGTGACATAGGACAACACAGGCTTCACACCACTCTACGGGGAGCTGGATGATGTGCAAGGTATCACCATTTTTTGGAGGGTCTTCTGAATTTTTTTTTTCAGTGAGAACCCAATGTTCCCCAGTGTGGACACAAGTGACAACCAAAAACATGCACACACTGACATTAAAGTTACCACAGCCTGCAATACCACCAACCACTGCTGGTGGAGACTCACCCAAATTCTAGCTGGCTGCACCCACACAATTTGGTGCACTCCAAGTGTTGTGTAGCAGATAAGTAATTTCCACACACTTCTGAGATTTCCCAAGCCATCCTGTGAGCTAGAATCCTTGCATGATTACTTTTCCCACAGCTCACACAGACACCAGACACAATTAATGGGGTAGAATACCTCCCCTGCAGTTTGTCAGTTTATTGGTCTGCTAAGCAACCACACACACACACACACACACACACCCAGATTCTTATTGATGCCAATGAGATCAATTCCTGCCTATGGCAGATATGATAACTAACACACACTGACACTAATCTACATGCAATCAGATTGACCGTCTCCTGCTCTGTCAGCCAACCACTGCAATTACAGAGAACACGAGGGTGCAGCCATGTGATACAATTTCACACAGATTATCAGCAAACTTAAAAATGAGAATACAGATACTTAAAAGTATTTTTTTAAAACAATAAACATGTCATATTTACCTGCTCTATGTAATGGCATTGCACAGAGATCCTCCTCTTTTGGGGTCCCCTGCTGGCGCACCTCGCTCCACTTCTTTGGTGCTTCCGATTGGTGCACTTGTGTGGGCTCAATCCTGAGCTGCGCTGCCTGGGTCTATAGACAGTGCACTCAGCCATGCCCCCCACTCCCTCATCACAGGATTTGATTGACAGCAGCAGGAGCCAATGGTTCCCACTGCTGCATCTCGGTCACGTGAGGAGGGGGTTATCAGAGAGAGCCACTGCTCTCAGGCACAGTGCTGGATTGAGATCAGGCTTAGGCTGTTTAAACAGAGTATTAGCCACACGAGGGGTGCATTGTTTTAAATGAATAGGCAAACTTGCATTGTAGGGCCCACACCTCATGTCCATAAGATCCTGACATTTTGGTACAGGCGGAAGGCACAGACGCACAATACAATCCCGCTGCCTGTAAAATTTTCTGAGGACTAAAATTTGCTGTGGCTTAACAGGTTGTACAGTGCATCGAGAGATACTTACATCTAGGGCAGTATGAGACCGAGGCATACCATACCAACATTCGGATATGGGAAAGAGAGGCACCTTATATATAGATAGGAAAGAGGGGCACCTTATGTATATGGGCAAAGGACACATCCTTGCTATGCCCCAGCTATTCAGATAGTAAAGAATAAATATGCAGAAAATGATTGGGTAAACCCAAAAGTCCTTTTTTACCACAAAATTTTCTTCTTACTGGCTGTTCAAAACACCACATGTAAGAATAAGGAGGATGGAGGATAAAAAGTTTGGCATAGTATAATAGTTTTGGTAGTCAAACAATACATTGTATAACAAGGTCTTTACCTCTGACCCAGAAGGAAAGATAAATGAGGAGGAAAGAGGGACAGAGAGATTTTGTTTCAAATGCGGGACAGTCCCTTAAAATGAAGAATCTTGGGAGCTATGTCCCAAGCACGAATGCTGAGAATATAAGCAACCTGTGCCTTCTGCCAGTGTTTTGTCAGATTAGGCGACCCGTCAGATTTTGTAATGGAAGTCACTTTCCGTCTACGCCATCTTGCTACACCCCGCACTCATCCACAGTAAGGACACAGTGAGAAGGCAGCAAGTGGACATCTTGTTACTCCCACCGGAGTTCTGCATTTCACACTTATTTTTAACAGTAAACTCGGCTTATATAGTGCAATACAGTATTTTAAAATCCATCACACTGTATTGATTTTTCAAAGCAGCAGTGTTCTGTCAGATTAGAAAACCTGTGAGATCAGCAGGCTTGCCGCTGCTTTTAAAGTTCAACATCTAAACAGTCAGATGGATTTTTAAATACTGTATTTCACTATATAAGCTCAGTTTACTGTTAAAATAAGTGTGAAATGTATGACTCAGTTGGGGGTAACAAGATGTCCGCTTGCCACCTTCTCACTGTATCCTTGCTGTAGACGAGTGCGGGGTGTAGCAAGATGGCGGCAATGGAACGTCACCTCCGTTACAAAATCTGACGAAACACCTGCACCAAATTGCTGGTCCCTCACACATTGGGGCTATACACCCAGTATGCATGAGACCTAAGAAGCATAAGTAGTACTGCAAAGGAGGAAGTTGTGCTTGTGTATGTAAAAAGTATACAGGACTTCCCCCATGGACACATATAGTTACAAATAATCCACATAAAACAAGATTTTAAACCAATACACACTGACAAGTTATTTAAATCTACTCTCATTGCTTCACCCATAGTAGGGATGGGCCATCTGTTCGAGTCGAACATGAGTTTGACTCGAACATTGGCTGTTCGCCCCAACAATTTGGGGTGTTCGCGGCAAATTCAAAAAGCCGCGGAACACCCTTTAAAATTCTATGGGAGAAATCTAAAGTGCTAATTTTAAAGGTTAATATGCAAGTTATTGTCATAAAAAGTGTTTGGGGACCTGGGTCCTGCCACAGGGGACATGTATCAATGCAAAAAAAAGTTTTAAAAATGGACGTTTTTTTCGGGAGCAGTGATTTTAATAATGCTTAAAGTGAAACAATAAAAGGGAAATATTCCTTTAAATGTTTCCCGTGTTTATAACAGTCCGAGAGCAAAATTACATTTCTAAAGGAAAAAAAAAGTAATTTAAAAGTGCTAGCGCTAGTGTCGGCTATTAATGAATTGTCGCTCCCGACAATACACTTAAAAGTCACTGAAAGTCACTGAAAAATAAAAAATAAAAATGTGTGGGGGTCCCCCAAAATTCCATTACCAGGCCCTTCAGGACTGGTATGGATATTAAGGGAAACTCCGCGCCACAATTAAAAAAAAAAAAAATGGCGTGGGGTTCCCCCAAAAATTCACATCAGACCCTTATCCGAGTACACAACCTGGCAGGCTGCAGGAAAAGAGGGGGGGTGAGAGAGTGCCTCCCCTCCTGAACCGTACCAGGCCACATGCCCTCAACATGGGGAGGATGTCCCCATGTTGATGGGGACAAGGGCCTCATCCCCATAACCCTTGCCCGGTGGTTGCGGGGGTCTGTGGGCGTGGGGCTTAGCGGAATCTGAAAGCCCCCTTTAACAAAGGGGACACCCAGATTCCGCCCCCCCATGTGAATTGGTAAGGGGTACATTGTACCCCTACAATTTCACAAAAAGAAAGTGTCAAAATGTTAAAAAACCACAGGAGACGGCTTGGGACAAGTCCTTTATTAAAAATAAAAAAAAATAAAAAGATTCCAGTGATGTAATCAAATAAATCCATGCTCCTACTCCAGCCATGTAATCCAATTCTCGATCTCCAGCGATGGATGATCTCCAGCGATTGCAGCGAGGAACACGCACAGGATTCTGCCTCCACCGAAGGCACCCAGCCAATGACGCGGTGCTAGCTTGACAGCTCTTATGTAGCTGAGGGCGGGGCCACCCATCAGTGACATGTACGGGTGACCCTGCCACCCCTCTGATGCAACGCACATTGCATCAGAGGGGGCTGGGTCATCCGTACACGTCACTGGGAAACCCCGGCGTTTCCCCTTGTCAGAGGGGAACGGGGTCACATGACGGGTGGCCCCGCCCTCAGCTACATAATAGCTGTCAAGCTAGCGCCACGTCATTGGCTGGGTGCCTCTGGTGGAGGCAGGATCCTGTGCGTGTTCCTTGTTGGAGTAGCTGGAGATCAAGAATTGGATTATATCTCTGGAGTAGGAGCATGGATTTATTGGATTACATTGCTGAATTCTCTTTTTTGATTTTTAATAAAGGACTTGTCCCAACCCATCTCCTGTGGTTTTTTAACATTTTGACACTTTCTTTTTGTGAAAACGGTAGGGGTACAATGTACCCCTTACTGATTCACATGGGGGGCGGGATCTGGATGTCCCCTTTGTTAAAGGGGCCTTCCAGATTCTGATAAGCCCCCCGCCCACAGACCCCACAACCACCGGGCAAGGGTTGTGGGGATGAGGCCCTTGTCCCCATCAACATGGGGACATCATCCCCATGTTGAGGGCATGTGGCCTGGTACGGTTCAGGAGGGGGGGCCCTCTTTCGCCCCCCCTCTTTTCCTGCGGCCTGCCAGGTTGCATGCTCGGATAAGGGTCTGGTATGGATTTTTGGGGGAACCCCAAGCTTTTTTTTTTTTATTTTGGCGCTGAGTTCCCCTTAATATCCATACCAGACCTGAAGGGCCTGGTAATGAAATTTTGGGGGACCCCCACTCATTTTTATTTTTTTTATTTTTCAATGACTTTTATGTGTATTGTCGGGACCGACAAGTCATTAATAGCCGGCACTAGCGCTAGCACTTTTAAATGACTTTTTTTCCTTTAGAAATGTCATTTTGCTCTCAGACTGTTATAAACACAGGAAACGTGCTACTTTACAGGCATACTATAGACACTCCCCCAGGTACGAAATTTAAAAGAATATTTCACTTTTATTGTTTCACTTTAAGCATTATTAAAATAACTGCTCCTGAAAAGAAAAAAAAAAAACTTTTGCATTGATACATGTCCCCTGGGGCAGGACCCAGGTCCCCAAACACTGTTTATGACAATAACTTGCATATTAACCTTTAAAATTAGCACTTTTTAGCCTGTTCGCATGTTCTGGATGCAAACCAAACAGGGGGGTGTTCAGCCCATCCCTTAGTTAGCACCCTCTTTTTACATAATCGCTGCCATAAAAACATTACAAATCTTACCTAAATGCCACTTTTACTCACCGTAATCTGTAGTCATCACATACAGTGCATTTCTGCATTACTGGTCCTCTGCATCTGGAAACAAGACCAGTGAGGGACATGAGCTGTGGTCTTAGGTTATCCCTGCTGTAGAAAGTAGGTAAAAAAAAAAAAAAAAAAAAGAGTTTAAAGTGGATGTAAACCCAATGTCATCCTTTTTAAACTACTGCCATAGGGGTTATCTATAAGGATATACATGCCTCCTGCATGTATCCTTACCTGTCAAATGTCTCCCCTCTCTATGTTATTAGACCCGAAAAACTGCATATTCTGTAGGCGGGTCTGTTGTCTGGAGCTCGGTGGGTGGAGTCATGATGTCAGTAGACTCCCCGCCCACCTCTACACTCCCCTTGTCAATATGCATTTCTCTGTGTATTTCTAACACTGAACTTCTGCTGAACTTCTGCTATGATCTCTAACATCCAGTGAAAAGAGAGGAAAGTAACCTCATGACTTCAGCATGCCAAATCATGGTGAGGTGTGGAACAGCCAATCCTTGCAGAGCTGCTGAAGAAAGGAGTGGGGGAGGGAATTTAAAAATACTGCATGTGTCTTAGGCTAGTGCACGAGATGTAAATCGCCTGTCACTCACAGCAAGGGGGAGGATTTGACAAAGTTTTTCTCAGTTTGTCAAGAATTGTCTCACTGAACAATAAAAGGGCATTGCTCAGAGATGGATTAACTCTGTGTGGCAAGACTGGGCACAAATGATAGCAAATCATATACTCTACATGTATACATCTATGATAAAAAAAATAATAATAATTTGGGTTTACATCCACTTTAAGATTGTCTTTAAATTAAACTATGTTTAAATTGTGTGTGTTGCCTGAACATCAGACACTTTTAGTGCCAGAAACATGAAACTTTCATTACTTTATTCTGTGAATATTAATTAACCTTATTCATTCCTGTCCTATGCCTTCTTTCTCATTTTTGTAAAAGCACAGACACTTCACTATTAATATATCACAATTCAGATGAATTTGTTTACAGTTCATGTGAAAAGGTTTGATTTGTTTTAAGGCGAGAACACTATGTAATATTTGTTAATTCTCCTAGGACGTTACATTTTGGTGAACTGACTCTGCATTGTAGCTCTTGATATGCATTTGATTTTTAAGCATATTCTTTTAGAGAGAGAGACATCACACATCACTAGTTTCTTCCATCTCAATTCCTAGCTGAAGTGCTAGGCCCCATATGGTCATTCTGTGCAGACAACAGCTGTGACAGATGAAGCTAGGTCTTGTTGTGCCCCTGAAGGCATGCTTGACCCATTCTTTTTGGAAAACAAAGAATTTTACATTTGAAAAATATCACGTCTCATAGGTACAAAATTGACACTGTGAAATCCAAAGCCATGTAGAACTACATTTTTTAAAGTAAAGGCTCTGAAAACACACAGGTCTCTCTTAATGTGTGTGTGTGTTATGAGATATGAATAAAATGATCCAACTACAAAGCAGAAAAAGTATATAGGCAGGAGCTCAGGTATATAGACATACATGCCAATATATACAGTCTCCTTTTGACCGCCGGAAGATTTAACCTCCTTCATGACCAGGCCATTTTTTGCTTTTTGGCACTGCGTTTATTTAACTGGCAATTGCGCGGTCATGCAACGTTGTACCAGAAATAAATGTTTTTCCCCACAAACATAGCCTTATTTTGGTGGTATTTGATCACCACTTGGTTTTTATTTTTTGTGCTATAAACTAAAAAAAAAAAAAAGGAGTGCCAATTTTGAAAAAAAAATATTTTACCTTCTGCTATAAAGCATATTCCAAAAAAAATCCCTTAATAAATTTGGGCCAAAATGTATTCTGCTACATGTCTTTGGTAAAAAAAATCCCAATAAGTTTATATTGATTGGTTAGCTTGAACATTATACCATCTACAAACTATGGGATATATACTGGAATGTTTTTTTGTTTTTTTATATACTAGTGTAGCACCCCTTAGCGTGGCTAGAATGCTAAAGTGCTAGTGTAGAATGTTTTGTGTTAGTGTAGGTACATTTTCAGGCTTAGGGCAGTGTGGAGTTCAGGTGGAAGATGGAGATAGAGTGTAAGGCTGTTGGAGCCTTTGAGCTCCCCAGTCTGGGGAGAGGGTGAGCTGAGACCTGGTGGGGAATGGACACCTTCTCATGACACACAGAGGAATCCTGAACAGGAGGCATGGGAGCAAGGAGGACAGCAGGAGAACACTGCCGGGGAAATCTCCGGGGAGAAAGACAGCCATGTGGGCTGGTGAGTGTTGCAGTCAGAGGACTGAGAGACATACCTGAAGGGACTGGTCGCAAGCAGTCTGGGATGAATGCAGAGTCAGTCTGGGAGGAATGTGGAGAAATAGCCAGGAGGGCTAGTGAAAGGGGCAGCTGCAGCCAGGCGGACTGACAGTGCCTGAAGAAATGGTACTGGGAGCAGTAGCCACAGGAAAGTACAGCTAGCACCAAAACCCTCTATTGTGCTACACCACTAAAGGGGCCCACGGTCCCTGCCGGCAAAGGGCATTTGCTATGGTCTGAATACACTCTTGTCAGACAATCCTCAAAGTGCTAGCTTGGGAGCTGTAGTTCTACAAGCAAGTCTGTGCTAGAGGTAGAAGAAAAGGAATGTGTATTTACCGGATGTACAGTATCTCACAAACGTGAGTACACCCCTTACATTTTTGCAAATATTTTATTATATCTTTTCATGTGACAACACTGAAGAAATTACACTTTGCTACAATGTAAAGTAGTGAGTGTACAGCTTTTATAACAGTGTAAATTTTCTGTCCCCTCAAAATAAGTCAACACACAGCCATTAATGTCTAAACCACTGGCAACAAAAGTGAGTACACCCCTAAGTGAAAATGTCCATATTGGGCCCAAAGTGTCAAGGATTTGTGTGACCACCATTATTTCCCAGCACTGCCTTAACCCTTTTGGGCATGGAGTTCACCAGAGCTTCACAGGTTGCCACTGGAGTCCTCTTCCACTCCTCCATGATGACATCACAGAGCTGGTGGATGTTAGAGACCTTGCGCTCCTACACCTTCCGTTTGAGCATGCCCCACAGATCAATAGGGTTTAGGGCTGGAGACATGCTTGGATGGTCCATCACCTTTACACTCAGCTTCTTTAGCAAGGCAGTGGTCATCTTGGAGGTGTGTTTGGGGTCGTTATGTTGGACAACTGCCCTGCGGCCCAGTCTCTGAAGGGAGGGGATCATGCTCCGCTTCAGTATGTCACAGTACATGTTGGCATTCATGGTTCCCTCAATGAACTGTAGCTCCCCAGTGCCGGCAGCACTCGTGCAGCCCCAGACCATGACATTCCCACCAACATGCTTGACTGTAGGCAAGACACACTTGTCTTTGTACTCCTCACCTGGTTGCCGCCACACACACTTGACATGTCTGAACGAAATACGTTTATTCTTGGTCTCATCAGACCACAGGAAATGGTTCCAGTAATCCATGTCCTTATCTGCTTGTCTTCAGGAAACTGTTTGCAGTTTTCTTGCACATCATCTTTAGAAGAGGCTTACTTATGGGATGACAGCCATGCAGACCAATTTTATGCAGTGTGCGGCGTATGGTCTGAGCACTGACAGGCTGACTCCCCACCCCTTCAACCTCTGCAGCAATGCTGGCAGCACTCATACACCTATTTCCCAAAAACAACCTCTGGATATGATGCTGAGCATGTGCATTCAACTTCTTTGGTTAACCATGGCGAGGCCTGTTCTGAGTAGAACCTGTCCTGTTAAACTGCTGTATGGTCTTGGCCAACGTGCTGCAGCTTAGTTTCAGGGTCTTGGCAATCTTCTTATAAACATGGGCCATCTTTATGTAGAACAATTCTTTTTTTCAGATCTTTAGAGAGTTCTTTGCCATGAGGTGCCATGTTGAACTTCCAGTGACCAGTATGGGAGAGTGAGAGCGATAACATCAATTTAACCCACCTGCTCCCCACTCACACCTGAGACCTTATAATACTAATGGGGCGTACACACGGTCGGACTTTTCGGCTACAAAAGTCCGACGGATGCCGACGGACCAAATCCGGCGGACAATCCGATGGTGTGCGGGCTTCCCCGGACTTTCAGCGGCCTTTTCCAGTCGAAAATCTGACGGACTTTAGATTTGGAACATGCTTCAAATCTTTACGTCGTAACTCCGCCGGACCCAGAAATCCGCTCGTCTGTATGCTAGTCCGACGGTCGAAAACCCACGCTAGGGCAGCTATTGGCTACTGGCTATCAACTTCCTTATTTTAGTCCGGTGTACGTCATCACGTACGAATCCATCGGACTTTGGTGTGATCATATGTAGGCAAGTTCGTTCATTAGAAAGTCCGCCAAAAGTCCATCGAAAGTTTGTCGGACGGCTGTCGGACTTTTGTAGCCGAAAAGTCCGACCAGGTGTACGCGGCATAAAGGAGTCACATGGCACTGGGGGGGAGGGGAATGGCTAATTAGGCCCAATTTGGAAATTTTCACTTAGGAGTGTACTCACTTTTGTTGCCAGCGGTTTAGACATTAATGGCTGTGTGTTGTTATTTTGAGGGGACAGCAAATTTACACTGTTGTACAAGCTACTTTAAATTGTAGCAAAAGTATCAATTCTTCAGTGTTGTCACATGAAAATATATAATAAATTATTTACAAAAATGTGAGGGATGTACTCATTTTTGTGAGATACTGTATACAGTTTGTGTCCCTGAAGAGCTTCTACTGATCAAGTGGGCATCCCATATGAACCCTTCCACATCCAAGTTTAATCTCCCTAATAAAAAACAAAAAAAAACAAAGCTGCAAGGACTGCTTCTTGTCTCAGGATTGATTGGAAAATGAGTGTGCCTGGCTGTGCAGGGTGGGAGACAACCAACATTCACCAGCAGCTCCTGCGGGGGTAGCGCTCCACTAGTAATGGCAGTAATCGGCAACTTATGTTCTGTCTCTGGGACAGCTAGCTAAACCATTCTTATCCCAATAACTGTAGATACCATATTTCTTTGATCTCAGTTTTATTAGAACAAGCCAGGTGAAACTACAAATAACAAAAATAGACTTCAAATATTGCATACAATACAGCATTTATTGCAGAAACAACGATGTACAATACAACACGTAATAGTAAAAACTTATTTTTTAAGTTCTCTAAGGGGTGATGGCCATAGATTGAGAAAGACATGTCTTGATTCTTGCAATGTGTTGAAAAGAATGGTGGCTGGTTCACTTCCTGTTAAGATTCTACCCAGAATTCCCTGCTTGCTGACAACTTCCTTAATTACACATACAATAAAACAATAAAACAGAACTGCAGCAATACCAAAGAGGAACGCTAGATGGAGCCTGCACACCACATATGATTGTCTTAAGTAAATTACACATTTTGCAGGTAAATTTAACAACACAGGTACAAATAAGGAACAAATAATCAGCAAGACATCTGGTGGACAGAACACTCCCCGCCTGACATCAAGTGATGGTACTAACAGAGTCCTCCATAGAGAGCAACAGAATAAGTTCAGTCACTGGTCTCAAGAATACTTTAACCTCATTCTGTTGAAAGATCTTGACCTCGACCTTACGGACACGATTATCCTTGCTTGGTAGTACTTTGGTGATCAAACCTAAAGGCTACATATTATTTAGTGCCTGGCAATCTTTCATGAGCACAACATCACCAGGTTTAAGATTAGGCTTTTCAGTGTGTCACTTTCTCCTTACTTGTAGAGTAGATATATATTGTTCCCTCCACCAGTTCCAGAAGGTATTGGCAAGGGTGTGTCTTGTCTCCATTGACATTTGTAAAGGTCCTTCTCACAAAACTCTCCAGCTGGAGCACCGGCAGGAATAGTCTTTTGCGTGAGTAACATGACAGTTGTGAGAACCACTGGATCTTCAGAGTCACTTGAAATGGATGCCAAAGGTCTGGCGTTAATGATAGCCATAACCTCTGCCATAAATGTCACTAAACATTCGTGAGTAAGCCTTGCAGTTCCTACTTGTAGGAAGACAGAGTGAAGAATTCTGCCGGCTACGCCTATCATTCTCTCCCAAACACCTCCCATGTCAGAAGAGTGAGGTGGGTTGAAGATCCACGTGCAGTCTTGTTCACTCAAGTATCTTTCTACTCTGAGAACGTCCAAATTAGAAGGAATTTGAAGTTCTTTTACTGCTCCTACAAAGTTAGACCCTCTGTCAGAACGAATGAGTTTCACTGGGCCTCTGATTACAATGAGTTCAGCTAGCTCTGTGGCTAATACTGCAACACAAAGTTCCAGCCTGGGTATAGTGTTTTCGGGAAGTGATGCAAGTTTTGGTTTCCCCATTAGGAACCCTATGTGACATTGTCCGTTAGTGTCTATGGTTTTCAGGTAAGCTACAGCAGCAATTGCTTTAACAGAAGCATCCGAAAACACACAAAGTCTTTGCATCTGAACATCAGCAGATGACAGAGGAGCATATGGTCGTGGAATTTTAAAGTTGGATAGAGCTGTTAGTGAGTCTTTCCACTCTAGCCATAGGTTCTTCTTGTCGGTGGGGAGAGGGTGGTCCCAATCTAGCGACTCACAGGTTAAGTTTCTCGGTAGTACTTTACCCTGGATGGTGACAGGTGCTGCAAAGCCTAAGGGATCATACAGGCTGTTTATGATAGACAGGACACCTCTACGGGTAAAGGGTTTTTCTTCTGTGTTTACTTGGAAGGTAAAGGTGTCAGATCTTAAGTCCCAAAGCAAACCAAGACTGCGTTGCATGGGAAGCGAGTCTGTGCCTAGATCTAAGTCCTTTAACTCATTAGAATGATTTTGAACAGGAAAGGCTTCTAAAACTTTTCTACTGTTGGAAGCAATCTTGTGGAGTCTTAAGTTGAAGCACGCAAGCATTGCCTGAGTTCTTTTGAGGAGACTGATTGCGGCTTCATTGGTGGGTAGTGATTTCAAGCAATCATCTACATAGAAATCCTTGTCCACAAACTGTCTGATATCTGACCCATACTCTGACTCTCCCACTCTAGCAGAATGTCTGAGGCCATATATAGCAACTGCAGGGGAAGGACTGTTGCTAAATATGTGCACCCTCATGCGGTATTCTGTAATGTCTCCAGAGGGGTTGTTGTCCCTGAACCAGAGTAACCCCAGAAAGTTACGGTGTTCTTCTTTAACAAGAAAGCAATAGAACATTTGCTGTATGTCTGCCATGAATGCGACTGAATCCTTACGAAAGCGAAGAAGTACTCCTAATAGTCTATTGTTAAGGTCAGGGTCAGAGAGAAGGACATCATTTAGAGAGATACCCTCATGTTTGGTGCTGGAATCGAACACCACTCTAATCTTCCCTGGCTTCTTAGGGTGATAGACCCCAAATATAGGTAAGTGCCAGCATTCCTCTGAGTCTTTGAGGTTTGGGGCTCAGCATGACCATTCTGGAATTTTTTCTCCATGAAGGAAAAGAATTGTTCTTTCATCTCTTTCGTTTCCTTTGAGATTGTGTCTTAGGGAAGTGAGACGTTTATATGCTAGTTCTCTATTGTTAGGCAAACGTCGTCTTTGTGGTCTAAAGGGAAGAGGTGCAACCCAGCTATTAGTCCCATCTTTCTCCATACTCCTTTCCATAACTTCTAAGAAGAGCCTATCCTCAATGGACATTGCTACCTGGTTATCTTCCTTTGTTCTCTGGAACACTGTGCTTCCTAAGTCACTTTGGTCATTGTCATAAGTATTGCTGTCACAGAGGAGACGTAGGAAGGGAAGAGGTATAGGCTTGTTGTGTGGTAGCTCCTTTATGAGGATGTGATTTTGACAGGGTTGGAAAAGAGTAGGACGACCATTCTCGAGGATACTAGTGAGCAGGTTATTAACAGATGCCGGTTTGTGTGCACCTCCCAGGCAAACATCACCTATAATGACCCACCCGAGATCCAGTTTTTGGGCATATGGGGCATTTTTAGGACCATTGATTAGTGTTCTTACTCTGTGGACTTGCAAGATATCCCTTCCTAGGAGTAAGATTACCTGAGCCTGATCATCTAGTTCTGGTATGAGATGTGCTATGTGATTCAAGTGAGTCTGGTGAGCTGCCGCATCTGGTGTGGGAATCTCTGATCTGTTGTCTGGCATCTGTTTGCACTTTATTATAGTCGTTAAGGGTAGGCATGTCTTACCATCCATAGATTCAATTTGTAGGCCGTCAGCTCTTCTCCCCGCCATTTCCACTGTACCTGCACAAGTCTTAAGGGAGTAAGGGCTGCTGGGGCCTTTAAGGTTTAGAATGTCAAAAAACATAGATCTAGCTAGTGATTTGTTACTCTGATCATCCAAGATGATGTAGAGCTTGACTGCTTTGTCCCTGCGTCCTTTTGGGTAAACTCTCACGAGACAGATTTTAGAGCAGGACCTGCCACTTGTACTTCCTTTGCAAACTTCAGTACACTGTGAAGTGATTACTATGACGTCTGTGCTAGAGTCTTTGGTTTCCCCGCCTTGCTCCTTGTCCCTATGAACAGATGGGAAAGTTCTTGGAGTAAGCCTTGGGTGTAGAGCTGTGTTGTGCTCTGTGCTGTCACTTTCTGTACATTTGACACTGACCTTACAGTCCTTGGCGAAATGTGTGGACGACAGTCCTTGGCGAAATGTGTGGACGAAGAGCAGCACTTGTAACAGACGTTGTTCTCTCTGAGGAAAGCTTTGTGATCCAGGATGGTCTTTGTCCTGAAGGCTCTGCATTCCAGAAGAGGATGTGGCATCTTATGTAGAGGGCAGAACTTAGTAGGGTCGATGTCTTGATCCTTGGCTGAGACTCTGCAAATCTGTGGGAAGAAATGTTAGTTTTGTGCACTGCTACTGGAGCTCTGAGTTGTTTAGGGCCAGAAGAAGTGGTATAAGACACTGGAAAAATGAAGTTGGGGTCATATTTCATTCCTGTTTGTAGTTACAGCCATGAGTAATCCATCTTTCGTGTAACTCATAAGGGAGTTTTTGTGCTAAGGAGTTAATACCTCTAGCAGAGTCAAGATAAGAAAGGCCAGGTAAGTCCCCTTCTGCCTTAGCCACTTGTAACTCCATACACAGATCACTGAATTCTCTGAGTCTTTGGTAACCTCTGCTAGGTATTTTTGGGAAGTCTTCTATCCTTTTAAACAGTGCACTCTCTATAGTCTCTGATGAGCCATAACATCTATCCAGTCTGTTCCAGATGTTTGTAAGGCCTATCTCAGGGTGGTTTATATTAATGTCTCTGATCCTTTTGACATGTTCAGCAGCATCATTGCCAAGCCACTTTACGAGGAGTTCTATCTGTTCCCTGCAGGATAGATCTAGACCTTGAATGACACTCTGGAAAGTGGATCGCCATGCCCTGTAGTGTTGAGGGCGATCACTAAATTTGACAAGTCCTTGGGTAACTAAATCTCTTTTGGCCAGGAACTTGGCAAAGTCTACAGTAGCCTGATTGGCATTGGGGTAGGCTGCTGGTGTATTATGGTGCGGTGTAAAGGCATACCTGGTAAAAGTCTCTTCTTTTGGTGCACTGGGTTCAAACTTGCATAAGGTTAGCAGTTCGTACCAGCTCGTTGCATACACCTTTGGAGTGAAGACTGGTGTTTGATGCTTGTATGAAGGCTGGGTACCTTGCGGAGTAGAAGGTTTGGTTGGAACTGGAAAGTCTGGAACTCTGTCAGATTTTTCTTGCTTGTAGCACTGGGGTCCCAGTTCATCTTGGTGCTGCTTTATTTGATGTGACTCACTGATGTCATGTTTAACTTCTTGTTGTGGGAGGTTGCTTGGGTCACAGTGCTGGTAGACATAATCTGACATGCGTTGCGAAGAATCTTGTTGGTCCTCCTCTAGACCCAGTATGCGGCTGCCTACTCTTGGCTCATCGTAGTCGACTGCTTCTAAAGCTTCTGCTTCTGCAATGGCGGCGGCAGCGTCTCTTTCTACTGCCAGCTTCTCCATGTTAGCTTCTAAGATAGCTTGCTGCAATTTCAGAGATGCTTCCTGCTGGGCTAGCTCTTCTTCCAGGCGTATTCTTTCCTTTTCTCTCTCTTCCTCCAAGCGTACTCTTTCTTGCTCCAAGCGTACTCTTTCCTTCTCTCTCTCTTGCTCCTGTCTTATCTTTTCTGAATCAAGGTGGGCCTTTTCTTTCTTCATCTGCAACTCTTGGACTGCGAATGCGACCCTGGTTTTGCTGCTTCGTCTTTTGAACGGGCGATAGCTGCTGCATTTGCGACAGATGACTTAGATGAGCTTGCTTGTGAATGTGTTTTGTAAGAAGATGTTCCACTGTGAGACATGGCTGTGGGGAAGAAGCTATCTTGCTGTATAGAGACCGTTCTAGTGTTGTTGCTGCTTGACAGAGCGCGCCTCTGTGTAGCGTGGCTGCTTGCTTCACCTGCCGCAGGCCTGTATCTTTAAGGCTTCTGACTGTATGGGTACTGCATAGCCCTGGGCTGTACAGACTTCTGAAGTTGGTTTATCTTCCCTTCAGAGGTCAGCTTAAAAATGTCACTGTTCTGTCTCTGGGACAGCTAGCTAAACCTTCTTATCCCGATAACTGTAGATACCATATTTCTTTGATCTCAGTTTTATTAGAACAAGCCAGGTGAAACTACAAATAACAAAAATAGACTTCAATAAGTATAATATTGCATGCAATACAGCATACATTGCAGAAACAACAATATACAATACAAGATGTGATAGTAAAAACGTACTTTTTAAGTTCTCTAAGGGGTGATGGCGATTGATTGAGAAAGACATTTCTTGCAATGTGTTGAAAACAATGGTGTCTGGTTCACTTCCTGTTAAGATTCTACCCAGAATTCCCTGCTTGCTGACAACTTCCTTAATTACACATACAATAAAACAATAAAACAGAACTGCAGCAATACTAAAAAGGAACGCTAGATGGAGCCTGCACACCACATATGATTGTCTTAAGTAAATTACATATTTTGCATGTAAATTTAACAACACAGGTACAAATAAGGTACAAATAATCAGCAAGTCTTCTGCTGGACAGAATGACTTATAGTGGGACAACGTGCAATATGACACTGACACTTTGTGGGAACTAAATATGCGGCTGCTCAACACCAAGAGGTTAATGTTATTGTTTTCAGTTTTATTTATTTCTTTAGAGCTTGTTTTTATTTAAAAGTTTAGTTTTGCAGCAAGATTTAGCCAGTGATATAATGGAGGTAAAAATATAAAAAACAAAGTGCCAATTTACTCATGCTCAGATGCAGGTGCAGGCTCTATAACTCTTTTTTTACACAACTCCCTGGCTTTCTGGAAATGCCCAAGAAGTACACATTTCTCTGCTTCCTTATTTCAGAGAAGCAACACATAATGAAGCAGGGGTAGTAAAGTGATCTAAAGCCAGTGGGCCCTCCACGGTTATGCCCCGTAAACATGAGCGGAATTTCCGTCGGAAAAATCTTGGATGGTTTTTCCAACGGAATTCCACTCAACCTTGGCTTATATACACACGGTCACACAAAAGTTCTCTGAACTTTCGACCGTCAAGAACGCGGTGACGTACAACACTACAACGAGCCGAGAAAATGAAGTTCAATGCTTCCAAGCATGCGTCGAATTGTTTCAGAGCATGCGTGGTTTTTTCCGCGTCGGAATTGCATACAGACGAACGGAATTTTCATCAAGAACTTTTTCCGTCGGAAAAATAGAGAACCAGCTCTCAATCTTTTGCTGGAAGAATTTCAGACAGAAAAAGTTGGATGGAGCATACACACGGTCGGAATATCTGACCAAAAGCTCCCATCACACTTTTTTTAATGGAAATTCTGACCGTGTGTATGCAGCATTGGAACCGAAATGCAGGCAGCTGATTGCTAGTGCATTGCTTCCAGTAGGGTGGTCATTTGTCGTTGGGCTGTTTTTTTTCCAGCTGTTCATTTGTATTACCAGAGCTACCCTAAACTGTGTTCCAAACTGAAGTAGTGATTCCCAACTTCACTCTCTGTTGTTATAGAGTCTTATAGAGACTATGCTATGTGGCCTCATGTTACCCTGACTGAGTCACAGAGACATGTTGTGAAGAGTCCAAATTTGTGCAGCTTTCATTATTCTGCAGTGTAAGTATTTTTTGCCCCATAAGCCTGTTTTTCATTATTGTCTCTAACTTTGCATTTGTTTAGTTAAGTGCAAAGTGTACTCTAAAGTTAAGTGTACTCTATATTGTATATCATAATTTGACTGATCACCTATTCTGTTAAGCAAGCCATACCATTATCTGGTTAAATGAAAACCTCCATAGATGTACTTGTGTCAAAGTTTTTTTGCCTTTTTGTGACAATGTTGAAGTCACTATACATCTTATGCTAAAAAGACACTAATGATCATTTCAGCATTAGCAGCGTTCTCCCAGTGCTATACACACTGTGTGCTTAAAACAGTTCAATGTGTGTTGCTCCTTATAAAAGTTCATGTCCCAGAGATGGATCATACAGCATGCATCCACTATAGATTGTTTTAGGAAAGATGGGATCTTTAAATTCCGGCACGACCACACCACATGTGTTCCACTGGCCTAAGGTAATGAACTCACCACAACTGCAAATGCAATACACCTTGTATCTCCAATCTCTTTGATTTGCATGTAGTCACCCCTTGTGCGGGGACCATTGACATTTATACAACGATTAGTGCTATAAAAATGCACTGATTACTGTATAAATGTCACTGGCAGGGAAGGAGTTAACACTAGGGGGCGATCAAGGGGTTAAATGTGTTACCTAGGGAGTGATTCTAACTGTGGGGGGATGGGACTGACTAGGGGAGGAGACCGATCGGTGTTCCTATATACTAGAAACACACGTTCTTTCTCCTCTTCCCTGACAGCAGGTGGATCTGTGTGTTTACACACACATATCTATGTTCCTGCTCTGTCACGACTCAAGAGCGATCGCGGCCCCCGGCTGACATCACGGCTACCGGGCACACGCAACGGCTCCTCGGTGACGCAGCGGGCTATACCACCCCTATACCACCAGGAAGCCAAGGACATCATATGACGCCCGCCCAGGATGGGAGATCCCATCTGCAGACATCATATGACAATGGGCAGGATGTGAAGTGGTTAACTAAAATATCATCTTTGGGTAGACTGACCCTTACCCTTAAGTCTTGTTTCCCTGGGCATATAAAGACACTTGAATTATACAACACAATGTTGCAAATAGCAAAATGCAAAGTTCTAATTGTGTCTTTAGCATCAGTTAAAAAGAAAATGTGTTTCTATGGAATGTCTTTCTAGTGATACTCTGGACCAAATACATATAATTTTGCACATATAGCTTTGTCTGAAGATACTCAACATGAACACATACATTTTGAACATTACCAGGTGGTTGCAGTGGAGATTTCCAGAACCTGCATAATGAACAAAAAAAAGCAGTAACTAATTTTTCATGTTGATCTTTTGACTGCCTTATTATTTTACTCAGAAAGGTGATTCAAGCTTGAAATGTGGTGCTAGTAAACACTGCCTGACCATTTTACTTTTAAAAGATGTTATTACTTTTGTTTAATTGATAATTATGGTTACAGAAGCTCTGCAGTCAAAGTGTTACTAAACCCACAACAGTAAAATGAGACTATATATGCAGTAAAGCATGCTTGTTATACTCACTGTGGAACCTAAGGGGTTAATCCTGTGCATTATGTAAAAAGAAAAAGTAGGGATGTGCGAACGGTTTGGCCCCAGCATGAGTTCGGGTCGAACATTAGCTGTTCACAAGTTCACCGAACCAACAAATTATCAGGGCGTTTGACCGTTTGTTCGGCCCGCTGAACGACCACAATGCACTGCACCGCCGCACAGTGCATTGAAAGCCCTGATTGGCTGAAGGAATGAAAGCTTTGCCCGATCAGGGCATAGAGCACTGTCAGAGCCATGATTGGACACTGTCATAATGACTCTATCCAATCATGGCTCATTGCTGTTAGTCCCGCCCCACACTATAAAAGTGTTCTTTCAATAGCGGCTATTTTCAGTGTGATATCGGCATGGAGAGAGATAGAACAGGGCTCTGTTCAGTGCTATTAGACAGTTAGTGTGCTATAGTGTGCTATTCTGATCATGATGATGACCATTCATTTTTCTATTAGTGTGAATGTAGGGACAGTTCAGTCAGATGATTGTAGTGACCGTTTAACATAGTATATTTCATTGCGTTACAGCAAGTTTAACGCCATATATTTCAGTGCGTTACGTGCCATTTAACGCAGTACATTTCTGTGTGTTAGTGCACTCTTAACGCAGTATATTTCAGTGCGTTCTCTTCCTTTTAACGCAGTATAGTTCAGTGTGTTATTGCAAGTTTAATGCCGAATATTGCAGTGTGTTACCTTCCACTTAACGCAGTACATTTCTGTGCGTTAGTGCATGTTTGATGCAGTATATTGCAGTGCGTCAGTGAATTTATAGCAGGGCTGAACAATAATGATAGGGGTATCTTCCTTACTCATGAAGCCAGTAAAACCGACATCCATTTCCTTTATCTTAGGATCAAGGTTGTGGATGGTGTAGTCAGTACATCCACCTATTTTAAACATTTGTGATGTATTTTAAAGATGCATATCAGAACGGCAATATTGATTCTAAGAGTTGTCATCATAAATCCTGGCTCAAATCGATCCCTAAGAGCCAATTTCAGAGGTTGAGGAGAAATTGCACAAATCAGGAGGATTTTGTGCGGGAATCCTCAATACTCAGAAAAAGGTTTCTGGAAAAAGGATATGACCCCAATGAGCTGGAATCAGCATTTAGATTGGCTCTGGACAAAAATAGGGAAAACGTTTTGATACCTAAGCCCAAAAGGGTGGGCGAAAGCATTAAATATTCACTTGTTACTACGTACTCCATCAGCATTATGATATTAAGAAAATTATACAAAAACATTGAATGTCTTGATAGGGTCCATGGGTCAATCCTACTTGATATTGCCCGTGTGGTATATAGAGGGGATGCCCCCTTGAAATTGCAGCTGACCCCTAATGTAGTGGACCCTCCAAAACCATTAGTTTTTTTTCAGAACATGGGGGGGGTTTCCTTGCAGAAAGTGACTTCGGGGGTCTTCTTCTGACCTCGCCGCTGTCTCCGGCCTCTTATCCCGGCCTCTTCTCCCAGTGTCCGGTTCTTCTGCCGGCTCCTCCGCTATCATTTGCCTCTCTTTTGCTAGCGGTGGCCCGGACTTCTGCGTCATCTTTTTCCCTCTTCTCTTCTTCCAATGTTGACACGACACTCTCTCCCACTGTAATGGTGTGTAAGCGCTCCGCAATGACTTATATAGGTGGTGACCCCACCCCCTTATGATGTCACAGCTCCGGGGCATGCTGGGACTGTGACGTCATAAGGGGGTGGGGTCACCGGGTGATGTTGACCACGCCCCTTATGACGTCACAGTCCCAGCATGCCCTGGAACTGTGACATCATAAGGGGGCGGGGTCACCGCCTATATAAGTCATTGCGGAGTGCTCACACACCATTACAGCGGGAGAGAGCATCGTGTCAACATCAGAAGAAGAGGAGAGGGAAGAAGACGACGCCGGGCCACCGTTAGCAAAAGAGCATCAGAAGATAGCGGAGGAGCTGGCAGAAGAACCGGACGCCAGGAGAAGAGGGCTCGCAAGGCGTCAATCTCACCGATAAAAGCAGCGAGATTGACTTCCTTATCTAGTCCCATCGTACTCGAGTCACGTTCAAAATGAATGGACTTGTTCATGTGTGGGCAAGTCCGTTCATTTGGAAAGTCCACCGTAACTCCGTCGGGAAATAGGTCCACCGGAAAGTCCGGTCATGTGTAGGCAAGTCCGTCCGTAGTTCGGTCGTGTGTAGGTAAGTCCGTTTGTAAAAAAAGTCAGTCAGAAGTCTGTCAGACCAGTCTGGTCGGAAAGTCCTCCCATGTGTACGCTGCATAAGAATAGGAGAATTGAGTCGTTTCAGTCCACTTCGACCCAGGAAATATTTTCCATAAAACTGTTTATCATGTGTTCTACTAAATATGTTGTGTACATTGTTCAGTGCCCCTGTGGCCTTCAATACACTGGGCGCACTAAATGCATGTTGCAGACCAGGTTGAACGAACATGTTGCAAATATTAAGATAGGGTTCCTTAAGCATAGTCTCTCCAAACACTATGCCCTGAAACACAACTGCAATCCCGAAGGTACCACCTTTTTGGGTATTGACACATTTTCTGGCCATTGGAGGGGGAGTAACATGGTTAGGGGGGTCTCCAGGTTAGAAACCAGGTGGAGCTATCAAGCCCAAACATTCACTCCTTTTGGAATGAATGTTGAATGGGATATCAACTTCATTATTAATAACAGCTGAATTTTATTTTATAATTTATATTTTTTACCTTATATATTTTTTCTGCATCTTAAATCATATTATTGTTTGATAGACATATATTATTGTCCTTTTATAGGAATTGTTTCTTATTTTAGTTTTAAAAAAACATTTTTTATATATTTCTTAGTATTTAGAATATTTGTGGATGCAAAGTTTTATTTTCACCACAAGATGTCGCCGCTTCTCTGGTCCATTCCGTGTCCTTTTTTCAGTGCAAATACTCATACTGTCCTTTTGCTCATTAATCGCTTCTTAGCGATATGCTTTATACCCTTATTTTGTTAATTATAACAGTAGGTATTTGTTTTTGTGACCAGAGTATTATTGCGCCCTTTGCTTCTGGGATGCAATGTATTTCCGCCCTGTGGAGCGCATCTGATTCCGGCATCCTAGCCTTGATCCGTCCCCTATAAATAACAGTCTCACACGCCCTAACCATGCCCCTGATGACGCATCCTTATGTCAAAACGTCGGGTGGAGCTAAGGACGTGTGATGCGGGACGCTGACCAGAGACACGGCGGCCATCTTGTCAGTTTGAAACACTGTTTGTTTCTAATAATAAGACTAGGTGGTGCCGCGCTAATCCTGGGTAAATTAGCTAAATAACTTAAAATAGTGTGACATAAATAGGGGTGCAATAAGAGATATAGTAACACTGTAGGGGTGATAGCATTAGCCGTGTAACATACTCCACTCATAAGGCAGCAGCTCTGAGTGGTAAAATAATAATAATCTGTGGTAGTAATAATCAATATCTAGATCTAATCAGTGCATAAGCAAACAATAATAAAAAGTGTCGCTAATAAAAAAAAAAATCAATCAATAAATATAACTCATCAGGTCCATAAGTAAATTAACAGTAATAATCGAAGTGTCAGTTAATAATAAAGTGCAATATGCAATCTAAGGTGACTCATAATGTATAGCAAACATGCAACACATAAAGTGACATTGTGCAACAGTGCAATCACAACTAATAATACAGTGTCCAAGGTTGACCAGGTGCTATACCATAAAAACTATTCGATATAGCATGACTGTATCGTTCTGACATGCACCGGTTGTGACAGTATAAAGAGTATCAGCAAAAAGTCCTTTTTTTAAAAACGTGGTCGCAGCGTCCTAGCATGCAACAGTATCAGTGCAGTGCTCAAGGTAGATCACAAAGTGCACATCTTCGTGTCTAAACACACATGTAAGAAGTGCAGTATAAAGAGTATCAGCAAAAAGTCCGTGGTTGCAGCGTCCTAGCATGCAACCATATCAGTGCAGTGCTCAAGGTGCACATCTTTGTGTCTAAACACACATGTAAGAAGTGGCCCCTTACCTTAGGGTAATGGGGCAAACGCATTGACCAAAAAAATCTTTTGGGGGATCCTCCTATAGATGTAGAGCTCTATCCTCATGGTCCTAGTCGCAAGGGGTGATTCCCTCGATGGTAAAGGAGGATAAAAACACAGGGAATCCCAATAGTGTAATAAAGTTTTAACCAGCAGCTTTTATTAAGTAAAACAAGGTACTCACATAAACAGCATAAAAAACAATCCTATTTCCAACGAGCGGCGAGCTTGTAAACCTCTCGCAGCATGTACAGCCTGTCCCGTCCCTACGCGTGACATCACACCGCACGTGACTTCATCAGGGGATGCTTACAGGCTAGAAACATGTCTTTAAATACACTTATAATGGGCGCCAATGGGCGGCCATTTTAGCGAAGTCCTATGGTTGTGGTTGCGGCGGCCATTTTCCTAAGAATTATACCGCGCGGCCATATTAAGGATGTTAAATGCGCACGTCAGTCTTTAATGTCAGCTGATCGCAGCGGCCAATTAGACCAAGCGATCCCTGCTACATCTATCGCACTGTCAGCAGGGAAGGGCAAGCTATCTATTGCTCAACCTAGCAATGCCCGTATCGGACAGCCTAAGTAGCCAGGTGAAATATACGGGGAGTGAAGGCCAGGGAGGAAAGAAGTACCTATTGATATACAGGGGAAAAAAAAGAAAAATAATAGGAATGTGCTCCAAAAATAAGCAAACAGACCATAGGAATATCCTCCGATCGGCATGGTCTAATCTATAGAGGGACTTAGCCAAATATAAGCATACATCCTGATATAATAAAAACGAAATTAAATAAAAACAGCAGAAGGGAAAAGCGGTCATGCTGCCATAGGTAAACAGTACACATAAGCCATAAATATTATATCTATATAATTCAAGCGTAGATATAGACATCATAGAAATCATAAATGGCAAATAATAAAATATATAAAAAACATAAAACATGAACCAGTTACACTAAAATCATAATATTTATTACACTAGAAGATCTATTGAGACGATCAGGCTGCTCAGGATATAACGTGAGAGAGGAGCTAATATTTATTTAAAAAACACTAAACGTCAAATCCAAATCAAATCCAAATCCATACAAACTGACGAGTAAAAATTAGATATTAAATATAAAAAATTAAAAAAAGGTAGTTTAAAAATCACTAAGGAAACAATTAAGATCAAATTCAATATTAAGGCCACGGGGTGAAAAAGTATCCAGAGTAAAGATCCATTTGGATTCAAGTTTACTTAAAGTCCTCACCTTGTGTCCCCCCCACCAGTGTTTAATATACGGTGTGATACCCCAAAACTTCAGGTGGGTGGGGTCTTTATTATGACAAGTCAGGAAGTGTTTGGATACACTATGTTTTTCATAGCCGTTAAGAATATTTTTAACATGCTCTTTAATGCGCACTCTTATGCCCCGTACACACGGTCGGACATTGATCGGACATTCGGACAACAAAATTATAGGATTTTTTCCGATGGATGTTGGCTCAAACTTGTCTTGCATACACACGGTCACACAAAGTTGTCGGAAAATCTGATCGTTCTAAACGCGGTGACGTAAAACACGTACGTCGGGACTATAAACCGGGCAGTGGCCAATAGGAAAATTTTATATCCTGCTCTCAAACTTTGTGTCGGAAAATCGGATGGAAAATGTGTGATGGAGCCTACACACGGTCGGAATTTCCGACAACAAGGTCCTATCACACATTTTCCGTCGGAAAATCCGACCGTGTGTACGGGGCATTAGAGGTCTTTTGGTGCGACCAACATACTGGAGGCCGCAACTACATTCAAGAGCATATACCGCCCCTTCGGTCGTACAACAAATGAAATCCTTAACCCTATATGTATCACCTGTGCTTGTAGACGTAAAGTTGAATACCTTTTCGTTTGGGCGCTTAGTCCTTAAACATGCAAAACATCTTTTGCACGGAAAAAATCCATTACCAGTAAAAAAATGAGAAAGGTTTCTTTGGTGGATCCACCACATTTTTAACTACTATATCACGAATTGTAGGTGCCCTTTTGTATATGAACTTCGGATTCCTAGAGAGAATCTCATATAGCTGTCTATCTGCCAGCAGGATATGCCAATGGCGTTTAATTATCCTCTCGATTCTTTTGTGTTGCACATTAAAATCTAAGACCAGCGGTATTCCTTCTACTGAGTTTTTTTGTGTATCCTTTTCTTTAATCAGTTCTTTCTGATCAACCCTTGAGATTTCGGTAATTTTGGACTTAATAAATTGGCAATCATAGCCTTTTGAAATAAACCTCTCTCCCATTTTTTCGGCTTGTTCAAAAAAAGTCTCTATTTTGGTACAGTTTCTTTTTATCCGCATTATTTGGCCTTTTGGGATATTAAAAACCCAGTTTTTATGATGACAACTTTCTATTGGAAGGTAACTGTTCCTATCAACGCTCTTAAAGTGCGTCTTAGTGCTAAGTGTGGAATCTACGCTTGAATTATATAGATATATTATTTATGGCTTATGTGTACTGTTTACCTATGGCAGCATGACCGCTTTTCCCTTCTGCGGTTTTTATTTAATTTCGTTTTTATTATATCAGGATGTATGCTTATATTTGGCTAAGTCCCTCTATAGATTAGACCATGCCGATCGGAGGATATTCCTATGGTCTGTTTGCTTATTTTTGGAGCACATTCCTAGTATTTTTCTTTTTTTTCCCCTGTATATCAATAGGTACTTCTTTCCTCCCTGGCCTTCACTCCCCGTATATTTCACCTGCCTACTTAGGCTGTCCGATACGGGGATTGATGGGTTGAGCAATAGATAGCTTGCCCTTCCCTGCTGACAGTGCGATAGATGTAGCAGGGATCGCTCGGTCTAATTGGCTGCTGCGATCAGCTGACATTAAAGACTGACGGGCGCATTTAACATCCCTAATATGCCCATGCCATATGATCCTTAGGAAAATGGCCGCCGCAACCACAACCATAGGACTTCGCGAAAATGGCCGCCCATTATAAGTGTATTTAAAGACATGTTTCTAGCCTGTAAGCATCCCCTGATGAAGTCACGTGCAGTGTGACGTCACGCGTAGGGACGGGACAGGCTGTACATGCTGCGAGAGGTTTACGAGCTCGCCGCTCATTGGAGATTGTTTTTTTATGCTGTTTATGTGAGTACCCTTGTTTTACTTAATAAAATCTGCTGGTTAAAAGTTTATTACACTATTGGGATTCCCTGTGTTTTTATCCTCCTTTACCATCGAGGGAATCACCTCTTGCGACTAGGACCGTGAGGATAGCGCTCTACATCTATAGGAGGATCCCCCAAAAGATCTTTTTGGTCAATGCGTTTGCCCCATTACCCTAAGGTAAGGGGCCACTTCTTACATGTGTGTTTAGACACGAAGATGTGCACCTTGAGCACTGCACTGATATGGTTGCATGCTAGGACGCTGCAACCACGGACTTTTTGCTGATACTCTTTATACTGTCACAACCGGTGCATGTCAGGACGATACAGTCACGTTATATTGAATAGTTTTTATGGTATAGCACCTGGTCAACCTTGGACACTGTATTATTAGTTGTGATTGCACTGTTGCACAATGTTACTTTATGTGTTGCATGTTTGCTATACATTATGAGTCACCTTAGATTGCATATTGCACTTTATTATTAACTGACACTTCGATTATTATGCCCCGTACACACGGTCGGATTTTCCGATGGAAAATGTCCGATCGGAGCGTGTTGTCGGAAATTCCGACCGTGTGTGGGCTCCATCGGACATTTTCCATCGGATTTTCCGACACACAAAGTTGGAGAGCAGGAGATAAAATTTTCCGACAACAAAATCCGTTGTCGGAAATTCTGATCGTGTGTACACAAATCCGACGGACAAAGTGCCACGCGTGCTCAGAATAAATAAAGAGATGAAAGCTATTGGCCACTGCCCCGTTTATAGTCCCGACGTACATGTTTTACGTCACCGTGTTTAAAACGATCGGATTTTCCGACAACTTTGTGTGACCGTGTGTATGCAAGACAAGTTTGAGCCAACATCCGTCGGAAAAAATCCTAGGATTTTGTTGTCGGAATGTCCGAACAAAGTCCGACCGTGTGTACGGGGCATTACTGTTAATTTACTTATGGACATGATAAGTTATAGTTATTGATTGATTTTTTATTAGCGACACTTTATTATTGTTATTTGCTCATGCACTGATTAGATCTAGATATTGATTATTACTACCACAGATTATTATTATTTTACTACTCAGAGCTGCTGCCCTATGAGTGGAGTATGTTACACGGCTAATGCTATCACCCCTACAGTGTTACTATATCTCTTATTGCACCCCTATTTATGTCACACTATTTTAAGTTATTTAGCTAATTTACCCAGGATTAGCGTGGCACCACCTAGTCTTATTATTATTCATCCACAGGGTTTGGTTTTTACCTGATTCGGTGCAGGCAGCTTTTCCTAGTTGAGTCCAGTTTAGTTTACACCTGATAGCGCGGGAATTATTAAATTAATTTAGACTGTTTGTTTCTACATGCTTGGCGGTTCTTCCAAAAATGTGAGTGCACCAGCCTTTTTACTTAATAAATCTTTTATCTGGTTGTCTGCGCAATGAGCCTTTTAATTTTGTATACATTCATATGGATGCTGGAGCTATCCGGTGACGTTTTAAAGAATTGAAGCAGCTGAAGATCTTTGATTCAATCATCTTCCCAGTTTTTTTTTTTTTATCATAGATGGACTTTATTGTTTATTCATTATTTTAAGTGCTACACCTTCCAGTTTATATAGTGCAGTTTTACTGCAGTAGAATATAGTGTATCAGTGGAGTGTGTCTTTGTAGTAGTGAGTACTCAAGTTAAAAGTGCATAAAATACCACTTTCCATTGTTTAAAGTGCATCCACGTACACAATTCCACATCTTTATTACATTTTGTTAATAAGCAATCCCCCCATCATGTCTGGGAGGACAACAAGGAGAAGCAGACATCTCCATGGCACTGTGAGGGGGCCAGCAGCGTATGTGTCCACAGGCAAAGGGTGGACGTAGTCAGTCCTCAGGCAGGGCATCATTTCTTCTGTTTAGTAATGCTGCCCTGGCTATCCGGCCACAGTATGCACAGGAGGTGATGGACTGGCTTACTAATCCATCTTCCTCATCCTCTCTCACCCAAGCAGAGACTGGTGCACAGTCCACTGCAGCTGCCAAAGTGTCTAAACCTGCCTCCTTGTCCCCAGCTATTCCTGCCATAGCCCCAGAATCAGGCATGGAGGAGTCAGCTGAGTTATTTTAGCACAGCATCAGCCACTAGCTCCTTGACAAAGCACAGCCATTACTCGAGTCAAATGTTGGTTCTGAGTAGGGATGAGCCTGATGTTCAAGTTGAAAGTAAGTTCGACTCGAACATCGGGTGTTCACCCGTTCGCGGAATTTAGAACATTATGGGGCATTTGCGGGAAATTTGAGCGCCCGTGGAATGCCCCATAATGCACTGCGAGATTGTCCATTCACTGAAAAATCGCAGTGCGTTGGCAGTTGCTGATTGGCCAAAGCATGCACCTGTCCTGCATGCTTTGGCCAATCACAGCACACTCTGCTGTGAGAGCCATGGGGAGCAGTTTTAAATGACATTTTTTCCTTTAGAAATGTAATTTTGCTGTGGTACTGTTATGAACATGGGAAAGAAGCACTACTTTACAGGCAGACTAAGGAGTCCCCCCAGGCACGATATTTAAATTAATATTTCATTTTTATTGTTTCACTTTAAGCATTATTAAAATCACTGCTCCTGAAAAGACGTCAGTTTTTAAAACTTTTGTTTGCATTGATACATGTCCCCTGGGGCAGGACTGTAATGGTGTTCGCACAAATTTGTTGCCTGTTCGCATGTTCTGCTGCGAACTGAACCGGGGTTGTTCGGCTCATCCCTACTTCTGAGGTTGAGGTTGAGGAAGGCAGGAACATGAGCCTACAGAGAGGGGAGAACACTGGTACACAAATTGGCAGTCATGTTCCTCCAGCCGCAGCCTATTGCCAAGTTGTCTCCAGTGGTAATGAGGATGGAGGAGATGATGATGAGGTCACTGACGCGACTTGGGTGCCAGATAGAGTAGAGGAGGAAACTGAGGGTGAGGCACAAGCCCCAATGAGGCAGCCATCATGGATGAGTAGAGAGCAGCCACCCTATTCCATCACATTGTGGAGCCGTTATCTCCCAGCCCACTTCCCACAGCTTAGTTGTCTAGGCCTTTTTTTTAGCACTTATGCAGCTGATCACACTGTTGCAATTTGCAAACTTTGTTTCAAGCACATAAAGTATGGCAAAAACACCAGCCATTTGGGTACCACATGCTTGACAAGGCATTTAACCTCCCACCACTCAGCCCGTTGGCAAGAGCACCTGAAAGCCACACAAAAGGGGTGCAAATCGTTACTCACCTCAGACTGCCCAAGCTATACCTCATGACATCTCAGCAGCCTCCACTGACAGGGATGATGGTACAGCACAGGGTGTCCCAGGTCCTTGCAGCACATCTGCCAGCAGCACACCACCAGCGGTAGACTATAGCAGGCGAATTTCTCTGCCCCATCTGCTGCAGCAAAAAATAAATAAAAATACAGTCACTGCCACCCACATGCCCAGCATCTAAATGCAAGCTTGTCAAAGCTGCTGTCTCTACAACTTCTGCCCCTCTACATGAATTTGCAGAATGTGCTGTACCACAATTGAAGGTTCCCAGTTGCTATTTCTTTTCACATAAGGCCATTCCAGCTCTGTACCATCACATAGAAGGCAATGTTGTGGCATTGTGGGGCATGGCAGTAAGCAACAAAGTCCATGTTACTGCTGACACGTGTCCATGTTACTGCTGACATGTCCCTGACCAGCAAGCAGAAGCAAGCCTCTTCTAAAGACGATGCACAAGACAGCCTGCAAACAGTTTCCTGAAGACAAGCAGACTAAGGACATGGATTACTGGAACCATGTCCTGTGATCTGATGAGACCAAGATAAACTTATTTGGTTCAGATGGTGTCAAGCGTGTGTGGTGGCAACCAGGTGAGGAGTACAAAGACAAGTGTGTCTTGCCTACAATCAAGCATGGTGGTGGGAGTGTCATGGTCTGGGGCTGCATGAGTTCTGCCAGCACTGGGGAGCTATAGTTCATTGAGGGAACTATGAATGCCAACATGTACTGTGACATACTGAAGCAGGGCATGATCCCCTCCCTTCGGAGACTGAGCCGCAGGGCAGTATTCCAACATGATAATGACCCCAATAACACCTCCAAGACAACCACTGCCTTGCCAAAGAAGCTGAGGGTAAAGATGATGGACCAGCCAAGCATGTCTCCAGACCTAAACCCTATTGAGCATCTGTTGGGCATCCTCAAACTGAAGGTGGAGGAGCGCAAGGTCTCTATCATCCACCATCTCCATGATGTCATCACGGAGGAGTGGAAGAGGACTCCAGTGGCAACCTGTAAAGCTCTGATGAACTCCATGCCCAGGAGGGTTAAGGCAGTGCTGGAAAATAATTGTGGCCACACAAAATAATGACACTTTGGGCCCAATTTGGACAATTTTCACTTAGAGGTGTACTCACCCTTGTTGCCAGCGGTTTAGACATTAATGGCCATGTGTGTTATTTTGAGGGGACAGCAAATTCACACTGTTATACAAGCTGTACTCTCACTACTTTACATTGTAGCAAAGTGTAATTTCTTCAGTGTTATCACATGAAAAGATATAATAAAATATTTACAAAAATGTGAGGGGTGTACTCACTTTTGTGAGTCACTGTACGTCAAACAGTAAGAGGTGGTTTTCCATCTGCAGAACCCTTGGGAGTAGTACGTGGCTGGGAGGAGGCAGTTCCAGGTGCTCTAATCCTCAGTGACCACGAGGAGTCTGCTTCTCCTGTCTCCACAAATTTGCGGTGCATGGGCTCCCTCATGCTTCAAAGCTTGCGAAAGGACCCAAAATATGTGCCATATTCTTGCTTTCATCAAGAGCACCTCTATAAGGTTACAGTGTGAGGGAATCTCCTCTCTCACCATTGCATACATCCCCCCCATCCGTGCATGAGCCGATAGACAATTCTCGTACTGAACTGTGAGTACTAGACAATGTATATAACATTTAGGAAGGCATTTATTCCACCCTTTTCTCTCCTTTGGTTGAGAGAGACATAGTAATATATTTGATGATTTTTTCTGTACTTACAGTGTAGTCCTGCATCCATACTCCTGATGAGCGAACACATTTCACCAAACACGTAGAGTATACAATTTTGGTATGCCAAGCCAGTTCAGCTCATACTCTAAACATTCAACATCATAGGCGTGCGCACAGGGTGTGCCAGGTGTGCCTGGGCACACCCCAATCGCCTTGTGTGGTGCATATTCCCCCCTGTTTAGACCACTGATATTTCATCCAAAAAAAAAAGTTACAAAATAAATATACACATGCATATGTATTTGAGCTTTGGGGTGCACACCCTAATGCAAGAGGCTGCGCACACCTATGTTCAACATGCATTTATGTGTTTACTTTTATGTATATGACTATGTTATGTCAGTTTATATGTACATTTGGTAAATGTGTATTTATTTATTACCAGCTTATTGTATATGGTTGTATTTACATTTGTAAACCATGTCATGCAGCACTAGACCCAAGGAGCAGCATTAGAAAAAATAAAAGTTTTATCATATATATACACACACATTCCATACACTTGTTTTTTCCAGCAGTAGCACACCTCATTTAAAGTCCCACTTACTTCTCTTTTTTTTGTTCTTATACATTGTAGCCTCATCATACAGACTTGCTCTGCAAGCCGTTGCTTACAAAAAAGAGAACTTGCAGGGAAAATTCCTTTTTTTTGGCTTTTTAAATGCAAAAAGTTTTGCAGTAGCTTATATACACAGTACAAATATGCCACTTTACAGGTAGACTAGGGGACCCCCCCAGACACTATATTGAAAGGGATTTTTCATTTTTATGCTTTCACTTTAAGCATCAATAAGTCAAAGCTCATTTAAAAATGAAGTTTTTTACAAACTTTTTTTTTCATTGATACATGTCCTCCAGAGCAATACCTAGACCCACATAACCATTGTATGCCCAATTACTTGCATATAAGCCTTAAAAATGGGCACTTTTGGTTTTCCACTTTCAAGTCCCATAGACTTCAATGGGGTTTGTTATTCGGTTCTGAACTATCACGATGTTCGAAAGTTCTGGTGCGGACTGAACTGGGGGTTATTTGGCCCATCCTTATTAAAAAGACTGTTTGATCCTGGCTTCTCTGATCCTCCCCTCCTTCCACTGTCCCCTAATAATTTTCAGATAACACAGAGTCTATGGAGTCAGGCTGCACATGCTTGGTGTGTATTGCTGGAGCGTTTTTTTTTTTTTTCTTAGGAGAGTGCATGTGACCAGCACAGGTCCAATCAGCACTGTCCAGACAGAGTCAGGGGTCTTGCAGTCTTACAGAACAGTCAGAAAACTCCTCCTACAAGTTTTAACCAGAGCTTGGATGGACACAGATGTCACAAGACTGCTCTAACTGCTAATGAGAAAAATGACCAGTTACACTTACCGGTAACGGTGTTTCTGGGAAGTCTTCCAGGACGGCACCCTGAGAGATGACTGGTCCTCCTGACAGGAAACACAATCAAGAAAGAGGTTAAAAACCCCGCCCCTCCCTGCACTCCTCAGTTGTGCAAAAGTATTGACCCACACCAGTGCATGAAAGTGAAACAAAAACATCTCCAATGTACCACTCTATAATAATACAAACCGGGTGGGAAGTAGGCCTGCCGTCCTGGAAGACTTCCCAGAAACACCGTTACCGGTAAGTGTAACTGGTAATTTTCTCAAGTCGTCTTCCAGGACGGCACCCTGAGAGAAGAGCAAGTAGCTCAGGCCTACCTTAGGGTAGGACCACCGCTTGCAGGACCTTTCTGCCAAAGGCCAGATCCTGGGGTGACAGAAGTTCCACTCTGTAATGTTTCAGGAATGTGTTCTGGCTTGACCACGTTGCTGCCTTACAGATTTGATCTACCGATGCTCCGGCTCTTTCTGCCCAAGAGGTTGCCAGAGACCTTGTAGAGTGAGCTTTAAGATTAGTAGGAGACGTCTGACCTGAATGCTCATAAGCTATGGCAATAGCCTGTCTAATCCATCTAGCAATGGTCGTTCTAGAAGCCTGTTCGCCTCTTCGAACTCCACAAAAACTAACCAACAGATCGGTCTTCTAACAGGCGGAAAAAAGGCTCCTTCATAGAAAGAGCATGCAAATCGCCCACCCTTCTGGCTGTAGTAACAGCCAGAAGGAAGGCGGTTTTAAAGGAAATCAGTCTGACTGAAGATTGAGCCAACGGCTCAAAAGGTGCCCTGGTCAGGGCTTCCAAGACTAAAGATAAATCCCATGGTGGAAATTCCTTCATTTGCATCGGGGAAAGTCTCTCTCTAGCCGACAATAATCTCTTAATTAAAGGATCTAGAGCTAATCTAACATCCAGAAAACTAGACAAGGCCGCCACCTGAACCTTCAGAGTCTTGGTGGCTAAACCTCGGTCTACTCCCTCTTGTAGGAAGTCTAAAATAACTGGAATTTCCTTCTGGGGAACTTTTCTCGCTTCACACCAACGGGAAAAAGCCCCCCAGACCCTAGCATAAATGCGTCTAGTTACCAGCTTTCTACTCAGTAATAGGGTGTCAATCACCTTCTCTGAACACCCTTTGTTGCACAGGCACTCTCTTTCAACAGCCAAGCTGTCAACCTAAAGAAACCGGGGTTCAGATGGTAAAGAGGGCCTTGAAGCAGAAGATCCTGATGTTCTGGAAGCTGAACCGGAGGCAACACCGCCCAGTTCCACAACGTGGGAAACCAGGACCTTTTTGGCCACCAGGGGGCAATCAAAATCAAATTGCCCCTGGCCCGACTCAGTCTTTGAAGGATTCTTGGAATCAGTGGTAAGGGAGGAAACGCATAAGCCAGACTGAAATCCCATTCCTGAGCCAATGCGTCCACCCCCTCGGACCCTCGTTCCCTGCAGAGGGAAAAGTATCTCTTGACTCTCCTGTTTTCCCTGCAGGCAAAGAGATCTATCTCCGGTGTACGCAGCTGCTGACAGATCATGGTGAAAATTTCGGTGTTTAGCTCCCATTCTCCCTGTTGTACTGTCTGACGACTGAGGAAGTCTGCCTTTATGTTGAAAACTTCCCTTATGTGTACCGCAGAAATGGACGGTATTCTTTGTTCCGCCCATTCTAGAATCTCCTGTGTCAAACTCATTAGGGAAAGCGACCGTGTACCCCCCTGACGGTTCAGAAAGGACACTGTCGTGGAATTGTCAGAGAGGATCTGAACTTCCTTCCCCTTGATCCTCTCGAAGGCTATTAGAGCCTCCCTGACAGCTAACAATTCCCGGAAATTGGAAGACGCAGTTCTCTGTCGTGTGTCCCACACACCCTGAGCTTGCAGTTCTTCTAGATGGGCCCCCCATCCCCACGAGCTCGCATCGGTGGTTATTCTGACCGGCTGGAGCTGGAACCAGAGATGGCCTGCCCCCAACCTTTGGGGGTTGAGCCACCAAAGTAAGGAATTTCTTATCCTTAGAGGGATGGTCACCAGAGTATCTAGGGATTCCTTCTTTCCATCCCATGAGGATAGAAGGAAGTTTTGCAGGGGTCTTGAATGGAGCTGGGCCCAAGGTACAGCCGGGATACATGAGGTCATGAGACCTAGAATCCTCATGATCACTCTTCTGGAGACTACCTTCTGGTGCCGGATTGAAGACACTGAAGCTATCAGTGCTTCTATCTTCTCCTGCGGAAGGATCAGTTTCTGCCCTACCGAGTCCACCCACAGACCCAGGTAGAGTTTGGTCTGAGAAGGAATCAGAGAGGATTTCTCTTGACTTATCAACCATCCCAGGGACTCCAAGGTGGATATTACCCTGTCCAGATCCTGGAGAAGGGATTCCCTGGAAAGGTTGTAGACCAACAGGTCGTCTAAATATGGTATCAGGGAAATCCCCTAAAGGTGCAGGTAGGAGATGACCTCTGCAAGGATCTTTGTAAATACCCATGGACTGGCCCCCAGTCCGAATGGTGGGGCCTGGAACTGCCAGTGCTGTGTACCCAGATCCGTGCGGATAGCAAAGCGAAGGAATACCTGGTGCTGCGGTAGAATGGGAATATGCAGATATGCATCCTTCAGGTCTATGGTAGCCATGAAGACCTCTTTTAACAGAAGTTTTCTGACCGTATAGACCGATTCCATGCAAAATCTTTTGTATCGCAGGAAGGTATTTAATTTCTTTAGATTCAGGATTAACCTGAATTTCCCGGACGGTTTTGGAACAACAAAGACGTGGGAATAAAAACCCTTTCCTTGCTGATCCGCTGGAACTGGGAGAATGACTCTCTGTCTCACCAACTGCTCGATATTTTCCATGAGTCCTATGGCTTTTGGTTTTTCTCTGGGTAAAAAGGTCAGTAGAAATGTCTGTGGAGGCCTGGAAGCAAACTCTAGCCCTCTCTTATCCACTGAAGGACCAGAGGGCTCTGGGCTACCTGCTCCCACTGTGGGATAAATTGTGCCAGCCTCCCTCCCACCTTGGTGCTGGCGTCACTTAGGATCCTTGTCTGCGACCTTAGGGCCAGAGAAAAGGAGAGCTCCTTTCTGTTTGGCTTTACCAACACCCCACTTCTTTCCTTCCTTACGGTCTTTAAACCGGTTGTTGACCTGGGGGCCTCGAAAAAAATCTTTTGACCTTTTTAGTTTTAACCGGAAATTTCTTTCCCTTCTCCGTAGATCTGGAGAGGGTCTGGTCCAACCCTGTACCAAACAGGAGAGATCCTTCAAAAGGAAGACCGCATAACCTAGTCTTAGAGGTATGATCCCCAGCCCAGGTCTTAACCCATATGGCTCTTCTGGCAGAATTGAGAAGCGCTGCTGTCTTAGCTGAAGTCCGCACCGACTCCACTGCAGCATCCGCAAGAAAGGCTACCGCCTTACCAATTACTTCCAATGGATCCAAAAGATCCTTGGACTTGAAAGAACTCGCCACATGATCAGTCAGTTTATTCAGCCACATGTTAGTATTCCTAGCTATACAAGCTGAAGCTAAAGCTGGACTTAAAGTAGCCGCATTGGCCTCCCAGACCCTGCGTAAAAGGGTCTCTGACCTACGGTCCATTTGGTCCCGGATGTTACCTGCGTCTTCAAAAGACAGGTCAGATTGTTTAGACACCTAGGCCAGAGATCATCTAGTTTGGGAAGTTTAAAAAACTTCTCCTGCTCCTCTTCCTTAAACGGACACCTGCGTTTCCAGGTTTTAAGCTTCTGAAGTTTATTTTCTGGCTCCTTCCATTCTCTTAAAACAATGTCTTTCAGAGACTGGTGGATAGGTAACACTTTAGACTGGGCCTTAGACAACCCCTGATACAACCTATCCTGTACAGAAGTCTGTGCCTCTGGCTTCTGGATCTCCTCAGAAGCATAAATAGCCCCTAGGAGGCCCTCCATATCATCTGTTGAGAAGATATGTCTGCCTGGCCTGGAGTGTTCCTCTTCCTTCTGGCTATCTTCTGCCTCTTCCCCCTCTTCAAGGAGACTTCGGCAGGGACCTTCCACTTCCTCCGCCTCCTCCTCCGAATCCTGAGAAGATGGCGTTTTCTGCGGAGCAGTGCTCACCTGTCTCACCTTAGAAAAAGCACTTTCCTGAGAGGATGAGCCTTCTCTGCTATCCTGCCTAGCATTAAGGCTAGCCTGGAAGGCTTTAAGTGTGGACAGCATCTCAGATTGTACTGAGAGAAAATCTCTCATAACCTCTGAAGTCTCCTTCCCTGATAATTTATGAATGCATTTATAACAGAACGGCTTGGTGTGCTCTGCAGCTAGTTTATCATTGCAGTACCCACACCTCTTGGAACGGGAAGGATTTTTGGGTCTCGGTCTACTGGCAACACTCTGGGTTTCTGTGTCTGCAAAAACAAGAAGCTCATTTAACTAGTAATAATTAAACAGAGATCTCTTATGAGGGAAAAGCTAGAGAGGCACCCCCTCCCTTATCACCTCCAGCCTGATAGACTCACCCCCGGTGGCCTCCACAACGGCTGTAAACTCCTCCTGCTCCATTGCAGTGAGTGAGTAATGGACGTCTGCTCCTTGCCTGATGCTGCCTCTGCCGCCCAGAAATAACCCCCTCTTGCTGGTACCTGTGGTTCAAGCCGGCTGCTAGCTCCTCATGGCGTTCCGAACGCCGCCGCCATCTTGCCGAGGCCGCTTCCTCCTCTGTGGGCGGCGCGCTCTAGTGACCGGGCCGCTGTGACGTCATTTCCTCCCAGAAATGACCACCGCAAAATGGCGCCGATCCTACACACAGCCGCGGGCGCTGAGGCAGCCAGGAGACCCAGCATAGAGCTGCAAAGCAGAAAACAGGCAGAATGTGGCAATCCTCTCTAAAAACCATGAGGTAAGGAGAGGTGGGAGCAGGAACATGGTCCCTGGAGTTCTGGAGACTCACAGTGCCCAGGGTCCTTCAGTTCTCAAGGGGAGCTCTTCATTGCCCCCCTGAGAAAATTAGGGGAAACAAACCCCCCGGGAAGGGCAAGCCCTACCAGACCCAAAGGTTTTCCAAAAACCTGCAGTCTGGCACCCAGGGGGAGACTTCCAGCCCACGGCCTTCAGTCTATTAGAAAAAAAACAAACTGTTTCGCTGTGGGGAAACACAATCAAAAACTGAGGAGTGCAGGGAGGGGCGGGGTTTTTAACCTCTTTCTTGATTGTGTTTCCTGTCAGGAGGACCAGTCATCTCTCAGGGTGCCGTCCTGGAAGACGACTTGAGAAAGGTATTTAGCAGTTTATATTTACTAAAAAAATTGAATTTCCTTGTTCAGTGTACTATGGATGAGCAGATATAGTGAAGACAGGTCCTGGGTTCAGTAACACTTTAAATAAAGTAGCAGGTATAAAGTTCAGACACCTAGATAACTACATATCTGTGGCAGCTTTCATTGTCTTCTGCATGCTCGAATAGGGTCTACTGTGAATGGGAAAAGCTTCACCATTTTTAGGTAGTGTTGGAACTTGCTTGCAGCTTCCCCTCCTCTACTCCCAATACTCCCATTGGTCCATCATTTTAATGTCTTGTGAGCCTATAGGATTGGGTTTGAGATGGTAGGGGGTGGAAGAGCTCTGTCACTATAGGAAGTGTTGGTGCTTTGACTATTTATAATGGCCTGCAAGGCATAATTGAGTCTACTTTTGTATCAGAGAAGATAGGTTGTCATCAACCTCTTTTAAAATAAAATAGCAATCATCATTCATGTGAGTGACTAGCTTACTTTACTTCTTCTGTCTCTTTTTAACCATTGCTATTTGTATATCAGCTGACACTGTTGTCTTTGGCTGAAGCCATTCAGTTGGTGTGCAGTCTTTTCTTTTGCACAATAGGTAGAAAGAAGGCCATATTGATGAGTAAAGAATATACCAGGGGGACACAAGTTCTGGCAGACAATGATAGTTCAAATCTTATATTATAATAAGCTGGAGCTGGATCATACAAGTGATGTTTATTTCAAGAGATTCACAGACAGCTGTACTATATATGATTCCCTGGAATACCCTGTCGTTTATGACTGGGAGGAACAACCAGCCTGAGGCCATTCAGCTGCGCTTTTCTTCATAAAGGTGACATTTATTTTATATTTAATGCTTCTTTACTAGATGACAGAACATTTTGCAACCTATAATTTTTTTTTGGTCTGAGAGCTGCAAGTGCAGCAATAAATGATTTACCAAAGGTGGTACTCCTGTTTAGTCTAGAAATATCACATTCTCCTGTAGACTGACTAGGAACAGAAAGTTAACTGCCTTGTTTCACAAAATAGAACACGCACACTCTATTTTAGTCAAATTCAAAAGCTGAACATCAAACCCTTGCATCAACTGTCAATCTTGGTAGGTGAAATATATATTGTACAGAAACAAGGAAACTAAAGCCGCGTACACAAGGGCAGACTTTTCAGCATCAAACGTCTGACGGTCTTTCCGACGGAGTTACAACGGACTTTCAGACAACCGGGCTTGCCCACACACAAATGGACTAAAGTCCGTTCGAAAGTCCGTTGGTTTGAACGTGATGACGTACAAAGGGACTAGAATAAGGAAGTTCATAACCAGTAGCCAATAGCTGCCCTTGCATCCTTTTTGTCCGTCGGACTAGCATACAGACGAACCAAATCTAAAGTCCGTCTGATTTTTGACAGAAAAAGTCAGCTGAAGGTCCGATGAAGCCCACACATGGTCGGATTGTCCGACGGATTCGTTCCGTTAGACCAGTCCGGTCAAAAAAAACCACCGTGTGTACACGGCATAAAACTGCACCATGTTAGTTTTAAACAGCTGCCAGTTTGGCATAATACAATAGCACTGCAAAGAATATAAAAGAGCAAAAAAGAACAATTATATAACTAGAACAAATTAAAAATGTTAAACACTTTGAGCATACCTACATTTAAAGTGGTTGTAAACTCTCACATATACCTAATGAAGTGATTGGACTCAGGTGATACACAGAGATTAAACAAATCCTCCTCCATAAGTTGTAGCTGTGTATCTGCAGCCATTTCTTCTATAGACCGTTCTAAAAACACACAGAAGAAAGGATTTCTCTTTCGTTCTAGAAGCAGAGGGCAGGCATCTGAAGTCTTCACACAGCCGACAAGCTCTAAACCTTGATTGGAGGAAGGGGATGCCCCCCTCCCCTTCACACAGTATGGAGAGCAAGCATAGCTGTGGATACCAGTCATAGGCTATACTGCAGCTCCCTCCCCCATCACTATTTTAATTCTTGGTGTCGGTAAAAGCTACCAGAAGTACTTATGCTGATAACAGAGGAACCAGGAGTCGAAAAATGACACAGTATAGAAGGATATGTTTTTTTTCATGTTTCATGTCCAAAGTTTACAGCCACTCTAACCTTTTTGCTGCCAGAGCCATTTTTGCACACGTTTAAAAAATAATTTTAGGCCTGAAGATTGCACATAACATTATAGATTTTCTGAAAGCAGACACCCTAGCCACTTTAGCCCCTGAAGGATTTACCCCCTTCCTGACCAGAGCACTTTTTGCGATACGGCACTGCGTCGCTTTAACTGGCAATTGCGCGGTCGTGCGATGTTGCACCCAAAAAAATTGACATCCTTTTTCTCCACAAATAGAGCTTTCTTTTGGAGGTATTTGATCACCTCTGTGGTTTTTGTTTTTTGCGCTATAAACAAAAACAGAGTGACAATTTTGAAAAAAAAAGCAATATTTTTTACTTTTTGCTATAATAAATATCACCAAAAAATATTTAAAAAACTAAATTTCTTTCTCAGTTTACGCCAATATGTATTCTTCTACATATTTTGGGTAAAAAAAAAAAAAAAAAATCGCAATAAGCGTATATTGATTGGTTTCCTCAAAAGTTATAGCATCTACAAAATAGGGGATAGATTTATGACATTTTTATTATTCATTTTTTGTATTAGTAATGGCAGCATTCTTGCGATTTTTATCATGACTGCGATATTATGGCGGACACATCGGACACTTTTGACACTATTTTGGGACCATTGTAATGTATACAGCGATCAGTGCTATAAAAATGCACTGATTACTGTGTAAATTACACTGGCAGGGAAGGGGTTAAACACTAGGGGGCGATCAAGGGGTTAAGTGTGTCCTAGGGAGTGATTCTAACTGTGGGGGGGATTGCCTCACTAGAACAAGACAGATCTCTGCTCCCAAATACAGGGAGCAGTAGATCACTGTCATGTTGCTAGGCAGAACAGGGAAATGCCTTGTTTACATCTCCCCATTCTGCCGCTCCGTGACACGATGGCAGGTCCCCGGCGGACATCGAATCAGCGGGATCGCAAGCATGGTCACGGAGTACGCGGCGCGCGTGCCCCCACGATGCCGCAATTTAAAGGGGACATACCTGTACGCCCATTTGCCCAGCCGTGCCATTGTGCCGACGTATATCGTCGTGTGCTGGTCGGCATGTGGCTAGAGAATAAATTAGTGGTAGTTCCAATTTTTTATTACACTTGATATTACCGCAAAGGTTTTGGTAAAATATAAATGACAAGGTTGCACCAAGTAAAAAATATACAAAGTACACCAATGAATTAGAGATATATATATATCTCTCTCTCTCTCTCTCTCTCTATATAGATATATATATCTCTATATCTCTCTATCTATCTCTCTATCTATCTATATAGATATATATATTGATCCACGTTGGCTGGGAGAGTTCAAAAGGACAGATAGGTGGGAAACCGCGCAGTCTAGAGCCGGCCAATGCTTTACACATACAAGAGACACCCTGATGTTTAAACCAGCAGGAGAATAACACTAATAATAATAATAATAATAATAATCTGAAAGGCCATAAATAAACAGAAAGGTTTTATGCAGTTTTATGTGGTATTTTTTAGAGACACAGCTACTGTGCTGAAACAGCAAGCCAAGGGCATAGATTACCCTGGATTTCCAGAAAAATAGTATAAATTACCTTTCACTGTGCTGATAAGGGTGCAGTCCTCAGACCGAGAGAGCTGTGAGTGAGCACTTTATATAATAAGTCAGCTTGTGAAGAAGCCAATCCTCACTGGTTAATTGCATAGTGCTGGTTGTTCTGCCCCATTAGCTTTAAGAAGAAACAGCTGGGGCTGGAACTCAGAGTGTCTCTCTGACACAAAGGCATGCGGTGTAGCCCCCAGGGGCGTGTTGACGTCACACGCCAGCCTGTCACAGGCGAAGAGGGAGTCCCCACGAGTGTTGTGGGAAAATACAGAACGGGGACATGTAGGAGCTCCTCCCCGCACATAAGGCCCAGATGGGGATAGAACCACTTCCGTCACCCATTAGCCATGTGCAGGTGGAGCCTACCAGCCGGGTGTGTGCGATGCATAGCACAGCCCTAGGAGAACATCGTGCACCACTTAGTGTACAAACGCAATAGCAGCCAACATGTATACAGAGGAGAAACAGAACCAAGGGAAAAAACAACTGACAAAAAATTAAATAAGACCATAACATGGCAAGTAGGCTCCACCTGTGCATGGCTAATGGGTGACGGAAGTGGTTCTATTCCCATCTGGGCTCTCCCAGCCAACGTGGATCATCTGCTATTGTTTTTATCATTTTGCCATGCTATTCCAATGAACTCTGTATGTAAGTACCTTTTAGCCTAAAATATTGTACAGTTCATTATATAAAATTACCTGTTTTCATGTACCATTGTACAAATATTATGTACTACTTTTGTCAAGTAGTTCATGCACTTCTTTGGTTTAACTTTCATGCAACTTGAGGGCCATAGACTTCAATGTTAACACTCAAAAGTTGCATGAAAGTCATACGAGAATGTTTTGCATGCAAGAGTCATTCCAACTTTGCAGAGGGACAACAAGTCACATCCAAATCGCACCCATCCAAAGTTGCATAAGAGTTGCACTCCAAAGTCACACAACTTTGGAGTTGTATAAATGTGAATTGAGCCTTCGGTGAGGCTGTCCATCTCAGCAAAGGGTCAAAAAGGGAGGTAAGAAGCGGGAAAGTCAATGCCACCTTTTATAGGGATGGTAAATGTTTGGTTGCAATTTGAGCTTCTTGTCTATTTAGATATACTGTTTTAGGCTCAAAGGTAAGAATAGTATCTTGTCAGACAGTCCAGTTAATTTAAAATCTGCTTTATTTGTCATCCAACAGAAACAACAGGCTTTGTCTTCAAATTCAGCTCAAACAAGACAATTTCAGCGTTCCTTTAGCACAGTACACAGTCCTGATACATAAGTCCAAGTGTGCTTAGCTTCAGCACACATAGTATTCAAAGTCCCACTAAAAGGTAGGCTCACCCAGCAGGTAAATCTCAGATAATCGAGTCTATCCAGGCGTCATGCAGGTCTCTTCTCTGTAGACATCAAACCAACAACAACCACACTCTCTATTCAGCTGATTAATAAGCAGGGCTGAAGTTGAAGTGCCTGCCCTTTACAATTAGCAGCCTCTTGACCCTTCCCTGGGCTGACTCTCCACAATTGATTATTGTAACAGTTTACACTAAGGTCATCATTGCCTATATTTATCATAAGCTCAATTTAAATTGTTCAAGACTGGGACAAATTTTCTTTAAAAAAAAAAGTCATCAGAACTGTTTGCATAGTCCTGTTGCATTATATTAGTAACTGAACTTTCTAAAATTCAGCTTTCCTGCCAAAAAATGTGGCTGTCCTAGTCAAATCCCTGACTGGCCAGTACTGTATTAACATCGGTCCTCAGAGCTACTTTGAAGCTACAACCAATACAATAGAACTGTTGAGGCTGTTTTAGCATTACTTATGGAATAGAAGCACAATACAAAATGATTTTATTGAATTTCTACAGCACTTATTTATTAAACTGATTATAAATGCAGTATGAACTAAAAATTTTCTTATTGAATATGTGTCCATTATGCGTTTTTCTGTTAGTTGCACCAAATGGGAATTTAAATGCTTTCAACTAGATGATTTAGTATTGCACTGTGCCCCTTGAAGATGTCTATGTGGAAGAAATGTATAGGGAAGAGCTTTAGCAGTGACATCTTCCCCCCCAGTGGCAGAACTATAGGGGTCGCTGCAGTCACACTTGCAACTGGGCCCTGCCGTTCTGCCGGGGTGGGACCTCAAGACCTGCCATCTCCCCTTGCACCCCTGGCTGTCCATTTAACATGAAGGGAGGGAGGTGGGAGGAGGCGATCGGTGGCTCTATGGTCCCCGCGAGCCACAGGATCTCCCTGGGGCTTGTAGTTCTCTCTCTGAATGTATACAGTGGAGAGGGGAGGGGCATGTATCGGCTTCACTCTTCAGTGAGTCGCTCTGCTTCTACACTCTTGATTAGGGATGAGCCGAACACCCCATGTTTGGGGACCTGGGTCCTGCCCCAGGGGACATGGATCAAAGCAAAAAAAAGTTTTAAAAACGGACGTTTTTTCGGGAGCAGTGATTTTCATAATGCTTAAAGTGAAACAATAAAAGTGTAATATTCCTTTAAATTTCATACCTGAGGGGTGTCTATAGTATGCCTGTAAAGGGTCGCATGTTTCCCGTTTTTCAAACAGTCTGACAGCAAAATGACATTTCAAAGGAAAAAAGTCATTTAAAACTACTAGTGGCTATTAATGAATTGTCTGTCCAACAATACACATAAAAGTTCATTGATAAAAATGGCATGGGATTTCCCCACAGGGGAACCCCGAACCAAAATTAAAAAAAAAAATGGCATGGGGGTCCACCCAAATTCCATACCAGGCCGTTCAGGTCTGGTATGGATATTAAGGGGAACCCCACCCCAAAATAAAAAAAAGGCGTGCGGGTCCCCCTCAAAATCCATACCAGACCCTTCAGGTCTGGCATGGATTTTAAGGGGAACCCCGTGCAAATTTTTTTTTTAAAAATGGCGTGGGGTCCCCCCAAAAATCTATACCAGACCCTTATCTGAGCACGCAACCTGGCAGGCCACAGGAAAAGAGGGGGGGATGAGAGAGCGCCCCCCCTGAACCGTACCAGGCCACATGCCCTCAACATTGGGAGGGTGCTTTGGGGTCCCCCCAAAGGGGATCCCAAAGCACCTTGTCCCCATTTTGATGGGGACAAGTGCCTCATCCCCACAACCCTTGCCCGGTGGTTGTGGGGGACTGCGGGCAGGGAGCTTATCGGAATCTGGAAGCCCCCTTTAACAAGGGGACCCCCAGATCCCGCCCCCCTGTGTGAAGGGACGGGGTCACCCGTTATGTGATGTCTTCGTTCTTGGGCCGCTCCGCATCCATGATGGGAGGCTCCCGCTGTGTGATGCTTCTCGTCCTTTGACACTTCTTAAAGTATCAGAAGACGAGAAGTGTCATACAGCGGGATCCTCCCATCATGGATGCGGAGCGACCCGAGAATGAAGAAGGGAAGAAGACGCCGCAGAGGAAGATGCCGGACGAGAACACCGGGGCAAGAAGCAGAGGATTGGAGGAAGAACCAGAGGAAGAAGAAGATGCAGGAAGAAACTGAAGGAAGATAGAAGAAAGAAGATAGAAGAAAGAAGATGGAAAAGAAGAAGACTTTAAATAAAGGAATTGTCAAAAACTGTCTCTTGTCATTTTTAACATTTTTGACACTTTTTTGTGAAATGGTAGGGGTACTTTTGTACCCCCTTACCATTTCACACAGGGGGGGTGGGATCTGGGGGTCCCCTTGTTAAAGGGGGCTTCCAGATTCCGATAAGCCCCCCGCCCACAGACTCCCACAGCCAAGGGTTGTGGTGATGAGGCCCTTGTCCCCATCAACATGGGGACAAGGTGCTTTGGGGGGACCCCAAAGCACCCTCCCAACGTTGAGGGCATGTGGCCTGGTACGGTTCAGGAAGGGGGGCGCTCTCTCGTCCCCCCTCTTTTCCTGCAGCCTGCCAGGTTGCGTGCTCGGATAAGGGTCTGGTATGGAATTTAGGGGGACCCCCACGCCATTTTGTTTTTAAAATTTGGTTCGGGGTTTCCCTGTGGGGAAATCCCATGCCGTCTTTATCAATTAACTTTTATGTGTATTGTCGGACTGACAATGTATTAATAGCCGCAAGTAGTTTTAAATGACTTTTTTTCCTTTGAAATGTCATTTTGCTGTCAGACTGTTCTAAACACGGGAAACATGCACCCCTTTGAAAAAACGGCCATTTTTAAAACTTTTTTTTGCATTGATCCATGTCCCCTGGGCCAGGACCCAGGTCCCCAAATACTTTTAATGACAATACCATGCATATAAGCCTTTAAAATTAGCACTTTTGATTTCTCCCATAGACTTTTAAAGGGTGTTCCGCGGCTTTCGAATTTGCCGCAAACACCCCAAATTGTTCGCTGTTCGATGAACTGGCGAACAGCTGATGTTTGAGTCGAACATGAGTTTGACTTGAACTCGAAGCTCATCCCTACTCTTGATGACACATGCCTAGGTCAGAGGCCTCTCCCCTCTCCAGTGGATACAGTAGGAGAGAGGACTACAAGCCCCAGGGAGATTGCATGGTCCATGGACACCATAGAGCTGCCGATCGCTGCCTCCCACCTCCCCCCAGGTGGGGGGTACAGAGATGTGCTGGGGGTTGGAGGTACACAGCGGAGACCAGCCAGGTACAGAAGGGGAACCTCTGGACCCTGATGTAATGGGGGGCTCTTTCGGGACTCTAAAGTAAGTGGGGCCCTCTGGGGACACTGATGTAAGGGGGCATCTGGGGACCTTAATGTAAGGAGGGGCCCTCTGGGGACCCTTATATATGGGTGGGCTCTCTGGGGACCCTGATATAAGGGGGGCTCTCTGGGGACCCTGATATAAGGGGGCCCTCTGGGGACCCTGGTGTAAGGGGAGGCTCTCTGGGGACTCTGATGTAAGGAGGGGCTCTCTGGGGACCCGGATGTAAGGGGGGACTCTCTGGGGATCCTAATGTAAGTAGAGAGGCTCTCTGAGGACCCTGATGTGAAGAGGATCAGCACTCATATATGTAACAATATTATATAATGCGTATGACTTTCTTTACTTTGCTGCTATGGGCTCTAGCCCAAGATCTTTTGTAGACCTAGCAACGCCCCTGGTGGGGACCCTTCATGGTTTCTTGCATCGGGGGCCCTGAAGATTCTAGTTACGCCTCTGTTTCCACCTGTGAGATGGTCAGATCAGCACAGCTTCTCAATGCCTGTCTATCATGTGTGTTTGTGAGTACCCTGCTGTTTTAGTAGTAAACGATTTTAAAAAAGATATTACACCATGCAGGCTTTCTTTTGTTTTTTTCTCTGCTAGACCGGACTTTGGAGTATCTGTAGTGGAAAAGCTGAATAACACCACCAGTTTGATTGATTGGAGAGATAAAGCATGGTCAGCTGTTCTGGTAAGAGGCTGATTCAGTTAAGGTGGTGGAGCACTGGTCACTCAAGGAAGAAGAATTGAGTTTTTGTGTGGGATCACTTGTGGGACTTTATTACTTTTAATTATTTTTTACATTATGCACATGGATGGATTTTTTTTTGTATATTTGTGAATAATGTTAGCATTTGTACATAGTTTCATTTAGTCTTAAAGGAGCAGCACAACACATTTTGAGGTATTACTGTATTTGGGTACAAGTGAATGCAGCTGTCACTAATAATGGTATTTACATTTTGTCATTGAGCACAAGTTACCTTTATTACCATTATTTTAGTAAGTGCTGTTAGCAAATCTGGTATTTTGAGGTTTCAGTGGCGTGAACCCCTCTTATTCACTTTGTAAGCCCTTACTGGGCCGTCTACTAGTTCATTATTAAGTCAATACAGGAAGCCAACATTCCAATGAGTCTTTTTGTACTCTCTGCCAATAGGAGTGGGATCCAATGGTCTTTTGTGGATATATTGGGGTCATAGAGTGAGAATCCCCTACCACTGTAGGTTTGGGGTGTGTTTTGGCCAGTAGTCTTGGCCAAACTGTACTGCTCCTGTAGTGGAGGTCAAGAGCCTGGATGTGCTGACTGTGTGTCTAGATCACAAAATTAGTGTACATATTCAATACAAAGGATATTAGTGGAAATCATAACAGCAGAGACAAACTGAGTAAAGAGATGAATACATAGAAGGAAAAAAAAAAAAAAATCTGAAATAAATATAAATAGCAGTAAGAAAATAGAAAAGGAAAAGGTACCCTTTTTTTCAGTCTTTGCATGTTCTGATTGGTGGTTGTTGTATTTATTTTCTGCTTTGACACTGTTATGCCCTGTACACACGGAAAATGTGTGATAGGACCTTGTTGTCGTGAATTCCGACCGTGTGTGGGCTCCATCACACATTTTCCATCGGATTTTCCGACACACAAAGTTTGAGAGCATGCTATAAAATTTTCCGACAAAATCCGTTGTCGGAATTTCCAATCGTGTGTACACAAGTCCGACACACAAAGTGCCATGCATGCTCAGAATAAATAAAGAGATGAAAGCTATTGGCTACTGCCCTGTTTATAGTCCTGACGTACACGCTTTACATCACCGCGCTCGGAATGATCAGATTTTCCGACAACTTTGTGTGACCGTGTGTATGCAAGACAAGTTTGAGCCAACATCCGTCAGAAAAAATCCTAGGATTTTGTTGTCAGAATGTCCGACCGTGTGTACGGAGCATTACACTTTATCACATGCCTGACGAAGGGGTCCTGTGCAGTTCCGAAATGTTGCACTTGTCTCTGTGATGTGATCTCTCTGCAATAAAAAAAAGCTTTGGACGGTGTATGTTGATCCATGGTGTGGTGGTGAATATGTACACTTGCTTGATGTTTCCAGGACCCAGCTGGTAATCGCTGCAGTACCCACCATTTTATGAGCCTTATTTGCCAGGAACGTGTGTGATAGGATTATAGATAAGACTAGATCACAAAACTGGCTGGGAGGAACAACAACTCTTTTGAGAGGTACATATATAAACATAAGCAGTGTTTATATATGTATTTCATCTGTGTAACAGCTTGTCTGCAGTTCAGTTTTAACTTAGTTATACACAGTTATAGTGTGTATTTTACTACAAGAAATGTATGTAATTTACCCTAGCCTGTAAAATAGATAATGATATTTTACCTTATAAATAGGTCTGATTAAAAGAAATAAAAATCATATTTGGTAGCCTCATGTCTTAGCCCTTTTAAAAAAACCAATGGAATATAAAATGTAACTAGGTTTCACAAACAACTAAAATGTTCTACCAAAGCCTGATATAGACACGTTTTGCTTTATGATTTAATTCCTTTTAATTTATTATGCAATATCGCTATCATGCCTAACCAGATTTTATGAGAAGACTGTTCAAGTGAAAACCACAGCAATGAGTCGTTTAATATGGACTAATGAAAAACAGGTATTAAAAGGCATTAGTAACTGGCCTTAGGATTTAATTGTAAAGCAGTTACAAAATCACTGCTCTCATAAAAAAAAGTTAGAAAATGTAATGAAAAAAGTAGTAGACATAGGTTTTAATTTGCTAGAATTAACATTATCTTATTTGTTTGCATTTCAGAAGAGGATGAGTGAGTATTTCAGATGATGGTGTTTTATGGTATGTGCACAACTATTGCTGATTTATCACTTTAACGTTACTTGCTGCTACCAGAATTGCACTTGTAGACAAAGTTGGACTTAGTAGTGTATACACAGTAGAGTGGTTGAGGCACACACATGCAATTTTGGTTTACATTTGGAGAAGAAAAAATCTTTAAACTACTTAAGCTTGTAAGACTTCTTCATTACCTGGTTATTTTTCAGTGCTGTGATAGTTTGACTGACAATTACAACGCTGTACCTCAAAATATTTTAGAAGATTTGTTTGGCGACAGGTATGTTTTTTTTTTTAGGGGAATTTATTAACCACTGGTTTGTTTTTTGTTTGTTTTTTTTTACTGTGAAAATGAAAAGAGACCATCAATAAAAAAAAAAAAAAAAAAAAAAAAAAAAAAAAAAATTTATATATATATATATATATATTTCTTTTACTTTCTGTTATAAAACATATCAAATAAAAAAAATCCAAAAAACACTACAAAAAAAAAAAAAACTCCAGAATGACCCCTTTTTGTAAAACAAACACTCTACAATGATTCAATTTTTTGGCAAAACCTTTCTTTTTTTTAAAGAAAGGAACATGCTAGTATTGAGATGGTAAAAACATGGAGTTTGTTAATGGTGCACTACATAGTGCACATCATTAGTGTACAGTCATGCACAGAGGAAGGAGGAATTGAAGGGTTAATACAGTGGGTCACATACAGTGGGACAATAGACATGAGGGGGTTAATATACAGGTTACATGGAGGGGCAGGATGCAGATGAGGTGCACAGGAGAGGAGGGAATGAGAAGGTTAAAAAAGGGGTCCCAAAATCAGTCAGATCCCTTTATGTCCTCTTAACATACTGTAAATCAGTGACTGGTGTTTTTCCATACTGGAAGAATGCCAGCCAATACTAGGGCACAAAGAAAACAATTGCTTTCTATGTGCTGGTTCACACTGCAGTGCAGCCCTGAGGTGTGGTGGATTAAGCTGTAATAAAACAGGCCTTTTATTGAAGCACACAGGGAGACTGAACCCACCTTATTTATTACTATAATGCAGACATATTGAATATTCAATAACTATAGTTAATCACTCATGTGCCACATCCGTAAGATTCATTGGAAAAGAAAAAAAAAAAAAAAAAAAAAAAGGGGACTCTCTAGGTCGAACTTTGGAGGCAGATTGGAACAACGATACGCTTTTTATAAAAAGTTAAATTTTATTAAACATCAATATATGCACATATACAATATAAAATATTCGTAAAAAAAAAAAAAAAAAAAAAAAAAAAAAGGTATTGTCCACTAGCAGCCATGTAATGACCAGGAAAGGAGGACGTTACATATACCCAATGGAAGAGAAAAAATTAAGTTTCAGCAGTATGACATCAGAACATGCGTGAACCCCTATGCGTCAATGCGTTTCGCTGGATCGCTTCCTCAGGACACACATGGGGGGTATAGGAACAATTCTCACTACATGAAAATAGAAGAACATAATTTCACAACACATTCAAATATATACATGAAAAACAATTTACATATACACATATATCATACTATGTCAAAAAATACAGGGAATATATATATATCATAGTTCTATTAGTATTCGTCATGCATTTATATTCACCTGATCCGGACATATACCACCGCCTGTACAGGACCTTCCCTAGATGGGTCCTGCAGGACCGAAATAACCAGAACCAGGGTCCAAATTTTGAAATATATAACAAACAGCTATAGAACATAGAAGAGAAGTGTCACATGGCAATCACCCATAGTGAATGCATACATTAACTGCCATCTTGATATGTATCACCCATCTCAAGAAATATAAGAAAGCCTTTAGGGGCAAATGAAAACTGGTATAGTACACTTGTCATCAGAGATGAATCACATATTGGCTGCACTGATATCAATAGTCACATCCACTCCAGACCGTAATTATAACCTATATTATAGCATAGCATAAAGCTCATCCATTTCACAGCTCCAACTGCCTAAATCCACAGGCGGACAGCACCTAAATAAGGCCAAACAAACGCAGAGAAGCAATTCCATAGCCCCAATGCAACTTGTAACAAACTTACCTAATACAATTAACAAAGCCAATGGAGTAGGTAGAAGCAGTGCAGCCTACAACAAGCTTAGCAAAATTGACAAGTCACCATACCTGTATCATGTGTCTTTATATCTTCTTCTGTGAATATATAAGGTAAATCCGCGCAGTGGATGAGGGTACTTTTGAGATATAGAGCTGCTGCCTCTACAGATACACTTCCACCTGGGTGGGGTGTACTAGAATGTGAATAGAAAGCAGGTGTAGTTATGACGCTGCTCTAGTGGGGTAAATTTTGATGGTAAGCCACCGGTATGGGATATAGGATTGCGGCTCTCCTCTTGCAATATTAGCATTTTATACCTATGATTAACATCTAAGAAGTGCAAACCACCTTTGGCTAAAACCATATATAGGAACACTTTTAGGATCATTGAAACTATATTGATAAATAGTCACCAGAGGCTGTAGCACAATGTAAATTAAAATGCAAACTGGGCTTTAAAGGCTATAACACATGCTGGGTCTTATATATCTTACTTTGTATTTTCCATTAATTTAAACCTTTTTCATCCACATATTCTGTTTTGAACCAGCCTAATTGCCAACAAGACATCACAAACCTTTAGCACTACACTGTGACATATGTTCACATACACAATATTTTAGGCTCTCGCCAGTTAGTGCTAATCATTTAGCCTCCATATCCAGCCCAGGATATCACACAAGGCACAAAACGGTGGCTTACCATCAAAATTTACCCCACTAGAGTGCGCCATAACTACACCTGTTTTCTATTCACTTTTCCTGCGAATGTCATCAGTTAAGGGGTGGATGTGATGCCTATATATACACATATCTATTTGTGTTGCAATTGGCGCCATTGCCGACCCCAATCACGGCCGGTGTAGGCGATAACGTCACAACGCGATCACATGGCGCGTATAGCTTCACAGCGTCAAACGGGGGTGTGGTCAGCCGTTTGGCTTACAGGCAGACCCATACATCCACCCCCCCCGATGATGCAGCGCTGCACAACACCCGCCAGTGTCACAAGGAGAATCGTAACAACAGAGGCAGCCCGTACAGCATCACAACAGGGTGTGGCTATTACCTCCACACAAGAGCATGCAGCCCTGACCAAGGGACACACCCCACCAGATGGCTATCCCACATTAATGTCCTTCCACCTAATAGGACATCACAGGGAAAAGTACAAGGCCAGCGTCACCTATAGGACAGAGACAGCCCTTACATATAAGACATATAAATTCATCCATTTAAAGCGGGGGTCCACCTAAACCACCAAAAAAAAAAAAAAAAAAATATTAAAAGCCAGCAGCTACAAATACTGCAGCTGCTGACTTTTAATAAATGGCCACTTACCTGTCCCAGGGTCCAGCGATGTCGGCAGGCGACGCCGAGAACCCGCTAGGTTCTTGGCAGCTGCCGCCGCCATCCTAGGTGAGGGAATCGGGAAGTGAAGCGTTGCGGCTTCACTTCCCGGTTCCCTACTGCGCATGCGCGAGTCGCACTGCGCATTGTAACTGGTCCCCGCTATCTCCTGAGAGTTGTGTGTTTCCCAGGAGACAGCGCAGAGGGACAGGAAGAGGCATAGACTCCCATGGGAGTCTATGCCGGAAGTGGGTGCAAATACCTGTCTTAGACAGGTATCTGCACCCCCCCTCCCCCCTGAAAGGTGCCAAATGTGACACCGGAGGGGGGGAGGGTTCCGAAAAGTGGAAGTTCCATTTTTGTGTGGAACTCCGCTTTAATATAACACATAAAACCCAAATTAGAAAGGAAGAGAATGTCATCCTAAAAGAGGTCCAGACCTCCATACCCTTTTTATGGCCAATAACTTGCATATAAGCCTTCAAAATGGGGACTTTTGATTTTTTCAAGTTCGGCTTCCGTAGATTTTAATAGTGTTCGCTGTTCGGGTCAGAACTTTTTTTCTATCCGGGAGTTCTGGCCATACACTATATGAAAAATCAGCCGAAATTCGGTCATTTAGGCCGTTCATTCGTTTCTAGGCCAGTTAATGGGCACAAAATTGATAATCGTTTGGACATTTATGAGCTGAAAAAACGAAGGACAAGTTTGGAAATTTTCTGTCGAACGAATGATAAATTGAAAGGTTAATGTGTTTCCCGTCCTAACTGTCTGCACTAGGCATATGTAAAAAAAAAAAAAAAAAAAAAAAAAAACGAACAAAAAAAGTATTTATTTATGTCCACTGAATGATTTATTAGTCATTACATGATGGCACCATCGTTTGCGCTCACGGCCAAATGTTCGTTTTTCGAAAATGTGTTTGGACGATTTTCCGTATAGTGTATGGCCAGCATAAGATAAGTTCATATTTTTTACAGAGACATTTGCATTATTATATTTTTCAAAGTTTTCTTCGAATGAACGTATCTCCTTAAAAAAAAAAAAAAAAAAAAAAAAAAAGCGTGCTGCATCCTGGTGATTCCATCAATGCCTTGTGTACTCCCACACTAGAAGCCATACACCATGAAACAACAGCCATGAGTGACCACATTTTTCCTCTTGATACCTCCTGCAAGGGATTTCTTCTTACTACGTTTTGCATACTTTGCTACCTCTTTAAAAAACTTTAAAAATCTGTCTATTTTTTCTTTTCATATCACAAACAGAAGAAGATTTCCCAGTACACTTACCAGTTAGCCTGCAAAAAAACAACAGACCCTGTCAAGCAATGCACAGTAAAAACTGAAGGTTTAGTTGCACACATTTGCAAATATTTGTGGAAGTTGCACTCACCTCGCCAAGGCTCCTCTGTTTAATTTTGGTTTTTATTATACATTTGAAAGTCTCCAAGTTTGAGCATATATAGCAGTGAATAAATTAAGGGAAGACATGCATAGAGGGAGCTCATTCCTCCTTAAAGGAACAAGGACACATTAAAAGCCAAGCAAGAGCAAAATGGCAGCTGAAGGCTTCCAATGTGTCCCTACACCAAATTGAAACAAGAAAGCTATACAAAAATTGTAGCCACCCCAATTTATAACCATCTTTTGCAGCAAGGTGCACATGGAAGGGAATTACAAATCAAAAACAAACAAAAAGTTTTCCCAGCACACTTACCAGCTAGCCTGAAATAAAAAAAACAATTCACATTAAAAACATGAGGGTTTAGTTTGTCTTTATACCTTAAATGTGCACCTCTTGTTCCAGAACCAATTGTTTGAGTGTGTGTTAAAAATGTGGGTGTGATTCTGTGGGTGTGGCTACAAATGGGGGCAGGTTCAGCAGGATATCCCTGGATTTCATTTGAAAATCTGAGAACCTTATTATATCCATCCAGCATGGAAAGATAAGAGGTGCTTGTCATTGAACAGGAACTATGGGGAAGATTTCCTTAAACTGGAGAGTGCAAAATCTGGTGCAGCTCTGCAAAAAAAAACAAAAACAACCAGCTTCTAGGTTTTATTGTCAAAGCTTAACTGAACTAGCTGAAATTAGAAGCTAATTGGCTACCATTCACAGATGCACCAGATTCTGAGTGCTCCAGTTTTAGTAAATCCTCCCCTGTATCTCTCTATGAGAAATGCAGCTTGTGTCTTTGGGCCCTATACTACGAGAGCTTACGAGCCTTCCAGGTGGGTTCTCTTTCAGATAGAGCTGCTATTTTCTTGTTTATCTAAAATTCATATAACATGCAAAATATCTCATTAAAGCCCTTTTAAATTAGTTACTTCAATAACAGAGAGCCTGAATAAGCAATAAGTACTTGGCAAGAAAAATCCAATGCACTTATGATTAAAAATAATTTAATTCTATGCTAATTGGAGCAGTAATAGATATTTCTCTTGAAAGTATTGACACCTTCAATTATGTTCCAGGAAGAACACTACACAGAGGCATAAATATTAGTAGATTAAGACTAACAAACAAATGTTACTCCGTGCAAGTGTCAATATATATCTGTAGAAATATAACCATGTAATGTTCTAAAAATTTGTTCAAATAATCTAAATTTCCTTAAGAGATATGTTATTGTTATTTACTGAAATCAGAAACATTATTTAATTGCTTGAATTTTTGCTGTCTTTTTCTGAATATACAGTCAGTAGATAAATTCAATGAAGGTTAAAAATAATATATGGCCTTGTTGAAATCTAATAGGAGTACCACACCATCTTCATTGCTAATACCATGGCAGTATGAGCTTTATTTGTAGGACTGCTACTGTTCCTCCAAGAAATGTGAAATGTACCATTCCTAGCCCCAATATTTGTTCCATTTTATAACTTTGGAGAAAACATCTTTATGTGATCCTGGTTCTGAGACTTTGCTGTTACTGTTAGCTAGTTATCAAGAACCAATTAAAGCGGTTTCCAATTATCTAATCACCATATTGCAGCCAATCATGATCAGGTAGAGTTTATTTACAAACAAACAGTGGGCTCCATGTGTCACCATGCTTTTTTTTTTTTTTTTTTTTTTTTATTTCTTTTATACCACATCAGTGAGCACCACCAACTGGCCTAATCAGTGTAATATTCATTTATTGTCGCCAACTTAGATTCACATCGTTGTGGTTTTCTTTATATATATATATATATATATATATATAAAAGTAAGAGGGGAAAAAAAAATAAATAAAAAAAAATATATATATATATATATATATATATATATATATATATATATATATATATATATATATAATATATATTTATTTATTTATTTATTTTTTTCCCCTCTTACTTTTATCAAATTTACAACGAGCAATTATAAACAGCTTTATTAGGTACCCTATCGAGGGATTTCTTAGTCTCTTAGTCCGCTTGTTCTCAACTACTTAAATAACCAGGATGTATAAATCTTATTTCTCCCACCCGGGGAAACCCTGGGTGGCATCTACACTCACGACCCCGCGTGAAGCGGAATAGGTGGCATAGAAGTATAAAAAACACTACCCATCAATGAAATCTAGGAGAACCACATATATGATGCTGGGCTAATGGGGTCCCCTCACACATAGCCCCCTATTAAGACCACTAGTGGACTGATACGTATTTATGAAGAACCCCCCCACCCCTTCCCATTCCCCTACTCCCACACCCCTCCACCCCTCTACCCCTTCTATACAAAGTCCAACCCCAACACAGAATTTAATGTTTACTATTGTTACCTACTTAGATCAAAACACCAATAACCCTAAATTACTTTGTGTAGTTCACCGGTACTGTATTACTCTAGTGCATATATATCTTAGCTATTAACCTAATCCCTTATACTCCAAACTTTTCCCTTAAGCAGGCAGCCTTATCCATCCATGGCTTCCATATTTTGTCGAATTCCTGGAGATTCCCCCTTTTTATATACTCCAATCTCTCCCTGCCAATAGAGGCACCGAGTGTATCTATCCAATCATTCACTTTCGGGGGCTCCTTTGATTGCCACCTTAGCATTATCATTTTTCGAGCCTGAAATAAACCTCTCAGTATTGCCAGAGTAGTACCCCTCCTCTCCCCCTCCATCCTTCTATATCCCATAATGCATTCCACCGCCTCCCTCTTTACTGACGTATGATAAGTATCACCCAAACTGCTAGCCACTCCCTCCCAGTATTGGTGCAGCTTGGGACATCTCCAGAGCAAATGGATGAGGTCCCCAGACTCCTGGCACCTAGGGCCATTATCATTAGGCCTTCTACCGAACCTAAAGAGCCGTTTTGGAGTATAATAGGCCCTATTAAGCAGCATCAGATGAGAAATCTTCTGCGAAGGGGTTACTGACACTTGAGGTGCCATCTCTAAAATTCTCCTCCATTGTTCCTCAGAAATTGCCCCTAGTTCCTCTTCCCATTTAACTCTTACCTTCTGAAGTATTTCCCGTCTGTTCTCTGAGTTACTTAGTTGGTCATAGATTTTAGTTATTAGTCCCCTAGTGGGTTCTACTTGTAATAACTGACGAGCAAAGGGCATTTCCACCCATCTCGGGGGCTGATCACCAAATTGAGCCCTGAGAGCATGTTCTATCTGCTGGTAAAGGAACAAGGAGGTCTGAGGGATCTTAAATTCCCTAATCAGCTCGGGAAATTTTTTAAGGGTGTTACCTGAATAGAGCTGTCTTAGCTTTTTAATACCACCAGCCTCCCACCCCCTACTCTTTCCAATTTTTAAAATTTCCTGTAGATTCCGGTTGTTCCAAATAGGGGTGTAATCTGTAAATCCCTCATACCCCGTTAATTTCTTAACAGATTTCCAAATCTTAATTAGCAACCTAATTGTCGGGAATTCATGGTAAAACATATCTGCCTCTAATGCCTCGATAAGCGTATTATGCCGAGCGCTTAACAAGATTAGCCTGCCATTCGGAGTGCCCCCCCCTGGGATTCCACAGCCCGTTAAGTGCTGTAGTTGTGATGCGAGGAAATAACACTCCGGATGGGGAAGAGCAAACTCCCCCTCCTTGGTAGGAAGCTGGAGGACTTGCAACCGTAACCTAGCTTGCCCACCTTTCCATATCAAGTCCCTAAATAGAGTCTCTATTTTCCTAAACCAACTCTTATTAATCCATACTGGGGAGTTATGCATGATGTAGAGCAATTAAGGCATCCAGATCATTTTTATCAGGCTACATCTTCCTGCTACTGATAAGGGGAGGCGTCTCCAAATGCTTGTTTTTTGTTTAAATTTGGCCAGGAGAGGTACTAGATTCTTACTAATATATTGGTTGGGGTCTTTAGTTAGGACAATTCCCAGATACTTTAATGCTTCCACAATTGCCACCTGGGGAAGTCCAGGTGCAATTGGTACTCCTAGGGGGTCAAACGGTAAGAGCTCGGATTTCTCCCAGTTTATTTCCAGGCCGGAAAATTTACCGAATTCCTCCACTATTCTCATTGCGCCTACCATTGATCTCTTATAATCGTCTAAAAATAACAGGATGTCGTCTGCGTATAGGGCGATTCTTTCCTCAATCGGCCCCCTCTGAAAACCTTTTATCTCGTGGCTCCCTCTAATGGCCATAGCCAGGGGCTCCATTACCAGAGCAAAAAGCAAAGGAGACAATGGACACCCCTGTCTTGTCCCCCTCTGAAGCACAAACCAATCTGAAAATTCGTTATTTATTTTGACTCTTGCCTTGGGATTATTATAAAGCATCTTTATCCATCCAATAAAGGATGGACCAAAGCCAAACTTTCCCAGCACATACCACATGTAATCCCACTCCACACTATCAAAAGCTTTGGAGATATCTAGGGTCAACAGGGCCCTTGAGCTCTTGTTTTCCAAAGGAGACTGTAGATTCAGGAAAGCTCTTCTAATATTTAGGCTTGTAGATCTATTAGCCATAAAGCCCGCCTGGTCCTCATGTATTAGTTTATGTATGACTCTGCTCAATCTGACAGCCAAAACCTTGGCCAGGATTTTAGCATCTGTACAGATTAGAGAGATTGGCCTATAGGCAGACACGTCAAGGGGGTCTTTCCCCTCTTTCTGCAGGACTATGATGGTTGCTTCTAGCATTGATACAGGGAGACGTCCCCCCTCCTTCGCTTCCCCCAGAGCCTTCATTAGTTCAGGGATTAGCACCTCCCCGAGATGCCTATAGGTCTCGATTGGTATTCCATCGGGGCCAGGCGACTTAAGGCGCGCCATGCTTTTAATCGCTTGATGTAATTCTGTAGTTGTTATTGGGGATTCCAACAGATCCCGCTCCTCTTGCGATAAGAGCGGGACTGACAGCTTCCCCAAGAAGTCCTCCATCGCCATTTCTTTATTATTTTTTTTCTGAGAAGTGTACAGCTTTTTATAATAGGCTCTAAAAGTTTACACTATTTTTGGGGAGCTTGAAAGGATTTCTCCATTCTGCGCTCTAATAGCGAGGACCGTTGATGGAGCCTTATTAGACTTCACTACCTGTGCTAACACTCTTCCCACTCTCTCACCCTCTACCAAAGATACCTGGCACTGGAGAAGCCGTCTGGTCTCAGCCTTCTGTAGAGTAGTCTGTTTATACCCCCTTTGTTTCTCTTGCCAGATCTTTTCCTTTTCAGGGGTTGGGTCTCTAATGAAGTTGTTTTCAGCCTCTATTACATCTTTCCATAAATTCTCTACCTCCCGCCTCTCTTCTTTATTATATTTGGCCATCTGCTGTATCAACACCCCTCTAAGGAATGCTTTGCAAGCATCCCAGAGCACAGCTGATGTCGCTGTTCCCTGGTTGAAACTTACAAATTCCCTCAGTGCAGATAGAATTCCCTTCTCCTTCCTGATTACCTCAAACCGATGCGGGCTTATTCCCCATTCCTTCCGGAGGCTATGTTCCCCTACCTTCAGTGAAACTACCATGTCACCATGCTTTACATAGAAAAAGGCAAAGTGACATCTGAAGCTGGCAGATCAAAGCTGTGACAGTGAATTACTGTGTGTAAAATAAATGAATGGTTCATCAACGACCAGTCACATTCCAGTTTGGAGAGTTTTTTGCATACACTTCTGAGAGAGCACTGCCTAAAGTTTGTTGGTTTATACTTTGTGTTCCAGATCAGTCCTATTATGCTTCACATACCAACACCAAAACATAAATTTCCATGGGTGTTCTATGCCAGTAAAGACTGCATACAGTAATGACCCTAAACATCTAGTGGTATATTCAAATGTAGGCCTGCCATGTTAAATGGCTTTGCCAATATACCTTTTTTCATTTTAGAAAGAGTTATTTTCACACATTGCATTCCCAGGGTGCACTATCTGCACAATAAAACCAAAAAGTGCATTGCCACATAGATGGTGCTTTGCAGCAATCAGGCAAAACTAAACCAGAGGTACTAATTCAGATAGGGAGTCCAAAGGTTAGTTCTCACAAAAACAATAATGTTTGAAGTAGGGTATCTTGGAAGACCCAAACAGGCAACTGACTTTCTCTAACACCAGCAGAACACAACAAACACATGGAAAAATGGCAAAATTCCGGAAAAAATTTACTGAATTTAGTGATTTCTGTAATTCAAATGTATTTCACATGCATTTGGGGATAATGGAGGCACAGTTTAAAAGTGTCAGGGCTTCAATGCATTCATTTAAAGTAATAGGGTCCTCTAAACAAAAAAATAAAAATAAATACAATCAGCACAATCTCGGAATTGAGAAAACTACTTAATAACAAAAGAATAAAATGCAATATAATGTATAAACATAATCAGTTATAGTTTCTTGTTCAAACACTATGCAGGTGATTCCACAACACCCCCTGAATAACTAACATACACATTAAATAGTGTAGCCAAACTAATAAAAGTCCATTAAACTCAGTCCATGAAATTGTAATAAAATCACATCACCACTGTGCCAAACATGGATATTTTATATTCAGTTTTTCAAAGGTGTTATGCATGCCTCCACCAAACAAGTGAACTACATGTTCACCTCCAAATTTGACCTCATAAACATGGTCAAACTTCATTCAAAATTATTCCCAAGTATTATTGTTATACAGGATTTATATAGCACGAACAGTTTACACAGCTCTTTACAACGTAAGTGCCGACAGTACAATTACAATACAATTTAATGCAGTAGGAATCAGAGGGCCCTGCTCATTAGAGCTTACAATCTAAGAGCACACAAGTCCGTCAGACAAAAGTCCAAGGTACAAACACGCATGCTCAGAAGCAGAAGCGGTCAGTCTTGTAAACTAGTGTTCGTAATAGAGAATTAAAGAGGAAGTAAACCCAGCAAAATACTTTTTTTTTCTAATATTATAATAATGAAGCTGCTTTGCTGGTGATACTGATGGAGTTTTTGCAAACAAATTTTCAAAGGCTTTTTATTTTTTTCTAGTTATATCAAAAATAATATTATTATGTTTTTTTGTTTTTTTTTGTGCAAGTTACCACAACACCATTAGCCTCTAGTTTTTAAGAACAAAGATACAACAATGTTGGTGTCCCTTTTCAATTTTATTGATTGTATTTTTTAAACTGTAACTGCCTACTCTCAAACTGTCAAATTCTCCACAATTTTTTTATGGTGCATTAACCAGTTCCCTACCGCCGTATAGTAAAATGATGGTGTCAGGAACCCTTTGTCCCTCCGGGCGGGCATCATATGACTTAGGGCGATCTCCCCTTCCTTACGCTGCTTAGATTTTATTTCAATTGTGATCACTTTTATCCATTTTTTGTATGGTATTTTTAGAAATAAAAATCCCTGGTTTACCTGCACTATGCAGAAGCTTTTTATTTTTTATTTGCATATTACCCCGATGCAAGAAACTGCCTTCCAGTAGCCCTACTTCCATCACGGGGTCTGGATCAAATCTGTCCCTGGCTTCTCCTTGGAACACATCCTTGAGATCTATTGGCTGATATCCAGTTGGCGGCCCTTCCTGATGTTTCTTCACCCCACCAGAGAAGTCGAGAAGTGAGACAGAGGTTCCACCGTTCCGGATATCGTTTTCCAGCCTAGGTTTGGCTCCATGCACCATTGACTCCATGTCATATGACAGTGGAGTCCACGTCATCTGGTAAGAGTACCCATCTTATCTTACTTCCTGATGTTTTCATTCTGATGTCCCATATCGAGATGTTGGTTTACAGCTACGGAAGTTCTGTACCCCGTTGTTGACTCACAGTCACAGATCCACACTGTGCACCATTGACTTTATTTTCTAGTTTCACATCATTTTTTGGTCCATACCAGTTCCTCTTAATAATTTGAGTTTGGAATCATCCATTTACCATATGTGGACACTTTATACTGTGTTTGTTCATTTCATTTCACTTATGGTTTTTGCACATATGCTTTACTGTTCAGTACAGCATCTCTTACTTAATTGTTTCACTACACCTTAACTTCCTAATACTTCTTAGCGCTGCATTTTTTTCCCAGTTACCAGTTATTGTTTGTCACAATGTATGCAGCTGCTGGCTCACATATATTTTATTTTTGCTATTAGAGCGCAGTGTTTTCATATTCTCTTGTATCATATGACTTCCTCGGCTTCCAGGCATTGTGGAGAGCGCACGCGCGCCACATCACTGGGAACCCGATGCGCGTGCTCGGCGGCCACGATGTCCACTGGGCACCCACGATTGCTCATCACAGAGCAGGGATGTGGATCTGTGTGTTTAAACACACAGATCCACGTCCTGTCAGGGGAGAGGAGAAATGATCGTATGTTCCTTGTACAGAGGAACACCGATCAATCTCCTCCCCTCATCAGTCCCCTCCCCCCACAGTTAGAATCACTCCCTAGGACATACATTTAACCCCTTCAGCGCCCCCTAGTGTTAACCCCGTCCCTGCCAGACACATTTATACAGTAATCAGTGCATTTTTATAGCACTGGTCGCTTTATAAATGTCAATGGTCCCAAAATAGTGTCAAAAGTGTCCGATCTGTCTGCCGCAATGTCATAGTCTTGATAAAAATCACAGATCACCATTAGTATTAAAAAAAAAAAAATTATGTAATAAAAATAACAAATCTATCCCCTATTTTGTAGACACTATAACTTTTGCGCAAACCAATCAATATACGCCTTTTGGGATTTTTTTTTACCAAAAAAATATGTAGAAGAATACATATCAGTCTAAACTGAGGAAAAAAATAGTTTTTTTAAAAAAAATTGGGATATTTATTATAGCAAAAAGTAATAAACATGTTTTTTTCAAAATTGTCATTCTTTTTTTTGTTTATAGCGCAAAAAATAAAAAACGCAGAGGTGATCAAATACCACCAAAAGAAAGCTCTATTTGTGGGGAAAAAAAACAATCAAAATTGAATTTGGGTACAACATCACATGACCGTGCAATTGTCATTCAAAGTGTGACAGCGCTGAATGCCCTGAATTGAAGTGGTTAAAAAAAAAAATTTAGACATGCTATCTGCCAATAGAAAATAACCAAAAAGTGCATTCTATGCATCCAAATATATAGAAAATTTACCAAATCAAATCATTATTCAACCAATAACTCCAAGGCCAATAATAAATAACACGTTATCTCCTCCGATTCCGCAACATGTCTTGTTGACGAATGGCCATTCAGAAACTAACTGAAAAGCACAAAATGAAAAGCGATAAATGAAAAATGAATAAATGAAAAGAAAAGCACGAATCAACACTCACCAAACTTCTACTAACACGAAATTAGCAGAAGGAGCCCAAAGGGTGGTGCTAAAGAGCTGAAAAACCACGTAGTACGTCTAGTACGTCACTGCGTTCATAATTGTTGGTCAACATTTGTGTGACCGTGTGTATGCAAGACAAATTTGAGCCAACACCCTTCGGACAAAATGCTAAGGTTTTGTTGTCGGAAAGTCCAATCTTGAGTGAGGCTACGACTTCTGGTGTTATCTGTTTGTCAAGGTTGTAGGGATCGGGGCTTGATTATGTGTGTAGTGAGGGGGGCAAGCTTTCTAGGAAGAATGACAGTGAACTGTTGTAAACAAACATTGCTAGGTTGGAGCAGGACAGGGATGAGATTTTGTCATAGAGGTGATCAGTAGAAGAGTAGAGAACAGAAGGGTTGAGGTGGCAAAGGCTTCTACGGGTAACTGGCAGTTGGAAGGAGAGGAGGCAGAAGACAGGGAGAGACCAAAACTAATAAGGTAGTGAACAGAGAAAGGGAAAAGATTGTTGGAGAGACAGTCAAGGGTGTTGCCATCAGAGTGAATAGAAGCATGTGTCCATTGCTTCGGGTCAACAGAAGAGGTTAAAGTGAGATGTTTAGAAGTAGCAGGAGTTTTATTATTAATAAGGATGATGAAGTCAGAGAGAAATTAGGGTAGCCAGGAAGAAAAGTCATCAAGGAAGGTTGATACCTGTAAAGGGGGGTGGTGGATCACAGCAATTCTTAGAGAAACTGGAGACAAATACAATGTGCCTCAAAAGAGGAGAGTGTTGGAGAGGGAGGTGGGAGAAGTATGTGATAGGTGCTGTGTGGGGCTAGGAGGATTCCCACTCCACCTCCCTTCCATCCACTGGGTTAGATGGAGTGAATCCAGACAAGGCCACAATGGGAAAGGGAAGCAGGAGAAGCAGTGTCAGATTCAGAAAGCTAGATTTCAGTAACATCAAGTAAGTTAAAGGCGTTGGTGATAAAGAGGTTGTGGAGGGAGGTGAGTTTGTTACAGACAGGGCATTCCAGAGAGCGCAGGAGAAGGGGAGGCTGGTTTTGGGAAAAAGAGGAATGGAAACTAAATTGTGTGGATTGTGGCTGCTTCCAGAGGGTGTGGGGTGATAGGAGCATTGGGGACAGTTAAATAATGTAGGCACAGGGTTTGGGGTTATATCTCCTGAAGTTAGAAGAAGCAGAGGGGTGAGGGAGGTAATATGGGCATGTAATTTATAAGAAGGGATATTCCCCAGCATCCTGGAGGTTTTATTAATATGTGGGTGTAGAATTAGCAGGAGTTGGTGAGTGCCATAATAAGGAGAGGATAGAAGTGAGGGTGATATATATAAGCTGTGGGGTGGAGAAGAGGGGTGAAGGAAAGAGAGTTTAAGGATAGAGGACACAGCAGTCAGAAAGAGGGGTAGAGAATGCATGTTACAGAGTAAGGAGAGCTGAATGAAGAAACAAAGTCACCTGCAGCCTGTTTGGTGTTTTGCAGAGTAGATTGCTATGTATTTTTACATTATGCAATCCCTGAAGGGCAGAGCGTGAAGTGCATATCACTTGTATAAAAAATCACTTATGGAAAGAACCCCAGCAATGTTCCCCTCAGCAATTTGCCCTGAGCAATGTGCTCCCCCCATAAAGGTGGTTTAGCTTTATACTGTGAAGGGTGGGAGTGGTTGTTTGTCAATTAATTAAGAGTTTATAACTGTATACTTGGCTAGCAAAGCAAACTTTTCACATGTGAATCAGGCTTGCAAAAGGGCAGAGTTGTAAAGATAAGATCAGCCCATAATTTAGGTAAGACACTACAGAGCAACATAAACTCATAATGATGCAAACAGGTCTACCTACAGATGGTGAAAGCAGCAGCATACCATAGCACATAGACAGAAAAGCAAGCATTTAGTTTTCAGCTTTGGGTGGATGAAAAAGCAGCAGCTTACCATGGCACGTAGATAGAAAAAACTATCAGTCACTTTTCAGATTTGGGTGGGTGGCATACCTGGGGAGGGACAGAGAGGATATGTTTACATGAGACATTCAGCTGAAGCAGAGCCTGAAGTGCATATCACTTGTATAAAAAATAACTTAGAGAAAGAAAAAATTATGGAAAGAACTGCAGCAATGTTCCCCTCAGCAATGTGCCCCTAGCAGGTAAGTATATGGAATCAGCCAGCCAAACCTGCTTGCTTAAAGCTTAACTCTCAAACTTTTGTTGAGAAAAAAAAACATTCCCCCCTGGGTGATATACTGTATGTACATGGCAAGGATTGTAACATACTTGTTGCAGATTCCTACTTTTTTTATTCTGAAGAAATCCCTGTGTGTTTCTCTGTGCCCATGTGGGAAAGTGAATCTAATGGGAGTGGTTTCATAATTATCAATCAGCTGTGCACCTGCAGGGCACTTATGAGGAAAGCTGCTGGGCCTGCATCTCTTTAGACGTGTTCCTATTGAAAGTATCTCACCAAAAATGACATTTTTGTTGCAGGGGATGCCTGAAATCTGACTTGTATCCTAGTGCAGACTTCTGGGAAAATTGGTGAGCCAATCACACAAGCAGGAAATAATGTGTGTACAGAATACCTCCAGGTAGCCATATTGCATTGCATTTTCAGAAAAATACAGCGGCTACAGATTGAAAAGGCAAGGTAAATTTTAATAACATTCAATTACATAATGACTTGTGTTGCAATTGTATATATTATTTTTTCTTTATTTGCTACTTTTTTTACCCATGAAAGTGGAGCTACCCTTTAAATCACTCCTTCATGGTCCTTCTTCAGCTCCAGTGACTGCTCACTCTTTCATACTTGATATCACCATTTATCAAAAGGTGTGCGTATTCACGAAACAGAAAGAAAACCCATAGTGCTCTCCATAAAAGCAATTTATTTCCAACCAATAGATTGGTGATCAACCTGTGGCCCTTCAGCTCTGGCAGAACTACGAGTTCCATGAGGCATTGCAAGGCTGACTGTTACAAGCATGACTCGCAAAGGAAAGGTATGATGGAACTTGTACTTCTGCAACAGCTAGAGGGCCACAGGTTGAGCCCATGTAATAACCTCTTGGCACGGCTGGCACCGACCCTTTATGGGGTTTGCTATGCCGGTAATCATGACCACATGACTGTCGTGGCTGTCATGGTGGTCACATGATCGGAAAAGTCCCGATCGCAAACTGTGATTGGGAACTTTCCATGAGCAGCCTGTCACTGTGCTGGGAGCGTGCAGGGCGCGTGCTCCCGTCACCGCACTGTCGGTGCTAATGCATGCAAATTTGCATTTTTAACCTGTGCAAAGAGGTTAAAAATGTTTGCAAAAAGTAAAATGCAGAAAGGCTAAAAGTTTATTATGTTCCGAGCTCACCACACAGAAATCAAAGATGGCCGCTGCTGACATCACGGGCTCGGCTCCATCCCCTTACCCCTTTTATGGGTTACATCCTGTGATTGGACTTCATCACTGATAACACAGAATAACAAAATGTAGGGATCTGCAACTTTGTTAAAATCCTTGCAATGTATATAGATCACCCAGAGGGGAATGTTTTTTTCTCAACAAAAGTGAAGCTACTCTTTAGTTTATAACTAAGGTTTGAGATCCAATCACTATTCGTAGTAGAAATCCTTTTATAATTTCTGTGCATTTTTGGCCCTTTCATTTTCAATAAATTATATGTGTTTATTTCTTCCTTTGTAAATTTTTGGAATTTTTTGTATATGTGCGCTGCCTGCCTTTTGGTGTAATAAATACAAAAGGAATAAGCTGTTTATTTATTGCTTTAGCGTAGACATGAATCTGAAGCTTAAAGCTGTACATTTTCGTCAACTGAATAATTGAACATGTCTAGTTTAGCTAACCATTTAATTGCTGGAGAAAGCAGTGTGTCAGAAGCAGGGATGACCTTGAGTCTGAACCCATCTAAGCTTTCCCACCAGGAAGCTGTCAAAGAAGACAGCCAATTGTAGGCAGCTGAGGTATTTCTCATACCACAGCCACACATATACAAACCTCTTGTATAGGTGCAACTAACAGAGCTGCTTTCACCATCTATGATTGGTTGTACACTTTGGAAGTTTCCTGGTAAGAGAGCTCAGGCAGGTTCAGAATCATGTCTGGACGTGCCTGAGCTCATCCTTAGTCAAGAGTGGTGGATACTCACAGGCCTATATTTTGTAAGCAGTAGTGACTACTTATTGCATTGATACAGGAAATAAGGTTTTGTTTGCTAGGGTACAGGTCTCACTGGTCATATAGAGACTACAGTGCCTTGAAAAAGTATTCATACCTGTTGAAATTTTCCACATTTTGTCATGTTACAACCAAAAACTGCAATGTATTTTATTGGGATTTTATGTGATAGAGCAACACAAAGTGGCACATACCGTAATTGTGAAGTGGAAGGAAAATGATAATTGGTTTTCAAAATCTTTTACAAATAATTATGTGAAAAGTGTGGTGTGCATTTGACTCCCCTCTGGATTCTTCTCAGCCTTCCTTCTGGATCATTTGACCTGCTTTCCCACCCTCCCTCCCCCTTTGTTATTTCCACTCGTCGCGGTCCACCTTTATGTGGGTAATGTCGCCCACTTAGTGGGTGGACAGTGGTTGGTACGCTGTTATTTCGTTGGTAAAAGATAATGCTGCTTGAGTCTTAGTGACTAAGCATGTTGGTCTGTTGATGGTTAACAGCAGCTCTGTTTGGTATTAAAGGTTAAAGTTCATTTCATAATTAAAATTGTTTTAAACCTAATAAAGCGGCCACGGCCTAAACTTTTCTACAATCCTTGTTGTGTGTTTATTTTATATTTTAGGTATGTTCTTATGGTATTATGGGTGTTAATGGGGTGTACAATCCCAGATAGATGTGTTTGCTGAAGTGCAGATTTCACTAGTGGTATGGAGACTTAAATGTGAATTGTGCGTAATGAAGTGCCAAATCCATATGTGGCATGGATACTGGAGAGTGATATGCAAATTGAAATGTAGACAGCACTGGTGGCATTGATACTGGTGAGCAGTGGCGGCTGGTAGTTTTCTGTTTGGGGGGTGGCAAACAACCCCCACCGGCACTTACCCCATCGGCAGGCACATCGGGGATCTGCAGGAACATTTGGCAGGGGATAAGACTGCGGCGGGCATCTGGCAGCGTCTCCTGTGTCCTCTTCTCTTCTGAGATCACGGCGACTTCCGCCGTGCAAATTCTCACCTCCTCCTAGGCATCCAATAGGATCGCCTGGCCTTTCAGCCAATCGAGAAACGGGTATCCAACTCATGCTTCCTGATTGGTGGAGAGGCAATTCAGTGTTAGAAAAGCGATTATTAATTTGCTTTTCTAACACACCTGTGTGGGCTAGGAGCGCAATGCTCTGCGCTCCGAGTCCACCCTATTTTGAAGCCTATTAGAGCCTATGGCTTTAATCAGGTGCTTCAAAAAAATACCCCTGCCACTGACACCCAGCATCCTGAAAGGGGCCCATGAATAGGGGTGGCCACAGTGGCCATGGATAGATTCATGCCATACATGAATCTATCCATTAACCATATAGGTGGGTGGCATGGATAGAGGGTGCAGCACCCGTGCGCACTTAATGGATGGGCCGCCCCTGCTGGTGAGTGAGCTGCTCAAGCTTGAATGCATTTTACTGATCATTGCATGCACACTGGGAAGTGAGCTGTGTACACGGGGGTTGAAAAATCTCACTAGAGACAGCGATACTGGGAAGTGAGCTGTGTTTACCTGTGTAGTTCCCACTTGTGGCATGAATACTGGGTAGTACGCTATGTGTCCTGAGGTAGAGATTTCAATGGAGACTTGGATACAGGAAAGTGAATTGTGTGTAATGGAGTTGAGGTCACACTGGTGGCAGGGAAAATGGGAAGTGATTTGTGTGCACTGGAGTGTAGATCACATTAGTGCCATAGATTCTAGGGAGTGAGCTGTGTGTTCTAGATTGGAGACCTCTCTGGAGGCACAAATCCTGCAAAGTGAGTTGAGTGCAATGAAGTGTAGATCTCGCTGGTGGTGTTGATTTTGGGGAGGAAGCTTAGTACTGGAGGTTAGATCTTAATGGTGGCATGGATTCTGGGGAGTAGAATGTGTGTGTGCTGTAATGAAGATATCAGTGATGGTACTGGGAAATGAGCTGCATGTGGTGGAGTGCACTTTTCAGTAGGGAAATACTGTACATACTGCAAAGAGAACTGTTTGTTAGAGTTTACATATCACAGAGGAGTGAGTAAATTGTATGTTGGGAGTGGTATCTCTCTGGTACAGCACACTCTTTCCAGCCAAATGTATTACTGGAAGCAGAAACCTCCTGCAGTGAAACCAGAATTTAAAAACTCATGATTCCATTTCAATGCTATATCCAAAGTGCAAACTCAAGTACACAAATACTTTCAACAATTTGAATAAATAATAGCATATTTAAAATTCCACATTTCCTTACCGATTCGCAATTGAGGTCTGAGTGGTTTAAATACACTCAGCTAAGCAGAGGCATACATGTTTCTGTTCAGAATATTTACCACTCATATTTTTAACTGAACAAATGAGAACAAAAAACACTTTCATCAAAGTAAATTTTCCTTTCATGGTTGAAGCAGAGTCTGAATATTTTTCTTAATACTCAGTAAACACTGTGGACATTGGAAGTGCCTCATAAAATATACAAAAAGCTGTAGATGTTTTGTGTACATTGACTGTAACTGCAGATTGCTGTCGGCCAGCTTCACAAATTGCACATTGTAACTCAGAAGATTATTACAATACTATGTTTCCAGTAAAATCGATCTTAATTATGACCTTCATAGATGTAATAAAAAGTCACTTTAGATAATGCTTTGGTGGGACTGGAAATCCATATTATGTTATAGAGAGTAGTCTAATGATTTTATGTCCCATATACGTGATGCAAATATGTCAACTTTTTATACTGAGCACATTCCAATTCCTACAGGACACAAATAGGATGATTTTTATTGCTCCTATGGCAACTCATTTTTAAACTTCAAGCTTGCCGCAAATATATCTATATTCTGTTCTATTGCTTTTCTGGACTATTCTTTTCTATTATTTTCTATTCTAATCTTTCATTCCAAACGAAATTTGAATTTCAGAAGCCATCTTCCGAAATTCAAATTTCGTATAGAATGAATTCAAATTTGAATATAAAAGTTCAGAATAGAAAATAAAAGAATAGCATAGAAAAACAATGGAACAGAAAAGAAAAAAATATAATATATATATATATATATATATATATATATATATATATATATATATATATATATATATATTATATAAATATAAATATTATATAAATATATATATATTATTATATTGTTTTTCTAGTCTATTATTATCTATTATTTTCTTCTATTCTAATACGATTTCATTCTATATGAAATTCGAATTTCGGAAAATGTTTAAATGGTTATATATATATATATATATATATATATATATATATATATAAAACCATTTTCCGAAATTCGAAGTTCGTATAGAATGATTTTAAATTTGAATAGAAAAGATTAGAATAGAAAGTAATCAAAAAGAATAGAATAGAAAAACAATAGAACAGAATAGAATAAAAATACAATATATGTTTTTCTAGTTTATTCTTTTCTATTATTTTCTTTTCTATTCTAATTTTTTCTATGCAAATTCAGTTTCATTCTATATGATATTCAAATTTCGGAAGATGTTTATATATATATATATATATATATATATACACAGGGCTTTTTTTCCAGAGAATAGGTGCAGGAACTCCCCCTGTCTGAGTCACTCCTTGTCTCTGCCCCCACCCCCCTCTGACCACCGTCCCTTGATTCCACCCCCTACCCACCTACCAGTACTGCCCCTTTTAGAGAATACAGAACCAAGTATCATTTTGTGGTGTTAAATCATTTGTATGGAACATGTTAATGATAAAAAGAAGAGCAGTAAAATAGATCCCCTGCAGCCAGGAATAGAATCCCAGCAATAGATCCCCACACAACCATAGACTCCCCCAGCAACAATGGACTCCACCCCAACAACAATAGATTCCCTGCAGAAACAGTGAACCACCCACAACAAAATATAACACCCAGTAACAAAATATCCACCCAAGCAACATTAGACCCCCCAGCAGCAACAACAGATCTCCAACAACATAAGACCCCCCCCAGCAACAATAGATTCCCCATCAGCAACAATAGACCCTCACACAAAATCAGATCCCCACCAGTGACAATAGATGCCCCAGCAGCCAACATCAATAGACCCTCCAGTACACTCTACACCCCATGCCATTACATACATTCAGTGCTGGAGGTGCCGGAACTGCGTTCTCCCGCGTTCCTGCTGAAAAAAGCCCTGTATATATATATATATATATATATTCGATCTTCAGAAGCCATGTTCCGAAATTCGAATTTCGTATAGAATAAATTTGAATTTGAATAGAGAAGACTATTATAGAATAGAAAATAATAGAAAAGAAAAGCATAGAAAAACAATAGAACAGAATAAAAAAAACATTATATATATGTATTCTATTGCTTTATTATTTTATATTCTATCTTATTGTATTTTTTAGAAAATCGATTTCTATTGTTTTTGAATTCGATTTGAATTTGTTTTCAAATTTGTTTTCGAATTCATTCGCTTTTTTCGGATTCGTTTAAATTCGTTACTTTTGTAATTTGGAAATTCGGATGCATCCGAATTTCCAAATAATGAAAAATTTGTTCGAATTCTGATTCAGAACGAAATGAATTGTACATGTCTATTCTATAAAGATATTGGAGTTATGAGTGGCAGCCTTTAAAGTCCTTTCTTTCTCTATCTTTATAGAGGTATTGTGCATTTATTTAATCGTTTTGCTGCTAGCATTAGTGAATAGAAAGGAAAGTATATCATATTTACTTGTTTTAAACTTTTTTTTTTTCAGTTGCTTTCTCTTTTCCAGTTCTAGCCACATGATGTCATACATCCCAAAAGTCTTCGTGAGAGAAGAAGCAGGTTTCTCAACTAAGCACACCCTCCTGCCTGCATACCTAAGCCAAGAAGAAAATGCTACATGAATTATCAGCCCTTACTCAAGATGGCCATAGCCATATGGTTTTCAAAATTTTCAAAGTAGTTTCAAAATGATTGCGCAGCAAAATAAAGCATGGAGACATGGATGGGTGTGTGCTTCGAGTAATAAAAATGAATTAAATAGCGCTTTTGCTTTGTGGTGTTTAGATGCAGTGTAGTTCTGCTTTGAAAATCAAGTAGCAAGGCCCTAATCAATTAGAATGCACATATAGAGGTAGAACAGACCCGCTTCAGAAACAATGATATGTTGAGAGAACAATAATAAATAATTAAAGCGATTGTAAACTCTCACCTTTGTAAAATAACTCATTCAGTTTAACCATATTATATACAAAGTACCCCTCAAGGAAATATTAGGGACTTTAAAGAAGGCAACTGATAAACAAATTAAGTAGAAAAAATTATTCATCATGTGATTTTGTTTATATACCATATGCAATTCAATATTGGTGTTGATTATACTTTTTTTTTCTAACGCCCTAGAGAATAAAATGGCAGTCGTTGCAATACTTTCTGTCACACCGTATTTGCGCACCGGTCTTACAAGCGCACTTTTTTTGGAAAAAATAAATTTTTTTAATTAAAAAAATAAGACAACAGTAAAGTTAGCCCATTTTTTTTATATTGTGAAAGATAATGTTACGCCGAGTAAATTGATACCCAACATGTCACGCTTCAAAATTGCGCCTGCTCGTGGAATGGTGACAAACTTTTACCCTTAAAAATCTCCATAGGCACATTTAAAAAATTCTACAGGTTGCATGTTTTGAGTTATAGAGGAGGTCTAGGGCTAGAATTATTGCTCTCGCTCTACCGATTGTGATGATACCTCACATGTGTGGTTGAACACCGTTTTCATATATGGGCGCTACTCAAGTATGCGTTCACTTCTGCACGCGAGTTCGGCGGGGCGGGGTGCGTTAAAAAAAAATGTGTCACTTTTATTCCTATTACAAGGAATGTAAACATCCCTTGTAATAGAAAAAAAGCATGACAGGACCTCCTAAATATGATCAGATCTCATATTTACACTAAAATGCAATAAAAAAAATTGTCATTAAAAAAATGAAAATCTTCCCCTCACTGGTCTCCATGCTCAGCCACAGAGAGGACCCAATCGCCTCCACCGCCGCCGATGGCTCTGGTAACCGGCGGGGGGCACCAGAGCGCGGTGGGAGGGGGGCCCTCTCCCGCCGCTTATAAAAGTCATCTTGCGGTGAATCCACCGCAGAGACCACTTTTATCTTGTAGCGGACTGCTGGCCAAACACAAGGATACCGGGGTTATGGCAGCTAGCTTCTGTCATAACAACGATATCCCACGTCAAAGTAAGGACGTATATCGGCGTGGTCCAGAAGTGGTTGAAGTCCCTAGTATTTCCTTGGGGGGTACTTTGAATATAATATGTTTAAAGCGGGATGTTGGTAACATATGGGCTTTCTTATAAATTACTCATTCAGTTTAAAATTGAAATGAAAGGCAAACTATTTGTGTATAGATATAAAAACATATTTTTTTCCCCTTTTTTATAAGTGATCACATTTCTTCTATTCTCAGCTGCGTAAGAGCTGGGGGGAGGAGAAACAGCAGTACACCAAGTTTTCTAGTGAAAGACTGTGCAGGGTGGGTGTGTCAGGACAAATCTGATCATTGGAGGAGAAAAGTTCCCAGTATAGCTAGAGAACTGACCATGCTGTGCTATCATGCCTAGTGTGATCAGTTTTTAATAGGAAAGCAGAAGGGCTGCAGAGCCGGTTTATTTATTATTTTTAATATGGACTATTGTCGTTTAGTTTTATATTATCCTCATTGAGGACTGAGTGCAATATCAGGGAGCACGAGCACTTTTGATTTATATATTCCTTTAAATGCATGGTGATATGTTATAGATATCTTTGCTATATATAATTTATTGTATTTATTATTTACGTTATTAGCACTGCACAGTTTATATATATAATTCTCATTTATAGTGCTCACACACAGCTGGCATGTCTCGGTATGAGCATGGCCGCTGTGATGTGTGCACGCTCACTAGCATATTGAAAGGTAATGTACTCCTGAATATAGGCAACTCTGGGCAACGTATGGCCTTGTCTTGCTTTCACAGCACACTGGATGTGTCTGTGTATTAAATTTAATACATTGACTAATCTCCTTTCGTTTCTCTCTGGCTTTTTAGATATTATGACTTTTTTGCTGGTGCAGCCATCAGGGTGCTTCTTGTGGATGTAAGCCAAAGGCTAGTCCAGGATTGCACGCCTGTCCACCTATGTTTTCCATGCGGACTCTTTTAGCCAACATGGATCCCTTGCATTGTTTTTATTACCTCTTTTTTCCATGTCCACCCAGGAGTATCTTAAAGCCAAATACTATATAGCTCACTACAGGCAGTCCCCTAGTTACGAACACCCGAGTTACGAACGACTCTTATGCCCCGTACACACGGTCGGATTTTCCGATGGACAATGTCCGATCGAAGCGTGTTGTCGGAAATTCTGACCGTGTGTGGGCGCCATCGGACATTTTCCATCGGATTTTCCGACACACAAAGTTGGACAGCAGGAGATAAAATTTTCCGACAACAAAATCCGATCGCGTCAATTCCGACCGTGTGTGACCTGTTCCGACGCACAAAGTGCCACGCATGCTCAGAAGAAATTCCGACACGGGACAGCTCGTTCTGGTAAACTTAGCGTTCGCAATGGATACAGCACTTTCGTCACGCTGCAATGTTAAAAATGGTTTAATACAGCGCACTCTCTTCTTCTTTATAATGTGACAAGAATTAAGTCGTTTTGCTGCTCATATTCACACACACACTTCTCACAAAGTTTTATTTGTGTTTTTTTAGTGGGATTCCCTCAATATATTGTTATTAGTTGTCACATCTGACAGTTTTATTTATTTATTTATTTATTTTTTTGGATTTTCAGCCTTTTTTTTTCTTTAATGTTTGGATTTTTTCCAAGGCTGATCTTTGCTCAATGTTATTTTTATTTTTACTCCAGAATATTTTTGTGTGTGTTTTGTGTGTCAAGTTACCCCAACACCATTGATATCTTTTATTATTTAATCTCCAGGAGATTGTTTGGTGTTGGTGTCCCTTGTTCATTTCACATTGTATATTTGAAATGTACCTGAATCCTCACAAACAAACTGTCATTTTTGAAGTAAAACACATAGGAGAGTATAATTCAAAACAAAAATCCTTTATTAAGGGATCAGAACCAAACAAAGAGGAAGGCAACACTGGATCAACATGAGAAATTAGCGAAGCCTGGGACCCCCACGGCAGACATCAATTCTTCAACATCAAAATTGGTGGCCTGAGGAGTCCATATGTAAGGGAGGGCAGTCTGGTCCAGAAGTCCCAGAGATCCGGATAGCAGCAGATGACATCTGTGTCCCCAGGCTGTGGTACCACAAGAGGCTGCATCTTTTGGCCAACCAGACTGGATCCAGGGCAATCACTGTCTGGTCTTCCTTCCACGCTTCCTTCCGGGCTGTGGCTGTGCAGTTGGAGATGTGGCAGGAGGAGGAGTAGGACCTGGAGGAGGAGGAGGACTGGGAGGACCTGGAGGAGGACTGGGAGGACCTGGAGGAGAGGGAGAAGGAGGACCTGCAGGAGGAGGAGGAGGACCATCCCAAAGCTGTGTGTGAGGTGTAATTTGGCCCCTCATACCTTTCTCCAGAGCCTCTGATATGAGGGCCTCACACATGGCTTTTTGGCCCTCCTCCATCCTCTGCATTTTATATGCTATGAATGCAGCAATGTTCTCCTGCCTGGTGTGGGGTGCTCCCAGGACCTCTGTAGCCCTCCAAAAGAATGCTATAGCCGCCTCCTCTAGGGCACTCGTCCTACTTTCTGTTTTCAGGTGTAGGGGAGGGACCTTGATATCAGCCAGCCGGCTCGGCCCGGCCACCTCCTGGCTGAGACTTCCCAGTGTATGAAAAAGGGACATGGTTGTAATGTTTTGCATCATCAATCACAATCCTAAATTAGTACTCCCAACTAACATCTAGTTATCATCATTGATTGGACAAGCAGAAATATTTAGAGGAATGCTATACCTGGCTCAATCTGGGCTCCTCCACATGTGGCCTGGAAGGCCCAGGTTGGGCGTCAGAAGCCTCAGCCGGGGGGGAAGGAAGCGTGGAAGGAAGACTGGAGAGGGATGGCCTGGGTTCAGTCTGGCCTGCCAGAAAGTGCAGCCTGTCGTAGTACAACATCCTGGGGACATAGATGTCATCTGCTTCTCCGGATCTCTGTGAATCCAGGACATTCTTGCGCTCCCTTAGATATGTGCTCCTCAGGCCACCAATGAAAATCTTTAAATAAGTGATGTCTGCCGTGGGGATCACCTGCTTCACAATTTCACACAATTGCTCCAGTGCTGCCTTCCTCTTTGCTTGGTTCTTGAAATGGGGGTGGGTAATCTCCCACAGACAGGGCAGCTCACTTAGCATATCTATGAATACTGACATGAAGTCATTATCTTTCATTAAGATATCCATGTTCACTGCAAGACACAACACAAGACAAAGCCTAATGTCAGACAAAACTCTCCTAATCTTGTTACAATATAGGCCTCAATCTAGAAGCAGTATAGGCACAAGTTTGGCTCTTACCTTCGTTCTTACGATCGGCGCGTCCAATGCTCCTTCCTCCGCTCACAGATCGTACGTAATACACACGCGTGTTACGCTTTATACACACTGCGCATGCGTGTAACTCCGCCCGCCCCTGATGTTCTTTCTAGTCTATTCCCCGCCCCTTTTCGTTCGGCGCAGTGGGTGAAGAGCACATGGTGGAGTTACAGCAGGTGCGTGCTAATTCGAACAACGAGGAGGAGGAGGAGGAAAGCCCGGATCCAGGCATGTCCCGATCCAGAAGGAGACGTTTTAAAGCCACAAATATGTCGTTTGGGGAGATGTTGGAGGTGGTCGACATCATGAAGAAGTCCAACTATGACGGAAAATATGGGCCTTACCCCAACATCAGAAAGGCCAAGATCATGGCGAAAGTGGTCAGGAGTCTTGAGCGGAATTTCGGGGTACGAAGGTCTAAAGATCAGCTCAGGAAGTGGTGGTCGGACCTGAAGTTGAGAGAGCCAGAGCAGTACCGAAAGATCCGGAGAGTGCTGCAAAAAAGTAAGTAGTTGTGCTGTGTTCCTATTCTTTCTGTCTTTATTCCGTTCGTTCTGCTTCATATGCTTTTAGTAATTGTAACATTTCAAAAGGTCAACTTTAATGTTCATGGGCCCATTATTGGTTCGTATCACACATTTTTCTTTCGGCCTCTAGAACACCATTGCATTTTCACACATTTTTGGGGGCCTACTTGGATGCCAAATATTTGTTTGTGTAGATGGGTTTGTTACTAGAATGAAATGCAAACTAGATTGTGTGTAAGGAGAGGACACTGAGCAGCTGTTTTCACATCTGGACACTGGAGCACTAGTGTGGGACCCCAGAACACCCTTTTTATTAGGGGGGCCACACAGGTGCTCCAGTGTATACTATAGGGGGGGCTACATCTGTGAAGCTTGTACCAAACAGGTAAAGTATTGCAGCTTGACAAAGGGCAATAAAAAATATACATCTTGGAACTCGGCTAAAATAGATAATTGTACCCCACTTCCAAGCAATGTTTCCTATTTCTAGTTCTGCCATCAAATATCTGTGTGCTAATTATACCATTTTTGTTTTACATAGGGGAGAAAAGACTCGGACACCCCTCATCCCAGGAGACCAGAGACCCCCCCCCCTCTGGAAGAAGGGGAAATACCAACCCAAGAAGCTGAGCAGGAGGAAGAAGATGATGTGGTGGAGATTGGCACCACAACAGGTGAGTGTCTGCGACCACAGACTCAGGTAAAAGAGATGGATGGTGGCAGATTTTTGAGACCTTTTTTTTTGTTCATCTCTTTTTAGGTGATCGTGATCCAGAACGCTTTACATCTGAAAGTACCCAGATACTCATCGGGGAGATCATGGGGTGTAATCTCCAATTGCAAAACATCCAGCAACAAATCACTGATGTTATTAAAAAAAATAATAACATCATTGATGTTTTGGGGCGAATTTAAACCCCACAAAATCACCTGTTTTATGTTACTAAAATTTTTACAATGTTTAGAAAAGCCAAATTTGGAGGATGCACACAGTGTGCCAACATGTGCTATCTGCCATCACGGGAGATCAATGGATGCGTTTTGGGGGTGCAACCCCTTCCTCAATTATAAAGTCGCATTGAGGAAGGGCTTGCTCCCCCAAAACACGTCCCTTGATCCCCCCTGATGGCAGATAGCACATGTTGACATTCTGAACTTGGTGTGCATCTTCCAAATTTGGCTTTTCCAGGGGTGATTTCCCCCCATCTGAACGCTATATCAAACACAGTTCCTAAATACTCATGTCTGATATAGCCTTCAGGTTTTACCATATGTGAACTTTGTAAGTTCAAGTTTTTTGGCTTTCTTGTTGGTTTTACACAGGCCTGTTTTATCTGAAATGGATATTTCGAATTTGATAATGCTACTGCAAACATTGTTATACAACAAACATGTTGGTTTGTTTTAAAAACCTTGCGGAAATGCACATGTGATTGTGCAGCTATAAAAAAGTGCCTTACTCAAGAATGTGTGGATTATTGTCTCAACACTACAACACTTTTGGGGTGATGTAATTGCTGTTTTATGCACAAATGGGGGTTATTTCCTAAGGGCAATTACACTTTGCACTACAAGTGCAGGTTCAGTGCAGTTGCAAGTGCACTTGTAGTGAAATGTGTTTTGGCATTTAGGAAGTACCAGCCAACACTATTTTTTATAAGGTTACCCAATCACGACATTTTCTGCACTCAAAACATTTCTGTCAGGGTCAGCTAAAACAAACACAAGCAGTAAATGTCCACCAAGAATTTCTTTTGTTTGTTTTTTATTTTACAAAGGTGTCACAGATTCTCTGGCGTATTGATAGCCCCCTACCCGCAAAGAACTCCAGGTAGCGTAACCGGACATCACGGGCATTCAGGGAGGGCAAGCCAAGACGGCCACTTTCAAGCGCCGTCAGTGTTGATGGATTTGGGATTCTGGCCTCAGGCCCAACTGAGCCAGCATAGTTGGCTGAATGTTTTCTTAAAAAATTATGGAGAACACAGCAGGCAAGTATTATATGGTTCAGTTTATACTCCGCCATATGGATGGGTGTCAGAAATAATCGGAACCGGCTGGCCAGGATTCCAAATGTGTTCTCCACCACTCTTCGGGCTCTGGCCAGCCGGTAATTAAAAACCCTCTGTTCCGGGGTGAGGGTCCTCATCGGGAATGGCTGCATCAGGTGGTCCCCCAGCGCAAATGCTTCATCAGCAACGAACACAAATGGGAGACCTTCAACATTGTCCTCTGGAGGTGGCAAGTCCAAGCTGCCATTCTGGAGACGCCTGTAGAACTCCGTCTGGGCGATCACTCCACCATCGGACATCCGACCATTCTTCCCCACGTCCACATACAAGAAGTCGTAATTAGCCAACACCACCGCCAACATCACTATACTATTAAACCCCTTGTAATTATAATAGTACGACCCCGAGTTGGGTGGTGGGACGATGTGGACATGATTCCCATCAATTGCCCCTCCGCAGTTAGGAAAGTCCCACCGCTGGGCAAAGTGGGAGGCCACAGTCTGCCATTCCTGTGGCGTGGAAGGAAACTGTTGAGGAAAAAACAATAAACATTACTATTTTTTCACAGAAACATGGCAAGCAGATTATACACAAACATTATGGGGCAACCTCCAGATAGCATTTAATAAGGGGAATTTAACAAGGCCAAAGTATAAGGTACACCTATCATATTCCCCCTCCCCCCCTCTCATGGGCCATTTCTAACATTATAGGGGGGGGACTCTTGGACAGGTAACCCTCTTCACTTCATTTTGACATGAATGCCTAAATACAGGGTATTACTTGGAACAGCCCCTCCTTAGTTACACTATTAGCAGACCACTGGACAGGTAAGAAGTGTCTGAATACAAAGATATAAATACACATTGTACACATTTGAGGACATTTGGACATTCTGCTATTACCTATCAAGATAATAATAGGATACAAAAACTTTAAACAGTTCCATTGGAGAGTATACAGGCAGGCCCTTGCACTACATGCTTTGGGGAATTCATCCATAAATCTGACCAGTAAAGAGATGGGTATAGTGTGTATGGGTTTGGCAAAGTCAGCAGATAGATGATTGAGGATAGAGAATTGTGATCAGCTGACTTAGCAGTTGGGGGAGGGAGGGTTACCAAAAATTTGTGGACACCACAAAAAAAGCCTCTGGCACTCTGCCTGAATTTAAAGCTAAAATAACATTAACAAACATTTTAGGGGGTGTTTGGGGTAAAGCACTACTATGGAGCTGATAAAATACATTGTTAAGTGACTACATGAGGTGAATATAGGGCAGGAGACACCATGCTGGAGAGGTTATTGAAGGGCAAATATGTATGAAGGACATAAAATAATAATTACATAAAAATCCAGCATGCATGAGGACAAAGGGGACATTCACAGCATATTCCAATCATGGTAATTAGGGAATGAGGAAAGAAATACAAGATATTAGCAAACATTCAATACAATAAAATATGATATAAAAGGATAAAAATCTTACCTTCATATACTCCTTCTGCAGGACCTGGATGATGGCAGAACAGGTCTCTGGGATAATGATCCCCAGAGCCTGGGGGGAGATGCCTGTCGAGAACTTCAAGTCCTGCAGACTTCTCCCTGTGGCCAAATACCGCAAGGTAGCGACCAACCTCTGCTCTGGAGTAATGGCTTGCCTCATGCAGGTATCCTGCCTGCTGATATAGGGGGTCAGTAAAGCCAACAGACGGTGAAACACGGGGTCCGTCATCTGGAGAAAGTTCCTGAAATCATCAGGATTATTCTCACGGATCTCACGGAGCAAAGGCATATGACAGAACTGGTCACGCTGAAGCAACCAATTCTTGGTCCATGAACTTCTCCCCACCCTGTTCATGGACTGGACTTGTGTCAAGGTCAGGACCCCAACACCAAGCCCCCGCACAGCACGAACTCTACGAGGAGTACGCATACGAAACATGGCTAGAAAACAGTCGGCTGCTCAGAACGAAGTAACAGAACGCACTGAAGAACAGCAAGGCCTGTGAAGAGTGACCTGAAAACCAGTAACGAACGAACAAGAATACAATGACTAAAGTCACGCGGAACTTGCTTGCACGCACTCACTGAAGAGCAGATACAAACCCACAAGCACAAACTGAACGGCAGAAAACGATCTGAAAGCCACGAGTCTGAAAAAGCGCGAATCGTCTCTCACCAAACTTTTACTAACACGAGATTAGCAAAAGGAGCCCAAAGGGTGCCGTGCTTGGTTCTGAACCGGCCTTTTCTAGTCTCGTCGTACGTGGTGTACGTGACCGCGTGGTTGTCGATCGGAAATTCCGACAACTTTGTGCGACCGTGTGTAGGCAAAACAAGTTTGAGCCAACATCCGTCGGAAAAAATCCGAGGATTTTGTTGTCGGAATGTCCGAACAAAGTCCGACCGTGTGTACGGGGCATTACTTACGAATGACCTCAAATGGCAGCCACTTGTGCTCCACGCAGGTCCTGGATACCTTTCGAGCACCTCCGGACACATCCCACACTGCCATACTATGCCCCAGATAACATAACAAGTGCCCGGAACATCCCATATCCAGGCACAGGCGGCAGTTACTAGACATGTGCATTCATTTTCATCCGAAATGCATTTACGTCCGATTTTCAGGTATTTTCATTATCGTTTTAACAAACCATAACGTGAGTGCAGAATCCGAAAAATGAAAGATCCGACATAAACAAATGCTTTATTTTCGTTTTCATTGTGACAACAGTTCGATATAAATAGGAGATTGGACATGATGCTGACAATAACAATCTGTGTCTATCGAACCTGTGGTTGAAAGTGCCTAACTATATCTCTATTAGTCCAAGATTATTCTACATAGAGAGAAAAGATTCGACATAAAGAGAAAAGATCGCTGCTGGGATTGGGTGGGGGAAGTAAAATAAAAATAATGATAATGATGAATGTTATTGGCTGATTGTAACCAAAGAGGAGGAGCAGTAAAATAGCTAGAACTAAGTACATACGTACAGCCAACTTACTTTCACTTACAATTGCTAGCAGAGAGAGACACACACACTGAATCATTTCAGAAGACAGTCAATCTTAGCTGGTCCGTTTGTCAGAGAACCTGAATTATTTAGCAATTAAGCATAAGCACAGCAGCAGAACAATAGTGAAGCAAGCTACAGTTCAACTTAACTTTTTCATAATAATCTGCTGCTATTGTGTTAGTGTTGTGAACTTTATAGTGATACTAGTGTTGCTAGTGTTGTGATAGCCTGTTGTGGGGGGAGGCGATTTATTATTATAGATTCAATATTATAGATTGAGATTCTATATATCTTATCTTGTTACCTGTCTGATCAGTGATCACTATCACCAGTCCATTTTCTGTTTGAACCATATACATTCAACATGAACGATGAAGATTCGACAAAGCAGCGAAACATTCGACAGACACCATAAGCCTTCAATGACAGATTCGACCTTAATTAATTTGGATTTTCGGACGAATGCAATTTTTAACGAAAAACGAAATAAATAAAAACGAATTTCGGGAGTAACTAAATTTTATTTTTCGGACGAAAACGAAATTCCAAAACGAAATATTTCAGTGTGCACATGTCTAGCAGTTACACTTACGAATGCAGTGTTCCGATCAGAAGTTACACTTACAAATGCAGTGTTGTGACTTACGAACAACTTCGACTTAGGAACAAATCTATAGTCCCTATTGTGTTCGTAACTCGGGGGCTGCCTGTATGTAAAATTATCTGTTTAATTTAGGTTCATGCACTGTAGTGTAAACACTATGTAATTATATCTATTTTTCAGATAAAGATAAAGTCACCCAAATGTAAACCTACCCTGATGAAGGAAAATACATACCAATAATTTCCGAAACATGTTGGGTTACATGCTATAAATCTTCATGGACTGACCTCAGCTTGACTCTGGCAGTACCTGTATTATTCGCCTTGGGTTTGATATATATATATATATGTATTAATTGGTTCATTAGTATACCTGGTATATTTTAATATCATTGTCTACGGCTATGTTCACAAATTTTATCATATTGTGTACCCAATAAAAGTGGCACCCTGTTGCCTTTTACTTACTCCGCTACCTCTATTTCTGCCTTAAAAGTCCAAGGGGGCTGACCCTGTTGCACTTGCTTCATATTTTTTTTCCTCTCTGCATTTAGGATGTTGGCAGTTCCATACAAACACTTTCTTTTTCACCTCTGAGAGATGAATTTGTGTCGGGGAGGGAGCTCAGCAGGCAGCTTGTCTATCCACAACATAGTTCTTTTGCTGTGTGAAGGGGGTGTGTTCCTTTCCTCCAATCAGCTCCCACACACTGTAACTGCAGCCTCTCTGCCACCTCCTCTATGATACTAACAGATTGAGAAGTATTTTAACATGATTAGGCCCTTTGAAGTGGTGTAGGGAAGAGAGGGCTGCAGATAAATAAGTCAAATCTATGTAGGAGGGTTTGTTTCATCTCTGTGTATCTGAGGCTATTCACTGGGTATATGAGAGGGTTTACAACCACTTTAACCACTTCAGCCCCGGAAGATTTGGCTGCTCAATGACCAGGCCGTTTTTTGTGATACGGCACTGCTTCGCTTTAACTGACAATTGCGCAGTCACACAGCGTTGTACCAAAACAAAACTGACATACTTTTTTCCCCACAAATAGAGCTTTCTTTTAGTGGTATTTGATAATCTCTACGGTTTTTATTTTTTGAGCTATAAACAAAAAAAGAACGACAATTTTGAAAAAAACCCACAATATTTTGTTCTTTTTGCTATGATAAAATACCCAATTTTTTTTTTAAAAAAAAGCTAATTTTTTCCTCAGTTTAGGCCGATATATATTCTTCTACATATTTTTGGTAATAAAAATCGCAATAAGCGTATATTGATTGGTTTTCGCAAAAGTTATAGCGTCTACAAAATAGGGAAATATTTATGGCATTTTTATTATTTTTTTTTAATGATGGTGATCTGCGATTTTTAACAGGACTGCGACATTATGGTGGACAGATCGGACACTTTTGACACATTTATGGGACCACTGACAATTATACAATGATCAGTGCTATAAAAATGCACTGATTACTGTGTACATTTCACTGGCAGGGAAGGGGTTAACACTAGGGGCGATCAAGGGGTTAACTGTTTTCCCTAGTGAGTGTTTTAACTGTAGGGGGATGGGAGTATGGGAGTGACTGGGGGAAATGACAGATCTATGTTCCTAGCTAGTGGGAACTCACAATCTGTCTCTCCTCTCCTCACAGAACAGGGATTTGTGAGTTTAGACACACACACGTCCCTGTGCTGGCTCACCTGTCTGCGAGCGCGAGTGGCCGGCGGTCATCATGACCGCTGGCCACATGCATCGGCACCCCCGCAGGGCAGCGGGTGCTTGTGCGCACCTGTTATCCCGCTTAAAGAGACGTACAGCTACAATGGTTTGCAGGATCGTGTCGACCTGCCGGAGTATAAATGATGGTGGCTGGTCGGCAAGTGGTTAAGGAAACCGCACTTTAGTATGAGGATCAGGTCCCAAGGCCGACAGAGAATGAGTTTAGTCCCACTGGCCAGTGGCATAGGCCTGTTGATTAAAAAGATGTCATCTTGCTAGTATTGGATATAATAGATGGGGAAATGGCGCTACCCTATATGTGTCTTATAATGATTACCTATGTCATAAAATGAACGAGGATATTACTATCCCAATGTTTCTACCACACTGTACTTAATTCCATAAAAGTGCATTAGGTTTGTAAACATAATAATACTGAGTGATAATGGTGTCCAGTGTCTAAACTGTGACAATATGTCCCTTTGGCAGACGCCCTTAATGTGTGGTAATGTGTAACATCCAGAGACAAAATCCCTTTAAAAAGAATATCACTAGCGGTGCAAACTCAAACAGGTCTCAATGTGTACATACATTATATACAGTACAAGAATTAGTGTTTCAAGGTGGAATGTTTGTGGAGTGCCACCACTTACTACACCTATATATTCGAAACCTGTACCCTGCATGGGCTAATTGTGATTAGAGCATAGAAAAGATTATATGTATCTCAAACCGTATGTGCTGTGACCTGTTAAAAATAGAATATACATATATCAAAACTGCATTTTCAACTATATAATTGTGACAAGAAAGCTATAAAAAAACTATGAACAGAGTCCAATGAATCAAAAATAAATAAAAAATAATAAGTAAATTATAAAGCGTCCCGACTGTGTGCAGTCCAAACTTTTTTTAAAAAAGTGGGTGAATATGTCAACGGTGACTTCTGTGCTCTTCAGAGACAAGAAAAATTGGTGACTCCAGGTGCTCCCCCCCAATGTGATCCCCACTCACCAGAAGTAGTCACCCCTACAGGGGTAGCAGGCATAGAGTGGGTTTCTAGAGTGAAGATTCCTGTGTATTTCCTGGTTGCCTCCGGTTGTCCGTGAGTGTTTCCCAATGGCTCGGTGTGGGGTCTCCAGCAGGCTTTGTTCAGGGATGGGCTCCTCCGTATTTCCTCAGTAGATCAATGTGTTTTCAGGATGATAGAAGATGCATGCTCGTCAAAGTAAAGTGCAGTCCTGCCAAGTACTTGCTAGTATTGCTGCTCTTTATTGTGGTACCTAATCCCGAGCATGGATGAGCTGAACTGCCCTGGGTTTGGTCTGTACAGGGTTTGGTGAACTTCAAACGAGTTTGAATGCTGAACTTGAACCTATGAAAGCCAAATCTTTCAAATCACTATTGCCAAAAAAACAAAAAGTGTTTTGTATTGCTAGCAAATTAAGTTTTTTATATTGCCAGTAAATTACATTTCATTCTTGTTTTTGTTTTTTAAAAGAAAAAAATGTCACAGACCAAAAAAGTCTTCCAAATACATAGTTGACCCCTAGGACTCTTTAAGCCATTTTTCTTAAGAAGCCAGAAATGAAATTTAATTTGCCGGAAATTTACACTGTATAATTTGTTTTCTGTAAATTTCATGTTGTTCATCCTACAGCAAGAATGGAAAAAGATTTGCATAGAGTCCTCCCAAAACCCACATCAGACCCTTATGGTCTAGTATGAGTTTTAAAGGCAATCCCCACAAAAAAACCCTTAAAAAATAAAAATTAAGTTCCCCTAGAAAACCCAAACCAGGCCCTTGGTCTGAGCATTACAGCTTGGCTGGCCAGAAAAGTGGAAGGGGTGAGTGTGCGCCCCCCCTTCCGAAACATACCCTGGCAAAGAGCCTTGTCCTCATTTTGATGAGGACAAGGGCCTTTTCTCCACAATTCTGATCCCATGGTTTCTGAAGTCTGCAGACGGGGAGCTTATTAGAAGCTGCCTTTAAGAGGACACCCAGGTACCACCCCTATGTGAATGAGTAAGGGATACATAGTACCGCTACTTATTCATCAAAAAATGTAAACAGAAAAATAAACAGTGAATGCATAGTTCTTCCAGAAAAAAAGTGCATTTATTATTATTATTTTTTTTTTACAGGAACCTGCAATGCATTGCTCTTAACTGCGTTAAGGGTATATATGAGTATTTACATATACAAAGTCAGTTCTGAAGATTCTTGAGCAAAAGTGATAGTTCAATCTGCAATATACATTTATTGCTAGGATCGCCTAATATATATAAATTGGAAAAAAGAATCTGACAGGAGGTAGGTTCAATGGGTGTGCCACATCCCAAGTACATGGGAAAAAAAGCAATGGTTCCCCTGGAGTGGGATTTTAAAGGCACTACCACACAATTGGTACAATATTAGTAAAAGGTATAATTTTATTATATAACAGGAAAAAAATAAATATAAATATGGATACAAACTGAAATGTAATGGAAAAGAAACCGTAAATGGAAGTGGGTAAGTCTCACTGAACCGACGCGTTTCAGAAAAATTCTTCATCAGGGTTCATAGAGTGAGAGTTAGCATCTGGGGGATTACAAAGTGACAAAGGGGTAATTAGTATTAAATATGAACCCCCCCAGAGCAAACCAAGGAACATAAAAATCACTTACTTCCAATATACTTGACAATACATAAGTATCCATGACATTAAAAGCAGCTTCACAGATGTCCCCCCAGCGGTGTCCTCTTGAAAATTAATTCAAAAAGATTTTCTCCTAGGCTATGTCAAAAAGAATTTTTTTCCAAAAGGGAAAAGATACCCCTGGTTGCGCTGAGGGTCACCGCACCCTATGACCAGGTGCAGTGTCTGTGTGCAGGCTGAGGTCCAGAAGACTAAGGACCTGGGAACAAAGAAACACACACATAAGAGACGGGGGGTTAAAGGAAAATGTAGTCCTAAAAGTATGTCAAGATATGACTAATATATTAGAACAAAGGGAGACCTACCTATTATAGATGTTCAAAGATATATCCTTGAATGGTCTGGTGGTAGAGGGAATGGGAGTCTAAGCTTGAGAGTAGTGCTGTAGAAGAAAAATAGGGGAGCCTGGTTAAAGATAGGCATCGTACAGAGAGTAAAGAAGAGGCAGGGGAAACGCCCCAAATTAGCATTTGTGATTTAAAAGTTAAATCACATGAGTACAACTAAAGAGTTTGTAAAGACTTCACTTACTTTGGACAGCCAGATAGACAAGTATAGACTGAACATCCCAATCCTACCTGAAGGTCAGTTTGAATGAACTGGGTTATTTAACCAGTTGCCGACCGCCGCACAACGATGTACGTCGGCAGAATGGCACGGGCAGGCAAAAGGACTTACAGGTACGTCCTTGCCTGCCCGCGGGTGGGGGGTCCGATCGGACTCCCCCTCAGTGCCTGCGGCGATCGGATTCAGGTCAGGGGCGATCAAAGGTGAGGGGGAGGCCACTCATTCGTGACTCACGATCGCTCCTGGCCAATGACAGGCTTCCTCGGCTTCTGTAATGTAAACAGAAGCGGAGGAAGTGATGTCACTCTCCTCGAGCCGGTCTTTTCGTTCCGGTGCCGAAGAGAGAAGTAATCCAAGTAAGTTTGCACCAACACTACACTAACAGTAGAACACGCAGGCACACTTGTCACCCCCCCATCACCCCCTGATCACCCCCCTGTACCCCCTGTCACACTGACACCAAAAGCAGTTTTTTTTTCTGATTATTGCATTGGTGTCAGTTTGTGACAGTTATAAGTGTTAGGGCAGTTAGGGTTAGCCCCCTTTAGGTCTGGGGTACCCCCCTTTAGGTCTAGGGTACCCCCCTAACCCCCCTAATAAAGTTTTAACCCCGTGATCACCCCCGTCGCCAGTGTCACTAAGCAATCATTTTTCTGATCGCTGTATTAGTGACACAGGTGACGCTAGTTAGGGAGGTAAGTATATAGATTCGCCGTCAGTGTTTTATAGTGACAGGGACCCCTATATACTACCTACTAAAGGTTTTAACCCCCTGATTGCCCCCTAGTTAACTCTTTCACCAGTGATCACCATATAATTGTTACGGGTGAAGCTGGTTAGTTAGTTTGTTTATTATAGTTTACTATAGTTTTAGGGCACCCGCCGTTTATTACCTTATAAAGGTTTAACCCCCTAATTGCCCGGCGGTGATATAAGTTACGTTTTTAGGGTCAGATAAGGTCTGCATTGCCCCAGGCAGCGTCAGGTTAGCGCCAGTACCGCTAACACCCACGCACGCAGCATACACCTTCCTTAGTGCTATAGTATCTGAACGGATCAATATCTGATCCAATCAGATCCATACTAGCATCCCCAGCAGTTTAGGGTCCTCAAAAATGCAGTGGTAGCGGGATCAGCCCAGATACCTGCTAGCACCTGCGTTTTGCCCCTCGGCCCAGCCCGGCCCAGCACACCCAAGTGCAGTATCGATCGATCACTGACACTTACAAAACACTAAGCACACATAACTGCAGCGTTCGCAGAGTCAGGCCTGATCCCTGCGATTGCTAACAGTTTTTTGGTAGCATTTTGATACAGTCGCTGACAGTCAGGAGCTTTTTTGCCTGTGAGTCTCACTAGTGTACCCCTAAATTTAGAGCCCAAAATGGCAAATCGAAGGTACACTAGTGAAGAGGCCAACACGTTGCTGAGCATGACAGATAGTGAAGAGGAAGTTACTCATCTGTCAGATTCAGGCTCAGAATACGAACCTGTAGAGGACAGCGGCTCCATGACAGATAGCTCTGACGACAGAGTTGTGGTCCCTGCTAAGGTGAGGCGTACCAGACCCTGAACAACTTCTTCTGTCCTTGAAGTGCAAGAACCGCAGGGCTCTCATATGGAGCAGAGCAGTACTAGCGCCGCTATTCCTTCTGGTGAACTGGCAAGCACCAGCGGCCTAGTACACCCTGATCGTACATCCAGCACTGTAGTATCACGTGGTGACGTGGCAAGTCCCATAAGTGCAGTTAAAGCTGGTGAGGTGGCAAGCACTAGTAGTGTCCCGCTGCCACCAAGAAGATGAACACAGGCCCGTCGTGCCCATAGTGCCCTTCCTGCTGCATTCGCCAATATGAATTGGGTACCCACCACTTCTGCAGCACCTGTACTTCCCCCATTCACTGGCCAACCCGGAATTTAGGTGGAAACGCCACTGGATTTTTATTCACTGTTTTTCACCGATGATCTCTATAGATCTATTGTGGACCAAAGCAATTTATATGCTGGTCAACACATCGCCGCTAATCCCCAGTCCTCCCTTGCCAGAAATTGGAGACCAATTACGGTCTCCGAATTTAAGATCTTTCTGGGCCTTTCCCTCAACATGGGCATAAATAAAAAGAGTGAGTTGCGGTCATATTGGTCCACTGACTCAATTTACCATATGCCCGTGTTCTCTGCTTCCATGGCCAGGGCACAATATGAGCAGATTTTGCGGTTCATGCACTTCAACGACAATGAACTCTGTTGTCCTCGTGGAGACCCTGAATACGATTGGCTCTACAAAATTCGGCCCCTTGTAAACCACTTCAACCAGCATTTTGCAGACTTGTTTACTCCCAATTAAGTTGTCTGCGATGATGAGTCCCTGATTAAATTTTCTGGCCGCTTGTCATTCAAATAGTATCTTCCCAGCAAGCGTGCCAGAATGGGGTCAAGATGTATAAGCTCTGTGACAGGGCCACAGGCTACACATGTAGTTTTATGGTTTACGAGGGCAAAGATAGTCACGTAGAGCCGACAAACTGCCCTGACTACATAGGAAGCGCTGGCAAGATAGTGTGGGACTTGGTGTCACCCTTATTCGGAAAGGGGTACCATTTATATGTGGACAATTATTACACGAGCGTGCCACTTTTTAGTCACCTTTTTGATCATCAAATTGGAGCATGTGGCACCGTGCGACCTAATCGCCGGGGCTTTCCCCAGTGGCTTGTAGATTCCCATCTTAGGCTGGGGGAGAGAGCCTGCTTTCAGTGTTATAATTTGCTCGCTATGAAGTGGAGGGACAATAAGAATGTTTTCGTTCTTACCTCCCTTCATGCAGACACGACGGTCCAAATTACTACGCCGACTGGTGTTGTGGAGAAACCCCTCTGTGCATATATATATATATATATATATATATATATATATAAAACCAAAATATGGGAGGGGTGGACCTCAACAACCAGTTGTTGGCGCCGTACCTAATTGCCCGTAAGGCCAGATGCTGGTACAAAAAAGTGTCTGTATACTTATTTCAATTGGCTTTGCTGAACACTCATGTGCTATACAGAGCTTCAGGGCGGACTGCATCCTTCCTTAAATTCCAGAAAGAGATCATCAGAGCCCTTCTGTATCCAGATGGTGCTCCACCTCACCTTCCCCAACCAGATTCAGTAAGCCGGCTGCATGGGAGGCATTTTCCTTATGTCCTCCAGAGTACCCCTACCCAACGAGCCCCCCAAAGAAAATGTCGTGTCTGCAGAAAGCGCGGGTATAGGCGTGACACCCGGTATTATTGTCCCTCCTGTCCTGGCAATCCTGGTCTTTGCATTGGTGAATGTTTTGAGTGCTACCATACACTAGTTGAGTTTTAGCGTAGGGTACAGCATTGCACAGACTAGGACACACTTTCACAGGGTCTCCCAAGATGCCATCGCATTTTGAGAGACCCAAACCTGGAACCGTTACAGTTTTAAAAGTTACAGTTATAAAAAAAAATGTAAAAAAAATAAAAAAGTAAAAAAAAAAAAAAAACCACAAAAAAAAAATATAAAATAAAAAAAACAAAAATAGTTGTCGTTTTATTGTTCTCTCTCTCTCTATTTTCTCTCTATTGTTCTGCTCTTTTTTACCGTATTCTATTCTGCAATGTTTTATTGTTGTTATGTTTTATCATGTTTGCTTTTCAGGTATGTAATTTTTTTATAGTTTACTGTGTTTTAACCATTTTTTTGTTTTCAGGTATGCCATTCAGCTGCAGCGTGGATTTATTTATCTTGACAGCAACAGCGTTTGCTCCCACGATACATAAAGCCGTGACTCCTGGTTTTTTTTTGTATTTGCTTTGCAGGTATGGTAAGTATTACTGTTATACTGTAATGTTACTTTGTTTCTTTGTTAACCATCATTTGCTTAGCAGGTACGCCATTCAGTTGCAGTGCGGATTTATTTATCTTGACAGCAACAGCGTTTGCTCACACGATACATAAAGCCGTGACTCCAGCGATGTCGGAGGTGATTTCACCACCACAGTTACATACTTCAGCATATATGCCGAAGCGTGCGGGCAGCAGTGGGTGGAGGAGCGATTTGCTCCTGCCTTTTGTGGGAGGATGCCCCCCATGCTTCGGCATATATATATTTTAGGTAGGCACAGGTTGCGTTAAATGTTTTATTTTTTACTATGTTTTTTTTGTATTTGCTTTGCAGGTATGTTAAGTATTACTGTTATATAGGGATGAGCTTCGTGTTCGAGTCGAACCCATGTTCGACTCGAACATTGGCTGTTCGGTCGTTCGCTGAATTCCGAACTTTATGGGCCGTTCGCGCCAAATTTGTGTGGCGCGTCACGGCCCATAATTCACTGCGGCATTGCAGTGCATTGCTGGCTGATGATTGGCCAAGCATGCACTATGACCCGCATGCTTGGCCAATCACAGCGCCGTGGGTATAGAGAACTGTAATTGGCCAAAGCCAGGGTGGCTTTGGCCAATTATGGCTCAGGGGGTTTAGAACACGCCCCACACTATATAAGGCCGCCTGCACGGCGGCCCTGTGTAGTGTGTGTTCCGGCGTTGAAAGAGAGATAGATAGACAGAGAGACAGTGTCATTTCATTTGAGTTAGATAGATTAGGCAGGACAATCAGTTAGTTAACTGCACTTACACTGTATTGTGTATATATATGCATCCCAGGTGTTATATATATATATATATATATATATATATATATATATATATATATATACACTGTATTCAGTATAGCTAGATCCGTTCCTGTTATGTTCTTACAGACAGGCAGGCTTGTCTTGTTACAGTATTTACAGCTACCTGAAGAAAATTGCTGGTGTTCTTTTGATCCTATTAGTACTATAGTCAGGCAGCTAGACTATTTACAGTTAGTGCAGTGCGTCCTCCTCACAGTGTTCAGCTAAAACTACAAGTTAGTGCAGTGCGTCCTGCTCACAGTTTTCAGCTAAAACTACAAGTTAGTGTAGTGAGACCTCTGCACAGTGTTCATCTAAAGCTACAAGTTAGTGCAGTGCATCCTGCTCACAGTGTTCAGCTAAAACTACAAGTTAGTGTAGTGAGACCTCTGCACAGTGTTCATCTAAAGCTACAAGTTAGTGCAGTGTGTCCTGCTCACAGTGTTCAGCTAAAACTACAAGTTAGTGTAGTGAGACCTCTGCACAGTGTTCATCTAAAGCTACAAGTTAGTGCAGTGTGTCCTGCTCACAGTGTTCATCTAAAGCTACAAGTTAGTGCAGTGCTTCCTGCTCACAGTGTTCAACTAAAACTACATGTTAGTGTGGTGCGTCCTCCTCACAGTGTTCAGCTAAACCTACAAGTTATTTTTTTGCAAGCTCTGCACAGTGTTCATCTAAAGCTACAAGTTAGTGCAGTGCGTCCTGCTCACAGTGTTCAGCTAAAACTACATGTTAGTGTGGTGCATCCTCCTCACAGTGTTCAGCTAAACCTACAAGTTATTTTTTTGCGAGCTCTGCACAGTATTCATCTAAAGCTACAAGTTAGTGTAGTGCATCCTGCTCACAGTGTTCAGCTAAAACTACAAGTTAGTGTAGTGAGACCTCTGCACAGTGTTCATCTAAAGCTACAAGTTAGTGCAGTGCATCCTGCTCACAGTGTTCAGCTAAAACTACAAGTCAGTGTGGTGCGTCCTCCTCACGGTGTTCAGCTAAACCTACAAGTTATTTTTTTGCAAGCTCTGCACAGTGTTCATCTAAAGCTACAAGTTAGTGCAGTGCGTCCTGCTCACAGTGTTCAGCTAAAACTACAAGTTAGTGTGGTGCGTCCTCCTCACAGTGTTCAGCTAAAACTACAAGTTATTTTTTTGTGAGCTCTGCACAGTGTTCATCTAAAGCTACAAGTTAGTGCAGTGCGTCCTGCTCACAGTGTTCAGCTAAAACTACAAGTTAGTGTGGTGCGTCCTCCTCACAGTGTTCAGCTAAAACTACAAGTTATTTTTTTGCAGCTCTGCACAGTGTTCATCTAAAGCTACAAGTTAGTGTAGTGCATCCTGCTCACAGTTTTCAGCTAAAACTACAAGTTAGTGTAGTGAGACCTCTGCACAGTGTTCATCTAAAGCTACAAGTTAGTGAAGTGCGTCCTGCTCACAGTGTTCAGCTAAAACTACAAGTTAGTGTAGTGAGACCTCTGCACAGTGTTCATCTAAAGCTACAAGTTAGTGCAGTGCGTCCTGCTCACAGTGTTCAGCTAAAACTACAAGTTATTTTTTTGCGAGCTCTGCACAGTGTTCATCTAAAGCTACAAGTTAGTGCAGTGCGTCCTGCTCACAGTGTTCAGCTAAAACTACAAGTTAGTGTGGTGCGTCCTCCTCACAGTGTTCAGCTAAAACTACAAGTTAGTGTAGTGCGTCCTCACAGTGTTCAGCTAAAACTACAAGTTAGTGTAGTGAGACCTCTGCACAGTGTTCAGCTAAAACTACAAGTTAGTGTAGTGCGCCCTGCTCACAGTGTTCAGCTAAAACTACAAGTTAGTGTGGTGCATCCTCCTCACAGTGTTCAGCTAAACCTACAAGTTATTTTTTTGCGAGCTCTGCACAGTGTTCAGCTAAAACTACAAGTTATTTTTTTGCAAGCTCTGCACAGTGTTCATCTAAAGCTACAAGTTAGTGCAGTGCGTCCTGCTCACAGTGCTCAGCTAAAACTACAATTTAGTGTAGTGAGACCTCTGCACAGTGTTCATCTAAAGCTACAAGTTAGTGCAGTGCGTCCTGCTCACAGTGTTCAGCTAAAACTACAATTTAGTGTAGTGAGACCTCTGCACAGTGTTCATCTAAAGCTACAAGTTAGTGCAGTGCATCCTGCTCACAGTGTTCAGCTAAAACTACAAGTTAGTGTAGTGAGACCTCTGCACAGTGTTCATCTAAAGCTACAAGTTAGTGCAGTGCGTCCTCCTCACAGTGTTCAGATAAAACTACAAGTTAGTTAGTGAGACCTCTGCACAGAGTTCATCTAAAGCTACAAGTTAGTGCAGTGCTTCCTGCTCACAGTGTTCAGCTAAAACTACATGTTAGTGTGGTGTGTCCTCCTCACAGTGTTCAGCTAAACCTACAAGTTATTTTTTTGCAAGCTCTGCACAGTGTTCCTCTAAAGCTACAAGTTAGTGCAGTACGTCCTGCTCACAGTGTTCAGCTAAAACTACATGTTAGTGTGGTGCATCCTCCTCACAGTGTTCAGCTAAACCTACAAGTTATTTTTTTGCGAGCTCTGCACAGTATTCATCTAAAGCTACAAGTTAGTGTAGTGCGTCCTGCTCACAGTGTTCAGCTAAAACTACAAGTTAATGTAGTGAGACCTCTGCACAGTGTTCAGCTAAAACTACAAGTTAGTGTAGTGCGCCCTGCTCACAGTGTTCATCTAAAGCTACAAGTTAGTGTGGTGCGTCCTGCTCACAGTGTTCAGCTAAAACTACAAGTCAGTGTGGTGCGTCCTCCTCACAGTGTTCAGCTAAACCTACAAGTTATTTTTTTTGCAAGCTCTGCACAGTGTTCATCTAAAGCTACAAGTTAGTGCAGTGCATCCTGCTCACAGTGTTCAGCTAAAACTACAAGTTAGTGTGGTGTGTCCTCCTTACAGTGTTCAGCTAAAACTACAAGTTATTTTTTTGCGAGCTCTGCACAGTGTTCATCTAAAGCTACAAGTTAGTGCAGTGCGTCCTGCTCACAGTGTTCAGCTAAAACTACAAGTTAGTGTGGTGCGTCCTCCTCACAGTGTTCAGCTAAAACTACAAGTTAATGTAGTGAGACCTCTGCACAGTGTTCAGCTAAAACTACAAGTTAGTGTAGTGCGCCCTGCTCACAGTGTTCATCTAAAGCTACAAGTTAGTGTGGTGCGTCCTGCTCACAGTGTTCAGCTAAAACTACAAGTCAGTGTGGTGCGTCCTCCTCACAGTGTTCGCCTAAACCTACAAGTTATTTTTTTTGCAAGCTCTGCACAGTGTTCATCTAAAGCAACAAGTTAGTGCAGTGCGTCCTGCTCATAGTGTTCAGCTAAAACTACAAGTTAGTGTGGTGTGTCCTCCTTACAGTGTTCAGCTAAAACTACAAGTTATTTTTTTGCAAGCTCTGCACAGTGTTCATCTAAAGCTACAAGTTAGTGCAGTGCATCCTGCTCACAGTGTTCAGCTAAAACTACAAGTTAGTGTAGTGCGTCCTCACAGTGTTCAGCTAAAACTACAAGTTAGTGTAGTGAGACCTCTGCACAGTGTTCAGCTAAAACTACAAGTTAGTGTAGTGCGTCCTGCTCACAGTGTTCAGCTAAAACTACAAGTTAGTGTGGTGCGTCCTCCTCACAGTGTTCAGCTAAACCTACAAGTTTTTTTTTTGCGAGCTCTCCACAGTGTTCAGCTAAAACTACAAGTTATTTTTTTGCAAGCTCTGCACAGTGTTCATCTAAAGCTACAAGTTAGTGTAGTGCATCCTGCTCACAGTTTTCAGCTAAAACTACAAGTTAGTGTAGTGAGACCTCTGCACAGTGTTCATCTAAAGCTACAAGTTAGTGCAGTGCGTCCTGCTCACAGTGTTCAGCTAAAACTACATGTTAGTGTGGTTCGTCCTCCTCACAGTGTTCAGCTAAACCTACAAGTTATTTTTTTGCAAGCTCTGCACAGTGTTCATCTAAAGCTACAAGTTAGTGCAGTGCGTCCTGCTCACAGTGTTCAGCTAAAACTACAAGTTAGTGTAGTGCGTCCTCACAGTGTTCAGCTAAAACTACAAGTTAGTGTAGTGAGACCTCTGCACAGTGTTCAGCTAAAACTACAAGTTTTTTTTTTGCGAGCTCTCCACAGTGTTCAGCTAAAACTACAAGTTATTTTTTTGCAAGCTCTGCACAGTGTTCATCTAAAGCTACAAGTTAGTGTAGTGCATCCTGCTCACAGTTTTCAGCTAAAACTACAAGTTAGTGTAGTGAGACCTCTGCACAGTGTTCATCTAAAGCTACAAGTTAGTGCAGTGCGTCCTGCTCACAGTGTTCAGCTAAAACTACATGTTAGTGTGGTTCGTCCTCCTCACAGTGTTCAGCTAAACCTACAAGTTATTTTTTTGCAAGCTCTGCACAGTGTTCATCTAAAGCTACAAGTTAGTGTAGTGCGTCCTGCTCACAGTGTTCAGCTAAAACTTCAAGTTAGTGTAGTGAGACCTCTGCACAGTGTTCATCTAAAGCTACAAGTTAGTGCAGTGCTTCCTGCTCACAGTGTTCAGCTAAAACTACATGTTAGTGTGGTGCGTCCTCCTCACAGTGTTCAGCTAAACCTACAAGTTATTTTTTTGTGAGCTCTGCACTGTGTTCATCTAAAGCTTCAAGTTAGTGCAGTGCGTCCTGCTCACAGTGTTCAGCTAAAACTACATGTTAGTGTAGTGCATCCTCCTCACAGTGTTCAGCTAAACCTACAAGTTATTTTTTTGCGAGCTCTGCACAGTATTCATCTAAAGCTACAAGTTAGTGTAGTGTGTCCTGCTCACAGTGTTCAGCTAAAACTACAAGTTAGTGTAGTGAGACCTCTGCACAGTGTTCATCTAAAGCTACAAGTTAGTGCAGTGCGTCCTGCTCACAGTGTTCAGCTAAAACTACAAGTTGGTGTAGTGAGACCTCTGCACAGTGTTCATCTAAAGCTACAAGTTAGTGCAGTGCGTCCTGCTCACAGTGTTCAGCTAAAACTACATGTTAGTGTGGTTCGTCCTCCTCACAGTGTTCAGCTAAACCTACAAGTTATTTTTTTGCAAGCTCTGCACAGTGTTCATCTAAAGCTACAAGTTAGTGCCGTGCGTCCTGCTCACAGTGTTCAGCTAAAACTACAAGTTAGTGTAGTGAGACCTCTGCACAGTGTTCATCTAAAGCTACAAGTTAGTGCAGTGCGTCCTGCTCACAGTGTTCAGCTAAAACTACAAGTTATTTTTTTGCGAGCTCTGCACAGTGTTCATCTAAAGCTACAAGTTAGTGCAGTGCGTCCTGCTCACAGTGTTCAGCTAAAACTACAAGTTAGTGTGGTGCGTCCTCCTCACAGTGTTCAGCTAAAACTACAAGTTAGTGTAGTGCGTCCTCACAGTGTTCAGCTAAAACTACAAGTTAGTGTAGTGAGACCTCTGCACAGTGTTCAGCTAAAACTACAAGTTAGTGTAGTGCGCCCTGCTCACAGTGTTCAGCTAAAACTACAAGTTAGTGTGGTGCATCCTCCTCACAGTGTTCAGCTAAACCTACAAGTTATTTTTTTGCAAGCTCTGCACAGTGTTCAGCTAAAACTACAAGTTATTTTTTTGCAAGCTCTGCACAGTGTTCATCTAAAGCTACAAGTTAGTGCAGTGCGTCCTGCTCACAGTGCTCAGCTAAAACTACAAGTTAGTGTAGTGAGACCTCTGCACAGTGTTCATCTAAAGCTACAAGTTAGTGCAGTGCGTCCTGCTCACAGTGTTCAGCTAAAACTACAATTTAGTGTAGTGAGACCTCTGCACAGTGTTCATCTAAAGCTACAAGTTAGTGCAGTGCATCCTGCTCACAGTGTTCAGCTAAAACTACAAGTTAGTGTAGTGAGACCTCTGCACAGTGTTCATCTAAAGCTACAAGTTAGTGCAGTGCGTCCTCCTCACAGTGTTCAGATAAAACTACAAGTTAGTTAGTGAGACCTCTGCACAGAGTTCATCTAAAGCTACAAGTTAGTGCAGTGCTTCCTGCTCACAGTGTTCAGCTAAAACTACATGTTAGTGTGGTGTGTCCTCCTCACAGTGTTCAGCTAAACCTACAAGTTATTTTTTTGCAAGCTCTGCACAGTGTTCCTCTAAAGCTACAAGTTAGTGCAGTAAGTCCTGCTCACAGTGTTCAGCTAAAACTACATGTTAGTGTGGTGCATCCTCCTCACAGTGTTCAGCTAAACCTACAAGTTATTTTTTTGCGAGCTCTGCACAGTATTCATCTAAAGCTACAAGTTAGTGTAGTGCGTCCTGCTCACAGTGTTCAGCTAAAACTACAAGTTAATGTAGTGAGACCTCTGCACAGTGTTCAGCTAAAACTACAAGTTAGTGTAGTGCGCCCTGCTCACAGTGTTCATCTAAAGCTACAAGTTAGTGTGGTGCGTCCTGCTCACAGTGTTCAGCTAAAACTACAAGTCAGTGTGGTGCGTCCTCCTCACAGTGTTCAGCTAAACCTACAAGTTATTTTTTTTGCAAGCTCTGCACAGTGTTCATCTAAAGCTACAAGTTAGTGCAGTGCGTCCTGCTCACAGTGTTCAGCTAAAACTACAAGTTAGTGTGGTGTGTCCTCCTTACAGTGTTCAGCTAAAACTACAAGTTATTTTTTTGCGAGCTCTGCACAGTGTTCATCTAAAGCTACAAGTTAGTGCAGTGCGTCCTGCTCACAGTGTTCAGCTAAAACTACAAGTTAGTGTGGTGCGTCCTCCTCACAGTGTTCAGCTAAAACTACAAGTTAATGTAGTGAGACCTCTGCACAGTGTTCAGCTAAAACTACAAGTTAGTGTAGTGCGCCCTGCTCACAGTGTTCATCTAAAGCTACAAGTTAGTGTGGTGCGTCCTGCTCACAGTGTTCAGCTAAAACTACAAGTCAGTGTGGTGCGTCCTCCTCACAGTGTTCACCTAAACCTACAAGTTATTTTTTTTGCAAGCTCTGCACAGTGTTCATCTAAAGCAACAAGTTAGTGCAGTGCGTCCTGCTCATAGTGTTCAGCTAAAACTACAAGTTAGTGTGGTGTGTCCTCCTTACAGTGTTCAGCTAAAACTACAAGTTATTTTTTTGCAAGCTCTGCACAGTGTTCATCTAAAGCTACAAGTTAGTGCAGTGCATCCTGCTCACAGTGTTCAGCTAAAACTACAAGTTAGTGTAGTGCGTCCTCACAGTGTTCAGCTAAAACTACAAGTTAGTGTAGTGAGACCTCTGCACAGTGTTCAGCTAAAACTACAAGTTAGTGTAGTGCGTCCTGCTCACAGTGTTCAGCTAAAACTACAAGTTAGTGTGGTGCGTCCTCCTCACAGTGTTCAGCTAAACCTACAAGTTTTTTTTTGCGAGCTCTCCACAGTGTTCAGCTAAAACTACAAGTTATTTTTTTGCAAGCTCTGCACAGTGTTCATCTAAAGCTACAAGTTAGTGTAGTGCATCCTGCTCACAGTTTTCAGCTAAAACTACAAGTTAGTGTAGTGAGACCTCTGCACAGTGTTCATCTAAAGCTACAAGTTAGTGCAGTGCGTCCTGCTCACAGTGTTCAGCTAAAACTACATGTTAGTGTGGTTCGTCCTCCTCACAGTGTTCAGCTAAACCTACAAGTTATTTTTTTGCAAGCTCTGCACAGTGTTCATCTAAAGCTACAAGTTAGTGCAGTGCGTCCTGCTTACAGTGTTCAGCTAAAACTACAAGTTAGTGTAGTGCGTCCTCACAGTGTTCAGCTAAAACTACAAGTTAGTGTAGTGAGACCTCTGCACAGTGTTCAGCTAAAACTACAAGTTTTTTTTTTGCGAGCTCTCCACAGTGTTCAGCTAAAACTACAAGTTATTTTTTTGCAAGCTCTGCACAGTGTTCATCTAAAGCTACAAGTTAGTGTAGTGCATCCTGCTCACAGTTTTCAGCTAAAACTACAAGTTAGTGTAGTGAGACCTCTGCACAGTGTTCATCTAAAGCTACAAGTTAGTGCAGTGCGTCCTGCTCACAGTGTTCAGCTAAAACTACATGTTAGTGTGGTTCGTCCTCCTCACAGTGTTCAGCTAAACCTACAAGTTATTTTTTTGCAAGCTCTGCACAGTGTTCATCTAAAGCTACAAGTTAGTGTAGTGCGTCCTGCTCACAGTGTTCAGCTAAAACTTCAAGTTAGTGTAGTGAGACCTCTGCACAGTGTTCATCTAAAGCTACAAGTTAGTGCAGTGCTTCCTGCTCACAGTGTTCAGCTAAAACTACATGTTAGTGTGGTGCGTCCTCCTCACAGTGTTCAGCTAAACCTACAAGTTATTTTTTTGTGAGCTCTGCACTGTGTTCATCTAAAGCTTCAAGTTAGTGCAGTGCGTCCTGCTCACAGTGTTCAGCTAAAACTACATGTTAGTGTAGTGCATCCTCCTCACAGTGTTCAGCTAAACCTACAAGTTATTTTTTTGCGAGCTCTGCACAGTATTCATCTAAAGCTACAAGTTAGTGTAGTGCGTCCTGCTCACAGTGTTCAGCTAAAACTACAAGTTAGTGTAGTGAGACCTCTGCACAGTGTTCATCTAAAGCTACAAGTTAGTGCAGTGCGTCCTGCTCACAGTGTTCAGCTAAAACTACAAGTTAGTGTAGTGAGACCTCTGCACAGTGTTCATCTAAAGCTACAAGTTAGTGCAGTGCGTCCTGCTCACAGTGTTCAGCTAAAACTACAAGTTAGTGTAGTGAGACCTCTGCACAGTGTTCATCTAAAGCTACAAGTTAGTGCAGTGCTTCCTGCTCACAGTGTTCAGCTAAAACTACAAGTCAGTGTGGTGCGTCCTCCTCACAGTGTTCAGCTAAACCTACAAGTTATTTTTTTGCAAGCTCTGCACAGTGTTCATCTAAAGCTACACGTTAGTGCAGTGCGTCCTGCTCACAGTGTTCAGCTAAAACTACAAGTTAGTGTGGTGCGTCCTCCACACAGTGTTCAGCTAAAGCTACAAGTTATTTTTTTGTGAAATCTGCATAGTGTTCATCTAAAGCTACAAGTTAGTGCAGTGCATCCTGCTCACAGTGTTCAGCTAAAACTACAAGTTAGTGTGGTGCGTCCTCCTCACAGTGTTCAGCTAAACCTACAAGTTATTTTTTTGCAAGCTCTGCACAGTGTTCAGCTAAAGCTACCTGTAGAAGGTTGGTGGTGTTTTCCTGATCCTATCACTACCGCGGGCAGCTAAAAAACCTACAAGTTATTTTTTTGCGAGCTCTGCACAAGGTTAAGCTAAAGCTACCTGGAGAAGGTTGGTGGTGTTCTCATACTACAGGCAGGCAGTTGATTTTGCTAGCTGCAGTATCAGTATATATATATATATATATATTTATATATATATATATATATATCCCAGCTTAGTGCAGAAGGAGAGGTAGACAGTCACAAGCCAATAAGAAAGGGCAAGCAGACTTTGTGTCTAGTGCTGGTCGTGGAGATGGTGCATCCTCATCAGCACGTGGCCGTGGGACATGCTTGGCCTTTTTTTCGGCAGCTGGCCGTGTTGAGCCGCAACATGCCGAAGACTTGGTCGAGTGGATGACCAAGCCGTCCTCATCCTCTTCATCCTCTCTCACTCATGCTCAGGGTACTTTGTCTGGCAAAGCAGCGGCTTCTTCCCTCGGCTCAATGTCATCAGTGACTCCTTCCCTAGCCCCACCATGTCCTCCTGAGGAGTCCCTCGAACTGTTTGACCACAGTGTTGGGTACATGCTCCAGGAGGATGCCCAGCGTTTGGAAGGCTCTGATGATGATACTGAGCTCGATGAAGGCAGTAACATGAGCATGGACAGAGGGGGTGCCCAAGAAGGACAGCAATCTGGCAGTCATGCTCCCCCTGCTGCAGCATACTGCCAGGTTTGCTCCAGTGATGAAGAGGGAGGGGATGATGAGGTCACTGACTCAACGTGGGTGCCTGATAGGAGAGAGGAGGAAGATGAGGAGGCGGCACATCACCAACGAGGCAGGATGCCCTCCAGGGGCCAGCCTAAGGGCAGCACATTGACTGCATCACACCCCAAAGCTCCACATGTGCAGGGCGCTGCAGTCTCTGTGCGTTATTTAAAAAGTTCTTTGGTGTGGGCCTTTTTTGAGACGAGTGCATCAGATTGCACCGCTGCTATTTGCAACATATGTCTCAAGCGTATCTCGCGTGACCAAAACATCTCCCGCTTGGGTACCACATGCTTGACCAGACATATGTTGACCTGCCATGCAGTTCGTTGGCAAGCGTATCTAAAAGACCCACACCAAAGAACAAAGAGGACCTCTCCTTGCTCCTCATCAGCTGAGGTCTCCAACCCCACTATACCTTCAGTTCTCTCTGAGACCTGCACTGAGAGGAATGAAGGTGTAGAATTAGGTGTGTCACAGCCAAGTACTTGTGGGCAATCTGCTTTTGGTACACCGACGTCAGATTTTACCAGGCAAATTTCCCTGCCCCAGCTGCTGCACCGCCGAAAGAAGTTTGCTCCCAGCCATCCACATGCCCAGAGGTTGAATGCTAGCTTGGCAAAATTGCTAGCACTTCAACTGCTGCCTTTTCAGTTGGTAGACTCTGCCCCCTTCCGTGAGTTTGTGGAATGTGCGGTTCCTCAGTGGCAGGTACCCAAACGCCACTTTTTCTCACGGAAGGCGATTCTGGCTCTCTACCGGCATGTGGAAGGCAATGTCCATGCCTCGCTGGACAGGGCGTTCAGTGGTAAAATGCATATTACCGCTGACTCATGGTCCAGCAGGCATGGACAGGGACGTTACCTAAGTTTCACGGTGCATTGGGTGACTCTGATGGCAGCTGGGAAGGATGCAGGACAAGGTACAGTAGTGTTGGAGGTTGTTCCGCCACCACGCCTCCAAAATACCACTACTAATGATTGTGACACACCTCTCTCCTCCACCCCCTCCTCTTCTTCTTCCTCCATGGCCTCTTCCTGTGCTTTTTCCTCGGAACCAGCGGTGCTCCATAGCCGTTCAAGGGGCTACGCAAGTACACAGGCCAAAAGATGCCATGCAGTGCTTGAGCTGGTGTGCTTGGGGGACAGGAGCCACACTGGGGTAGACGTTCTGTCAGCTCTGCAGGGGCAGGTTCAGAGGTGGTTGACGCCACGCCAACTTAAGGCAGGAATGGTGGTTTGCGACAATGGCACCAACCTCCTCTCTGCCCTCCGACAGGGACAAATGACCCATGTGCCCTGTTTGGCTCACGTCCTTAACTTGGTGGTGCAGCGGTTCTTGGGCAGGTACCCGGGCTTACAGGATGTCCTGAGGCAGGCCAGGAAAGTCTGTGTGCATTTCATTCAGTGCCAGTGCTCTGCTGGCGGACCTCCAAAAGGAGTTTAACCTGCCCAAGAACCGCCTAATCTGTGACATGCCCACCAGGTGGAACTCAACGTTGGCCATGCTGCAGTGGCTGCACATGCAGCAGAGGGCCATCAATGAGTACCTGTGTGACTATGGCACCAGGACAGGGTCAGGGGAGCTTGTTTTTTTTTCCCCATGCCAGTGGGCCATGATCAGGGATGCACGCACTGTCATGTCACCATTTGAGGAGGCCATGAGGATGGTGAGCAGTGACAGTGCATGCATCAGTGACACTGTCCCCCTTGTCCACCTGTTGGAGCACACGCTGTGTGGAATAATGGACAGGGCACTTGAGGCAGAACAGAGGCAGGAAGAGGAGGACTTCCTTAGCTCTCAAGGCCCCCTTTATCCAGACAGTGTTCCTGCGTGCCCGCCGATCACACAGGAAGAGGATGAGGATGAGGAGGAGGAGGAGGAGGAAGAGGAAGATTGTGTCAGTATGGAGGTGGAGCCTGGCACTCAGCATCAGCAGCAGTCTTTAAGGGATCAGTCCCAAGAAACACATGGACTTGTACGTGGCTGGGAGGAGGTGGCTGCGGACCATGTCGTCCTTAGTGACCCAGAGGACTCCGGACCGAATGCCTCAGCAAACCTACGCTGCATGGCCTCCCTGATCCTGCAAAGCTTGCGTAAGGATCCTCGTATTCGTGGTATCAAGGAGAAGGACCAATGCTGGCTGGCAACCCTCCTTGATCCACGTTACAAGGGTAAGGTTGAGGACCTTATCTTGCCATCGCAGAGGGAGCAGAGGATGAAACATCTTCGGGAGGCCTTGCAGAAAGGTCTGTGCAACGCGTTCCCAGAGACTGGGAGGTTACAAACTCCTGTTTCTGGACAACGCGTTGCTGAGGCTTCGGTCAGTCAAAGAAGGAGCAGTGGAGAAGGTGGCTGTCCGTCTGACCGATGCGTTCAGACAATTTTTTGGTCCTCAGCCCCAAGGTATGATTGGTTCCAGCAACCATTGCCAGCGTCTGTTGTACATGGTGCAGGAATACCTAGGGGCAAGATCAGACTTGGACACCTTTCCCACCGAAAATCCTCTGGGTTACTGGGTCTTGAGGATGGATCACTGGCCAGAGCTTGCACAGTATGCAATTGAGCTACTGGCCTGTCCTGCATCCAGCGTTCTTTCAGAACGCACATTCAGTGCTGCTGGAAGCTTTGTAACCGATCACAGGGTGCGTCTGTCCACCGACTCGGTCGATCGACTGACCTTCATAAAAATGAATCAGTCTTGGATCACCACCAGCTACCAAGCACCTGATGCTGATGTAACCGAATAATTTTTTTTGAAATCTCAGATCCCTTCAAAGACTGCCTATGCTGATGCTGAGTGACTATCCCTGAGTAATTATCCTCTTCCTCCTCAATGATCATGCTGATAGCTTGTAAGAACATTTTTGGTTCTGGGCGCCACCACCAGTGCCTAAGGCCCAATTTTTTAGCCCCTGTTTAACAGGGGTGTGTAATTACAATTTTTGATGCAATACTTTGCAGCAGGGCTCGTTCCTACGTTCCAACTAGAGTATCTGTGAGGACTTACAGTGTTGTGGCACCAGCCCCACCACCAAAGGCCCAATTTTTCTGCCCTTGTTCAACAGGGGCATGTAATTACAATTCTTGATCTAATATTTCACAGCAGGGCCCATTTCTGCGCACACCAAGAGCGAGTGAGGACTTACAGTGTTGTGGCACCAGCACCACCACCACCACCACCACCAAAGGCCCAATTTTTCTGCCCTTGTTCAACAGGGGCATGTAATTACAATTCTTGATCTAATATTTCACAGCAGGGCCCATTTCTGCGCCCACCAAGAGCGAGTGAGGACTTACAGTGTTGTGGCACCAGCACCACCACCAGCACCAAAGGCCCAATTTTTCTGCCCCTGGTCAACAGGGGCATGTAATTACAATTCTTGATCTAATATTTCACAGCAGGGCCGTGTGAGGGCTTACAGTGTTGTGGCCACAACAACACCTAAGGCCCAAATTTCTGCTGAGTATATAGGGCAGGCCCCTACTTTCAAACATCTAACTTACAAACGACTTCTACTTGCAAACGGAAGGAGACAACAGGAAGTGAGATGAAATCTACCCCTAGGAAGGGAAATTCTCTCCTGTAAGAGTTAATATGGGAAAAACATTTCTCCTTTCCACTGATGCTTTCCAATCCTTGTTTCACAAAAAACCCCAAATTTTCAAAAAACATTTGTCATTGGGACAAAAAGTGAGGTGAAATCTTCTGAAGAGGAGGACAGACAGCAAAACAAATGTCACAGGGGTGATAACCCTTCCCTATGTTTTCCAAAAAGCTTAAAAAAGATTTTTTGGCTGGAGCTAAACACGTTAAAAATGTACCCGTTCAAAATTACAAACAGATTCTACTTAACAACAAACCTACAGTCCCTGTCTTGTTTGCACCGCCTGTATACTGCTGTTCAGAGTATATAGGGCCTGGTGGCCCCACACCTTTCCTTATTTTAATTTGGGTGCGGGGTTCCCCTTAATATCCATACAAGACCCAAAGGGCCTGGTAATGGACTGGGGGGTACCCATGCCGTTTGTCTCACTGATTTTCATCCATATTGCCAGGTCCCGACATTACATTAAACCCGCAAGCAGTTTTAAATGAGATTTTTTCCTTTAAAAATGACATTTTGTGCAGGGACTGTTCTAAACACGGGAAACACGCGCCACTTTACAGGCATACTATAGACACCCCCCAGGTACGATATTTAAAGGAATATTTCACTTTTTTTTTTTACTTTAAGCATCATTAAAATCACTGCTCCCAAAAAAACGGACATTTTTAAAAGTTTTTTTTGCATTGATACATGTCCCCTGGGGCAGGACCCGGGTCCCCAAACCCTTTTTAGGACAATACTATGCAAATTAGCCTTTAAAATGAGCACTTTTGATTTCGAACGTTTGAGTCCCATAGACGTCAATTGAGTTCTAACGTTCGTGCGAATTTTCGGTCCGTTCGCAGGTTCTGGTGCGAACCAAACCGGGGGGTGTTGGGCTCATCCCTACTGTTATACTGTAATGTTACTTTGTTTTTTGTTAACCATCATTTGCTTAGCAGGTACGCCATTCAGTTGCAGCGCGGATTTATTTATCTTGACAGCAACAGCGTTTGCTCCCATGATACATAAAGCCGTGACTTCAGCGCTGTCGGAGGTGATTTCACCACCACAGTTACATACTTCAGCATATATACCGAAGCGTGGGGGCAGCAGTGGGTGGAGGAGCGATTTGCTCCGGCCTTTTGCGGGAGGATGCCCCCATGCTTCGGCATATATAAACGGTGCATGTATGCCCATCATTAGAAGTGGGTGGATGAAGGGAGGTATTCTAATGGTGGGCATACCCACCGATCAATATCTTTTTTTCGTTCAGCCCACAGGCTGCATGAAAAAAAAGTTTACAATATATGCCCAACAAGGACCAGCAACGTACTGGTATGTTGCTGGACTTTGAGTGGTTATACCAGAATGATGCCTGCAGGTTTAGGTATCATCTTGGTATCATTCTTTTCAGCCAGCGGTCGGCTTTCATGTAAAAGCAATCCTAGAGGCTAATTAGCCTCTAGACTGCTTTTACAAGCAGTGGGAGGGAATGCCCCCCCACCGTCTTCCATGTTTTTCTCTGGCTCTTCTGTCCCAACAGGGAACCTGAAAATGCAGCCGGTGATTCAGCCAGCTGACCATAGAGCTGATCAGAGACCAGAATGGCTCCAAACATCTCTATGGCCTAAGAAACTGGAAGCTACGAGCATTTCATGACTTAGATTTCGCCGGATGTAAACAGTGCCATTGGGAAATTGGGAAAGCATTTTATCACACCGATCTTGGTGTGGTCAGATGCTTTGAGGGCAGAGGAGAGATCTAGGGTCTAATAGACCCCAATTTTTAAAAAAAGAGTACCTGTCACTACCTATTGCTATCATAGGGGATATTTACATTCCCTGAGATAACAATAAAAATGATTAAAAAAAATAAAAATGAAAGGAACAGTTTAAAAATAAGATAAAAAAGCAAAAAAATAATAAAGAAAAAAAAGAAAAAAGGACCCCTGTCCTCCCCCCCTGCTCCCGCGCAAAGGCGAACACAAGCGTCGGTCTGGCGTCAAATGTAAACAGCAATTGCACCATGCATGTGAGGTATCACCGTGAAGGTCAGATCAAGGGCAGTAATTTTAGCAGTAGACCTCCTCTGTAAATCTAAAGTGGTAACCTATAAAGGCTTTTAAAGGCTTTTAAAAATGTATTTAGTTTGTCGCCACTGCACGTTTGTGCGCAATTTTAAAGCATGTCATGTTTGGTATCCATGTACTCGGCCTAAGATCTTCTTTTTTATCTCATCAAACATTTGGGCAATATAGTGTGTTTTAGTGCATTAAAATTTAAAAAAGTGTGTTTTTTCCCCCAAAAAATGCTTTTGAAAAATCGCTGCGCAAATACTGTGTGAAAAAAAAAATGAACCACCCACCATTTTAATCTGTAGGGCATTTGCTTTAAAAAAAATATATATAATGTTTGGGGGTTCAAAGTAATTTTCTTGCAAAAAAAAATAATTTTTTTCATGTAAACAAAAAGTTCAGAAAGGGCTTTGTCTTCAAGTGGTTAGAAGAGTGGGTGATGTGTGACATAAGCTTCTAAATGTTGTGCATAAAATGCCAGGACAGTTCAAACCCCCCCCAAATTACCCCATTTTGGAAAGTAGACACTCCAAGCTATTTGCTGAGAGGCATGTCAAGTCCATGGAATATTTTATATTGTGACACAAGTTGCGGAAAAAGACAAATTTTTTTTTTTTTTGCACAAAATTGTCACTAAATGATATATTGCTCAAACATGCCATGGGAATATGTGAAATTACACCCCAAAATACATTCTGTTGCTTCTCCTGAGTACGGGGATACCACATGTCTGAGACTTTTTGGGAGCCTAGCTGCGTACGGGACCCCTGAAAACCAAGCACCGCCTTCAGGCTTTCTAAGGGCGTACATTTTTGATTTCACGGGGGTGTGGCCTGGACGAGCTAGGAGATGGCTGCCTGAGAGAACAGCTCCCGCCGTTGCATCCCTTTTCACCGATTTTACCAGAGGTAACCATCGCTTTTTTTCACGGGACACAATGGGAACGTCTTCCCGCCACACATCGGCCTCACGGTCCCGCTCCCCTCGCGAAAATCCCGGGAATCCAAGCCAAAATATCCCTGAAATGTTCAGGACGCAGAGGAGCAATATGGTGTTGTTCCATCACAGCTCCTCACAGGATTTAGGATCGCACATACCGGGACAATTGATCGCACCTCATGGATCACAAACCCTGACATCGGGACTGACAGAGAACCCTCAACCTCCCGGTCTCAACATACATGACCTGAGGGCTATTGCAAGTGACATTAAGGATACTCTGTCAGCTGCCATTGCTGAGCTCAGAGTAGACATTCATACCTTATCTGACAGGGTCGTAGAAGTTGAAAAAAACACTGCCAAACATGACATCATCCTCCGAAAAGCTACAAGGAAGATCGATACCCATACCCTGCAACTTAGAGAAGCTCAGCGCCGCATTGAAGACCTCGACAACCGCGGTCGCCGGCACAACCTCAGAATACGAGGCATGCCGGAAGCCATTGATTCTGAGCACCTAACCCCTGCTGTGACTGAAATGTTTAACGGCCTACTTGACAGACCTCCTTAGACCAGAATTGAAATGGAAAGGATCCATAGGGCATTACGTCCAAAAGGCATAGAAACAGATCCGCCAAGAGACGTTATCTGCTGTATTTTGGATTATAAGCTGAAAGAAGATATCCTGAGGCAGGCGAGGAGCAAACATCCACTACAATACAATGGCGCACATATTCAGATCTTCCAAGATCTATCCAGCATCACCCTGCAGCATCGCAGGGATTTGAAACCTCTACTAGATGTGTTACGCACTCATGGGATTTTATATAGATGGAAGTTCCTGTTCTGCCTAGTGGCCACCCATTTAGGCTGCATAGCCCTTCTAAAAGTACCGGAAGACTTACCTTATTTCTGTGACAGTCTTGGCATACCCCTAGTGGAGGTTCCGGCATGGTATGCGGAATTCCGCCATTACACTAGCGGGAAACATTCACCCCAGGAAGAACCGATGGAGGCACAAGACTCACAACACCACCAGAGGAGGTCCTCATCAGGCAACCGAACACATGCCTCGTCTCAAGGTATCCAGCGCGGTCATGGCCACATGATTTCACCGAGAGCCCGGAGAGCCCGCAAGACTATTGAGGTCTGTCGCCTTATACAAGTGTTCAGGAATTCCAGTCACCATGTTAGGCTTCATAGTTTATCCACAGCCTCCACATTCCTATTTGTGCTTAGATACAGGATTGTCTGTGTGCTTCTCAGTCACTGACTTATTTCCCGGGCAGCAGACTGTTCTCGCAGTAGTAGCCTTCATGAGGAGAATACCCCGTATTAATTCTGCCTCCTATCTAACACTCAACAGTTACCGATATTTGATGTTTTATATATGTTATTTAGATCACGGATAAGACTTTTCCCTGTGATGAAACTATATCCCCTCGAACAGACTGATCATCCCAACCACCGACAACGGATCCACACGGGCTTCACCAGCACCAGACAGACTCACAGCAAAGGATCAGTATACATCTGAAAACTATAAACCCCGATAATACCTATCAGAAGTCAGACTTCACTGTTTTTTCTCCTTCGTTTACTGGCTTAGGTAATGTTCTTTGATCTATGTATTTATGATCATAATATGGTTAGATGTTCTAGTTATTCCAGGGTTAAGATTAGAATACATATGTATGGGCACAGGGATTACCAAACAACAATTCTACATATTTAATGATAACATGAAATTTCCATAAATCACTTGACCTGTGCTGTGACAGGCTCCCCCTTACTTTCAGCCCTGAGCATAGCAAACACTCAACCCTGAGCAGTCTAACGTTCACCACCCCCCCTATCCTTAGATAGTAACCACCCTCCACCTCGTTGATGCTGCTCTGTATGTCCTCTCGCCATAGGACTCAAACCTCCACTATGCCCGCACACTACTTAGTCAAGATATTGAGATTTAGCAACATGACAATACACTTAACACTGCTGTCAGGTGGAGTACATTTTATCACACTCGTATGGAGAGGGTGGATGTAATTTTAAGACACATCCATACTACTATGCACACGCAGAATACCGCACCTCCCATCAACCTAGCTACATATGTATGGTCTAAGGAGATTTCTGCTTATGCAATGGTTCATGCCTATACATTTCTCAAGAAGATGGGATGCAGTTAATGGGCAAAATATTGAAGGGAGACGAGGGAGGGGAGGGTAGGGGGACGAATAATAAAAAAAAAAAAAAAAAAACCACTAGAAAGTAAATAGTAAGGGGACACGGTTCTACTATGGAATATTTATGATCATCTGTAGGCGCATATAACCAAGTTTTTGTTGTTTGACCTGCTATGTTATAAGGCTCCCTTTTTGCATTATTCTCATAAAGGGGAAGTTTCAAAAACCGTAGTTTGACCTGCTGTTTATATGTACTTTAACTCATGAGGATAACCTTATCTTTGACACCTATCACAAATCTGTGTATAATTATAGCATCCCAACGCGTCCAATATTGATACCAGAGTTATTATGACGACACTTAACCCTTTGACACCTGATACCTGAGGTTTCACTTATTACATTCATCCGAGGGACTCCCTACCTTTTTCACCCCCACTACTAACTCGTTTGCTCTATTTATCTAGGTGGTTGCCAGTGCGAATCAGTCTGATACCTATATCTAATCATATTTATACCATTTCATACGACATCCTCCACCCATGGAACTCCATGGATCGCAACGGCGGGATATATCCCCTCTACGTAGATCACAAACTATCTCCTACGTTCGATACTTCCCAACCCCCACACAGTGCAGTAAGGAGATCCAGATTTGGTTCTGGACTGCTTTCCATAGATAAAGCACTGTACAGACCTGACCTATCTCGTTATAGAATAGGTTAGTTAAGTACTCCCCTTTTCCTTTCCTTTATCCTCGCCCACCTTCTCTTGCTCTTCTATTTCTGAAAAGTCACACTATCGGTACTGTATTTCTTTCGTAGGAATTTCAGTATTGCTGGACCCGCTCTTGAATAAGAAGCTTACACTTGCCCACTGACATGGCAGCTACAGATTCCTATAAACATGGGGCGTACGGCCCTCATAGACCTCAGACAGATTTACAGATAAAATTATGCTCACTAAATATTAGAGGATTGACCACCCCAGAAAAAAGGTCTCAACTCTTATATACATTACAGAAACACAAAATGCAAATCGCATTCATCCAAGAAACTCATTTTCACACTGATAGTATACCCAAACTTGGTAATTATCGTTACCCCACTGTGTACCATGCGTCCAATGACACATCAAAAACAAAGGGTGTTGCGATATTAATATAAAAAAACTGTCCCTTGCAAATTTCGGAAACCAAACAAGACCCTAATGGCAGATACTTATTTCTCAAAGGAACGTTACACAACAAACCCATCACCTTGGCAAATATCTATGCTCCTAAAAAAACAACAAGTCACATTCTTTCGGGAAACACTACAATCACTCACCGAATTTTATTCGGGGGTTCTTGTGGTGGGTGGCGACTTCAATGTAGCACTAAACACGCAACAAGATTCATCCACGGGTACGACCTCACTTTCTTACAGAGCGCTCAGAGCAATTAAGAAACAATTGCAGGAATTGACCCTACATGACACTTGGCGCACATTACACCCAAACGATAGGGATTTTACATTCTACTCATCCCCCCACAAGAAGTATTCCAGAATCGACCATTTTTTCATTTCCCAAAATGATTTACCCCTTCTCAAACAAGCAACCATAGACCCTGTGATACTCTCTGATCACAATCCCATTTCAATTACATTGACTTTCTCATTGTCTCAATATGCTCACTCGATATGGCGATTAGACGGATCATTATTGACAGATCCAGAAATCACACAACAAATCTCCACCCGACTCACCCACTACTTCCAGGATAATTCTTTGGACGAACCTAGACCGCCCACCATATGGGCTGCACATAAATGTGTGGTGAGAGGGGATTTCATTTCCATATCCGCTTTCCGAAATAAACAAAGACGAGCCCATATCACTGCTCTCTCATCTAAAATCCATGCATTAGAAAGGGCGCATAAATTATCCCTCGCCACCAAATCCCTCGAAGAGCTTTTACAAGCTAGGGAAGCTCTTAGAGATGAAATAAACAAAGCACTAAGACGCAAATACATTCTAAATCACAAATTATATTACGAATTCGGCAACAAATCTGGAAAATTACTAGCTAAAGCATTACAACATAAGAAAGCAGATTTTAACATCCATGAAATTAAGAATTCATCCGGGAAATCTTTCACATCCCCGGATGACATCGCCACCCAATTTGTGAATTACTTTTCTAAACTTTACAATTTACCCCCCCCAGAAATTAATACTAACACTCACGGCAGACAGGAAGCTATATCTACCTTCCTTTCACAATACGGTGTACCACCTATTTCTACTGATGATTCCAAGACCCTTGATTTCCCTATTAATGTCGAGGAAACAATTCAGCATTGAAACAACTCAAAACAGGAAAAAGTCCCGGTCTGGATGGTCTAACCGTCGGTTACTATAAGACGTTTCAGGATATACTTGCCCTCCAGTTTACCAAAGCATTCAACTCGTTAGTCTCCTCTCCCCAAGGCAATAAAGACCTACTAGAGGCTCATATCACCCTAATACCGAAACCCGGCAAAGACGATACACTAGTCACCAACTATAGGCCCATCTCCCTCCTAAATGTCGATTTAAAACTTTTCGCTAAAATTCTCGCGAACAGAATACTCCTCATCCTCCCTAAACTTAATTCCCTTGACCAAGTCGGTTTCGTCCCTGGCAGAGAAGCCAGGGATAACACCATAAAAGCCCTTCACATACATCATCATCTCTCCTCGTCCCCCATCCCCAAAACAACAAGGTTTTTTCTTATCGCTCGATGCGGAGAAGGCGTTCGACAGGGTGGCATGGGACTATTTGTCTGCAACGTTACAGGCATTGGGGTTTCCCACACATTTCCTACAAATGATACTAGCATTATACTCCTCACCCACGGCCTTCTCTATTTCGAATGGCACTCGTCAGGGATGCCCATTATTGCCCCTTATTTTCATACTCACTTTACCTTCTACGTAAAATTGGGGCAAATCCTGATATAAAAGGAATAGATATCAACACCAAACAATACAAGATTGAAGCGTACGCTGACGATATTCTTCTATTCCTTTCGGACCCTTTGATCTCCATGCCCAATCTACTAAAATAATTTGCCTCCTTTAACACCCTATCCAACTTTAACCACTTGCCGACCGCCTCACGCCAATATACTTTGGCAGAATGGCACGGGCAGGCAGAATCACGTACCCATACGTGATCTGCCTCCTGCGGGCGGAGGGTCCGATCGGACCCCCCCCGGTGCCAGCGGCGGTATGCTTTGGTCTGGGAGCATTTAGAGATGAGGGGGAGGCCATCCGATCGTGGCCCCCCCTCGCGATCGCTCCCAGCCAATGACAATCATCCCCTGCCTCTGTGTAGTACACAGAGGCAGAGGATGTGATGTCATCTCTACTCGGCTCGGCAGTTTCCGTTCCGGTGCCGAGGAGAGAAGACATGTGAGTGCACAACACACACACACAGTAAAACATGCCAGGCACACTTTACACCCCCGATCGCCCCCCAATCACCCCCCAATCACCCCTCCCCCCCGTCACACTAACACCAAGCAGTATTTTTTTTTTTTTTTCTGATTACTGCATTATGTCAGTTTGTGACAGTTAGAAGTGGTAGGGCAGTTAGTATTAGCCCCCTGTAGGTCTAGGATACCCCCCTAACCCCCCCCTAATAAAGTTTTAACCCCTTGATCACCCCCCGTCACCAGGGTCACTAAGCGATCATTTTTCTGATCGCTGTATTAGTGTCGCTGGTGACGCTAGTTAGGGACGTAAATATATAGGTTTGCCGTCAGCGTTTTATAGCGTCAGGGACCCCCATATACTACCTAATAAATGTTTTAACCCCTTGATTGCCCCCTAGTTAACCCTTTCACCACTGATCACCATATAACCGTTACGGGTGACGCTGGTTAGTTCGTTTATTTTTTATAGTGTCAGGGCACCCGCCGTTTATTACCGAATAAAGGTTTAGCCCCCTGATCGCCCAGCAGTGATATGCGTCGCCCCAGGCAGCATCAGATTAGCGCCAGTACCGCTAACACCCACGTACGCAGCATACGCCTCACTTAGTGGTATAGTATCTGAACGCATCAATATCTGATCCGATCAGATCTATACTAGCGTCCCCAGCAGTTTAGGGTTCCCAAAAACGCAGCGTTAGCAGGATCAGCCCAGATACCTGCTAGCACCTGCGTTTTGCCCCCTCCGCCCCATCCCAGCCCACCCAAGTGCAGTATCGATCGATCACTGTTACTTACAAAACACTAAACACATAACTGCAGCGTTTGCAGAGTCAGGCCTGATCCCGGCGATTGCTAACAGTTGTCTTGGTAGCGTTTTGGTGAACTGGCAAGCACCAGCCCCAGGCAGCGTCAGATTAGCGCCAGTACCGCTAACACCCACGCACGCACCGTACACCTCCCTTAATGGTATAGTATCTGAACGGATCAATATCTGATCCGATCAGATCTATACTGGCGTCCCCAGCAGTTTAGGGTTCCCAAAAATGCAGTGTTAGCGGGATCAGCCCAGATACCTGCTAGCACCTGCATTTTGCCCCTCCACCTGGCCCGGCCCAGCCCACCCAAGTGCAGTATCGATCGATCACTGTCACTTACAAAACACTAAACGCATAACTGCAGCGTTCGCAGAGTCAGGCCTGATCCCTGCGATCGCTAACAGTTTTTTTGGTAGCGTTTTGGTGAACTGGCAAGCACCAGCGCCCTAGTACACCCCGGTCGTAGTCAAACCAGCACTGCAGTAACACTTGGTGACGTGGCGAGTCCCATAAGTGCAGTTCAAGCTGGTGAGGTGGCAAGCACAAGTAGTGTCCCGCTGCCACCAAAAAGACAAACACAGGCCCGTCATGCCCATAATGCCCTTCCTGCCGCATTCGTCAATCCTAATTGGGAACCCACCACTTCTGCAGCACCCGTACTTCCCCATTCACATCCCCAACCAAATGCAGTCGGCTGCATGAGAGGCATTTTCTTTATGTCCTCCCGAGTACCCCTACCCAACGAACCCCCCCAAAAAAGATTTCGTGTCTGCAGCAAACGCGGATATAGGCGTGACACCCGCTATTATTGTCCCTCCTGTCCTGACAATCCTGGTCTTTGCATTGGTGAATGTTTTGAACGCTACCATACACTAGTTGAGTATTAGCGTAGGGTACAGCATTCCACAGACTAGGCGCACTTTCACAGGGCCTCCCAAGATGCCATCGCATTTTGAGAGACCCGAACCTGGAACCGGTTACAGTTATAAAAGTTACAGTTACAAAAAAAAGTGTAAAAAAATAAAAATAAAAACACAAACAAAAATATAAAATAAAAAAAAATAGTTGTCGTTTTATTGTTCTCTCTCTCTCTATTCTCTCTCTATTGTTCTGCTCTTTTTTACTGTATTCTATTCTGCAATGTTTTATTGTTATTATGTTTTATCACGTTTGCTTTTCAGGTATGCAATTTTTTATACTTTACCGTTTACTGTGCTTTATTGTTAAACACTTTTTTTGTCTTCACGTACGCCATAACTTTGAGTGGTTATACCAGAATGATGCCTGCAGGTTTAGGTATCATCTTGGTATCATTCTTTTCAGCCAGCGGTCGGCTTTCATGTAAAAGCAATGCTAGCGGCTAATTAGCCTCTAGACTGCTTTTACAAGCAGTGGGAGGGAATGCCCCCCCACCGTCTTCCGTGTTTTTCTCTGGCTCTCCTGTCTCAACAGGGAACCTGAGAATGCAGCTGGTGATTCAGTCAGCTGACCATAGAGCTGATAAGAGACCAGAGTGGCTCCAAACATCTCTATGGCCTAAGAAACCGGAAGCTACGAGCATTTTGTGACTTAGATTTCGCCGGTTGTAAATAGCGCCATTGGGAAATTGGAAAAGCATTTTATCACACCGATCTTGGTGTGGTCAGATGCTTTGAGGGCAGAGGAGAAATCTAGGGTCTAATAGACCCCAATTTTTTCAAAAAAGAGTACCTGTCACTACCTATTGCTATCATAGGGGATTACATTCCCTGAGATAACAATAAAAATGATTTAAAAAAAAATGAAAGGAACAGTTTAAAAATAAGATAAAAAAGCAAAAAAATAATAAAGAAAAAAAAAAAAAGCACCGCTGTCCCCCCTGCTCTCGCGCTAAGGCAAACGCAAGCGTCGGACTGGCGTCAAATGTAAACAGCAATTGCACCATGCATGTGAGGTATCACGGCGAAGGTCAGATCGAGGGCAGTAATTTTAGCAGTAGACCTCCTCTGTAAATCTAAAGTGGTAACCTGTAAAGGCTTTTAAAGGCTTTTAAAAATGTATTTAGTTTGTCGCCACTGCACGTTTGTGCACAATTTTAAAGCATGTCATGTTTGGTATCCATGTACTCGGCCTAAGATCATCTTTTTTATTTCATCAAACATTTGGGCAATATAGTGTGTTTTAGTGCATTAAAATTTAAAAAAGTGTGTTTTTTCCCCCAAAAATGCGTTTGAAAAATCTCTGCGCAAATACTGTGTGAAAAAAAAAAATGAAACACCCACCATTTTAATCGGTAGGGCATTTGCTTTAAAAAATATATATAATGTGTGGCAAAGTAATTTTCTTGCAAAAAAAATAATTTTTTCATGTAATCAAAAAGTGTCAGAAAGGGCTTTGTCTTCAAGTGGTTAGAAGAGTGGGTGATGTGTGACATAAGCTTCTAAATGTTGTGCATAAAATGACCCAATTTTGGAAAGTAGACACCCCAAGCTATTTGCTGAGAGGCATGTCGAGTCCATGGGAATATTTTATATTGTGACACAAGTTGTGGGAAAGAGACAATTTTTTTTTTTTTTGCACAAAGTTGTCACTAAATGATATATTGCTCAAACATGCCATGGGAATATGTGAAATTACACCCCAAAATACATTCTGTTGCTTCTCCTGAGCACGGGGATACCACATGTGTGAGACTTTTTGGGAGCCTAGCCGCGTACGGAACCCCGAAAACCAAGCACCGCCTTCAGGCTTTCTAAGGGCGTAAATTTTTGATTTCACGGGGGTGTGGCCTGGACGAGCTAGGAGATGGCTGCCTGAGAGAACAGCTCCCGCCGTTGCATCCCTTTTCACCGATTTTACCGGAGGTAACCATCGCTTTTTTTTACGGGACACAATGGGAACGTCTTCCCGCCACACATCGGCCTCACGGTCCCGCTCCCCTCGTGAAAATCCCGGGAATCCAAGCCAAAATATCCCTGAAATGTTCAGGACGCAGAGGAGCAATATGGTGTTGTTCCATCACAGCTCCTCACAGGATTTAGGATCGCACATACCGGGACAATTGATCGCACCTCATGGATCACAAACCCTGACATCGGGACTGACAGAGAACCCTCAACCTCCCGGTCTCAACATACATGACCTGAGGGCTATTGCAAGTGACATTAAGGATACTCTGTCAGCTGCCATTGCTGAGCTCAGAGTAGACATTCATACCTTATCTGACAGGGTCGTAGAAGTTGAAAAAAACACTGCCAAACATGACATCATCCTCCGAAAAGCTACAAGGAAGATCGATACCCATACCCTGCAACTTAGAGAAGCTCAGCGCCGCATTGAAGACCTCGACAACCGCGGTCGCCGGCACAACCTCAGAATATGAGGCATGCCGGAAGCCATTGATTCTGAGCACCTAACCCCTGCTGTGACTGAAATGTTTAATGGCCTACTTGACAGACCTCCTCAGACCAGAATTGAAATGGAAAGGATCCATAGGGCATTACGTCCAAATGGCAGAGAAACAGATCCGCCAAGAGACGTTATCTGCTGTATTTTGGATTATAAGCTGAAAGAAGATATCCTGAGGCAGGCGAGGAGCAAACATCCACTACAATACAATGGCGCACATATTCAGATCTTCCAAGATCTATCCAGCATCACCCTGCAGCATCGCAGGGATTTGAAACCTCTACTAGATGTGTTACGCACTCATGGGATTTTATATAGATGGAAGTTCCTGTTCTGCCTAGCGGCCACCCATTTAGGCTGCACAGCCCTTCTAAAAGTACCGGAGGACTTACCTTATTTCTGTGACAGTCTTGGCATACCCCTAGTGGAGGTTCCGGCATGGTATGCGGAATTCCGCCATTACACTAGCGGGAAACATTCACCCCAGGAAGAACCGATGGAGGCACAAGACTCACAACACCACCAGAGGAGGTCCTCATCAGGCAACCGAACACATGCCTCGTCTCAAGGTATCCAGCGCGGTCATGGCCACATGATTTCACCGAGAGCCCGGAGAGCCCGCAAGACTATTGAGGTCTGTCGCCTTATACAAGTGTTCAGGAATTCCAGTCACCAAGTTAGGCTTCATAGTTTATAGAATATTTTATATTTTGACACAAGTTGCGGGAAAGTGACATTTTTTTTTTTTTTTGCACAAAGTTGTCACTAAAGGATATATTGCTCACACAGGCCATGGGCATATGTCGAATTGCACCCCAAAATACATTCTGCGGATTCTCCTGAGTATGGGGATACCACATGTGTGGGACTTTTTGGGAGCCTAGCCGCGCACGGGACCCCGAAAACCAAGCACCGCCTTCAGGCTTTCTAAGGGTGTAAATTTTTGATTTCACTCTTCACTGCCTATCACAGTTTCGGAGGCCATGGAATGCCCAGGTGGCAAAACCCCCCCAAATGACCCCATTTTGGAAAGTAGACACCCCAAGCTATTTGCTGAGAGGTATAGTGAGTATTTTGCAGACCTCACTTTTTGTCACAAAGTTTTGAAAATTGAAAAAAGAAAAAAAAAAATTTTCTTGTCTTTCTTTATTTCAAAAACAAATTTATTCTCTCTGGAGAAGAGACGCTTGAGAGGGGATATGATTTCAATTTACAAATACTGTACTGGTGACCCCACAATAGGTATAAAACTTTTTCGCAGAAGAAAGTTTAATAAGACTCGTGGCCACTCATTAAAATTAGAAGAAAAGAGGTTTAACCTTAAACTACGTAGAGGGTTCTTTACTGTAAGAGCGGCAAGGATGTGGAATTCCCTTCCACAGGCGGTGGTCTCAGCGGGGAGCATTGATAGCTTCAAGAAACTATTAGATAATCAGCTGAATGACCGCAATATACAGGGATATGTAATGTAATACTGACACATAATCACACACATAGGTTGGACTTGATGGACTTGTGTCTTTTTTCAACCTCACCTACTATGTAACTATGTAAAAATGAGAGCTGCAAAATACTCACCATGCCTCTCAGCAAATAGCTTGGGGTGTCTACTTTCCAAAATGGGGTCATTTGGGGGGGGGTGTGTGCCACCTGGGCATTCCATGGCCTCCGAAACTGTGATAGGCAGTGAAGAGTGAAATCAAAAATTTACACCCTTAGAAATCCTGAAGGCGGTGATTGGTTTTCGGGGGTCCCGTACGCGGCTAGGCTCCTAAAAAGTCCCATACATGTGGTATCCCCATTCTCAGGAGAAGCAGCTAAATGTATTTTGGGGTGCAATTCCACATATGCCCATGGCCTGTGTGAGCAATATATCATTTAGTGACAACTTTGTGCAAAAAAAAAAAAAATTGTCACTTTCCCGCAACTTGTGTCAAAATATAAAATATTCCATGGACTCAACATGCCTCAAAGCAAATAGCTTGGGGTGTCTACTTTCCAAAATGGGGTCATTTGGGAGGGTTTTATGCCATCTGGGCATTTTATGGCCTTCAAAACTGTGATAGGTAGTGAGGAGTAAAATCACAAATGTACGCCCTTAGAAATCCTGAAGGCAGTGATTGGTTTTCGGGGCCCCGTACGCGGCTAGGCTCCCAAAAAGTCCCACACATGTGGTATCCCCATACTCAGGAGAAGCAGCTAAATGTATTTTGGGGTGCAATTCCACATATGCCCATGGCCTGTGTGAGCAATATATCATTTAGTGACAACTTTTTTTTAATTTTTTTTTTTTGTCATTATTCAATCAATTGGGACAAAAAAAATGAATATTCAATGGGCTTTTTCCGTGTATAGCGCAAAAAATAAAAACGGCAGAGGTGATCAAATACCATCAAAACAAAGCTCTATTTGTGGGAAGAAAAGGACGCAAATTTTGTTTGGGTACAGCATTGCATGACTGCGCATTTAGCAGTTAAAGCGACGCAGTGCCAAATTGTAAAAAGTGCTCTGGTCAGGAAGGGGGTAAATCTGGGGGGCTGAAGTGGTTAAAATTAATTTCACGAAATCGAAGGCCCTCAATATCTCCCTCCCGCAGAAGTTAGTGTTGCAATGTAAGACGAACTTCCCGTTCAAATGGGAACCCCATGCCCTTACATATTTAGGAATCCAACTACCGACCCATTTAGATGACCTTTATGATAGAAACTACTTACCGATATTCGCTAACATACAAAAAGACCTCCTCAAATGGACTTCGGGCCAATTTTCCTGGTTTGGAAGAATTGCCATCATAAAGATGAATATCTTACCCTGAATATTATACTGTATCTCTTACAGACCGTTCCTATCAAATTACCCGCATCTTTCTTCACCACATACAAGAAAATATGCCAGAATTTCATATGGGCCGCAAAATCCCCTAGATTAAGCTGGGAGAAAATGATCACCCCAAAATGAAAGGAGGTTTAAGTCTTCCCAACATTCGCAAATACCATTCAGCTTGCCACCTTACAAGGATAATTGACTGGCACATTCATAAATCCACTAAAGGTTAGGTAGATCTTGAAAATTCCTTTGCACCAGTTCCTATTGCCCATCTGCCGTGGATTAATACAAAAGCTACACCTAAAGAATACACCTCACACCCACTGACGGGACCCACACTCGCCACTTTTAGACAAATATCCCAGGCACTTCAATGGTGCCCATTCCCGGGACCGCTAACCCCCTTAGTAGACAATCCGGACTTTGAGCCTGGAGTACCATCACACAACCAACATCATACCCAGATAAGACATCCTCTTAGAGCCTCACAATTTTTCCAGAATGGAAATCTGCTTCCTTTTAATGCGTTACTCTCTCATATACCGGACTACCACATACCGTTCTTCAAATTTCTCCAAATTAGGCAAGGCCAGACCCACATCCCAGTGGTTTAGAGACCTGACACCCTTTGAAACACTCTGCACTAGCACGCCGCCACAAAGACACCTTATCTCAGAAGTATATTTACTTCTATTCAGTGAGTATGACCCCAAAACCAATACAATCAACAAAAACTGGGGTTAGACATCCCTACCGAAGACTGGGTAACCATATATGAACAAATCCATAAGGGATCCATAAATGTATCAGCACAGGAAAACTCGTACAAACTTTACTCGAGATGGTACAGAACACCTGATATTATCCATCGATATCACCCATCTATCTCACCCCTATGTTGGAGATGCAATGCTGACGTAGGTTCTTTGCTTCATATATGGTGGAATTGCCCACAAATTAAATCATTCTGGGAAAAAGTACATGAGACGATAACATATATCACAACATACACCTTATCCTTTACACCGTCCCAATACCTACTACACCACTCATCCATTCCACAATATGCTTACAAAAATCCCTTACACTCCACCTCGTAAACGCTGCTAAACAATGCATACCAGTACTTTGGAGAAGCACTGACCCTCCTACTATAGCAATGTGGTTCAAACGCATTGACAAAATATCTGAATTAGAAAATCTAATTCATCAAGCCAATGACAACCCCTCTAAATATGGGAAGATTTGGGTGTGTTGGATACACTTCAGGGTTTCTCCAAAATATCAGGAGCTCCTTCATAACTCGTAATTCTACCTTATCGTAAGGAAAAACTGAAAATTTTTCCTTAAGAATACCTTAAAACTCAGACTTCAATGTCCTTTGTAGCTGCCATGTTGGTTTTGTTTTATACAACATTCCCTCTGTCCTAGCTGTACATCCCTCAGAATACAATTCTAAGAATATTGTACAACCATTGCCTACAATTTATTTCTTAGAGGTGAACGGACTTCTTTCAAGATACCAAGTACCAGTTTCATCACTAGAAAACATACTACTTTTTTTCTCTGGCGTTTCCCTACCCTCTGAAAGGCGGGAGATTAGGCTCCTCCCATTCTTTCTATGAGGGCAAGAGGTATACCAATCCATTACTACGTAGATTGACAATGTTAATAACACATGAGAAACCTTTAATGCCGTCTCCCTCGCACAGCATGTTCCCATCAGGGGTGCGAGGTAGAGCAATGGCATTTCTTGATCTACCTAAATGGCACACACCAACCTCAAGGCCTACTGACTTCTATAAACGTTCTCTTCTTACTTAACTAAATTCTAAAGTTATTGGTTCTGATATGCTCTTTTATTGATTAAAGTCATACTTCCATGTAATCTATCGAAAATATGCATACGATACTGTCTTTAAATGCAAACTATATTTTGTTAATTGTACCTTTGACTTGTCTACTTTCCAAAAAGGGGTCATTTGGGGGGGTTATGCCAACTGGGCATTTTATGGCCTTCAAAACTGTGATAGGTAGTGAGGAGTGAAATCAAAACTTTACGCCCTTAGAAATCCTGAAGGCAGTGCTTGGTTTTCGGGGCCCCGTACGCAGTTAGGCTCCCAAAAAGTCCCACACATGTGGTATCCCTGTACTCAGGAGAATCCGCAGAATGTATTTTGGGGTGCAATTCCACATATGCCCATGGCCTGTGTGAGCAATATATCCTTTAGTGACAACTTTGTGCAAAAAAAAAAATGTCACTTTCCCGCAACTTGTGTCAAAATATAAAATATTCAATGGACTCAACATGCCTCTCAGCAAATAGCTTGGGGTGTCTACTTTCCAAAATGGGGTCATTTGGGGGGGGGGTTGTGCCATCTTGGCATTTTATGGCTTTCAAAACTGTGATAGGTAGTGAGGAGTGAAATCAAAAATTTACGCCCTTAGAAATCCTGAAGGCGGTGCTTGGATTTCGGGGCCCCGTACGCGGCTAGTCTCCCAAAAAGTCCCACACATGTGGTATGCCCATACTCAGGAGAAGCAGCCAAATGTATTTTGGGGTGCAATTTCACATATGCGCATGGCCTGTGTGAGCAATATATCATTTAGTGACAACTTTGTGCAAAAAAAGAAAAAAAATTGTCACTTTCCCGCAACGTGTGTCAAAAAATAAAATATTCCATGGACTCAACATGCCTCTCAGCAAATAGCTTTGGGTGTCTACTTTCCAAAATGAGGTCATTTGGGGGGGTTTTGTGCCATCTGGGCATTTTATGGCCTTCAAAACTGTGATACGTAGTGAGGAGTGAAATCAAAAATTTACGCCCTTAGAAATCCTGAAGGCAGTGATTGGTTTTCGGGGCCCCGTACGCGGCTAGGCTCCCAAAAAGTCCCATACATGTGGTATCCCCGTACTCAGGAGAAGCAGCTGAATGTATTTTGGGGTGCAATTCCACATATGCCCATGGCCTGTGTGAGCAATATATTATTTAGTGAAAACTTTTTGTAATTTTTTTTTTTGTCATTATTCAATCACTTGGGACAAAAAAAATAAATATTCAATGGGCTCAACATGCCTCTCAGCAATTTCCTTGGGGTGTCTACTTTCCAAAATGGGGTCATTTGGGGGGGTTTGTATTGCCCTACCATTTTAGCAACTGAAGAAATGACATAGGTAGTCATAAACTAAAAGCTGTGTAAATTCCAGAAAATGTACCCTAGTTTGTAGACGCTATAACTTTTGCGCAAACCAATAAATATACGCTTATTGACATTTTTTTTACCAAAGACATGTGGCCGAATACATTTTGGCCTAAATGTATGACTAAAATTGAGTTTATTGGATTTTTTTCCGTTTATAGCGCAAAAAATAAAAACGACAGAGGTGATCAAATACCATCAAAAGAAAGCTCTATTTGTGGGAAGAAAAGGACGCAAAATTTTGTTTGGGTACAGCATTGCATGACTGCGCAATTGGCAGTTAAAGCGACGCAGTGCCAAATTGTAAAAAGTGCTCTGGTCAGGAAGGGGGTAAATCCTTCTGGGGCTGAAGTGCTTAAACCCCGTGAAAACGAGCCGTCAGCTGATTCCATAGAATAATCAGCTGGATGGGGGTGTATCTGGGGGCCGTCCCACCCAGGCCACCATCAGCTGACTGGAAGTCAGCTCGATGCAGGTGTGTGCCTATCCCATCCTGCCAATAGGCCCCCTGAGCGTTGGCTGCGCCCCGCCTCCCCACAGAGCCAGCCCTGGTGACGCTCCGTGCACGCACGCAAGTCAAGCTGGAACGCAAGCGCGGTCATACGTCACGGCACCGTGCCGCGGAGTGACGCGCCGCAGCCCACTCCCACCGGCACGGCAAACCCACCCTGGAGACAGTCATAGACTGATCCAGGGATGGGATGGAGGAACGTCGGCCCCTCCCACGGTGTCCCCGAAGGGAACATCTTTGCCATGCCGGGTCTGCACACAGAATACAGCGCTTCACAGAGACATATATAGCACAGCTAACATGTCCTGATAATGTACCCAATGACAACAATGGAGAGGTGGCATCCACTGTACAAAATAGTAAATAAATATTGACAAAAAAAGAACCAGATTCTTTTTGAATTAATTTTCAAGTGGACACCACTGGGGGGACATCCGTGAAGCTGCTTTTAATGTCATGGATACTTATGTATTGTCAGTATATTGGAAGTAAGTGATTTTTATGTTCCTTGGTTTGCTCTGGGGGGTTTCATATTTAATACTAATTACCCCTTTGTTACTTTGTAATCCCCCAGATGCTAACTCTCACTCTATGAACCCTGATGAAGGATTCTCTGAAACGCGTCGGTTCAGTGAGACTTACCCACTTCCATTTATGGTTTCTTTTCCATTACATTTCAATTTGTATCCATAGTTATATTTATTTCATTCTATGTGTATATTGTATTTTTCTGTCTTGATTTGTATATATTTTTTTTCTGTTATGTAATAAAATTATACCTTTTACTTATATTGTACCAATTGTGTGGTAGCGCTATCCCACTCCAGGGGAACCATTGCTTTTTTTTCAGTATATATAAATTACACACTAAATAGTATTTACAAAACAATGTACAGTATAAGTACCTTGGATTACATATTATTTGCAAATGAAACAGAAAACGATCTTTACAATATAATGTACAGTACAGGTATAAAGTTTACCTATCAGCTTCAGGTCTGTTCATATTGAGTGCTTGTGTGTCACCAGGACAAAATGAGAGCACACCGTGGTCACAATGCATTATATCCCCCCTCTACTTTCTTTACAGTGGCTATTACAATGCACCCTAATTGGTCAACTACCAAGTTTACTGTATATTGGGCACAGCTTGATTGGAGGATTTAACTTGTTCAGATCCACGCTATAGCTGGCCCCTTACCACGTGATTAGCTGTCAGCCAATGACAGCTGATCATGTGATGTAAACAGAGCCGGTTATCGGCTATTTTTTCTCCTCGTGCTGACAGTGTGAGGAGAAAAAAAAAGCCGATCACTGGCGGCTGTGATAGGGACATCGGTCCAGATCAAGGAGATTGCCCCAAGCTCATCTGTGCCCCCCTGTGCCACCTGCCGGTGCCACCTACCAGTGCCCACCAGCACCACCTACCAGTGCCCACAGTGCCACCTATCAGTGCCCACAGTGCCACCTATCAGTGCCCACAATCAGTGCCTCATCAACAATGCTGCCCATAGGTGTCACCTACCAGTGCCCATCAGTGCCACCTATCAGTGCCGCCCATCAGTGCCATCTATCAGTGGTACCTATCAGTGCCCATCAGTGACACCCATCAGTGCCACCCATCAGGGCCCATCAGTGCCATCTTATCAGTGGGCATCAGTGCCCCCTTATCTGTGCCCATCAGTACCGCCTTATCTGTCCCCATCAGTGCCACCTTATCTGTGCCCATCAGTGCCGCCTTAACTGTGCCTATCAGTGCCCATCAGTGCCCACCAGTGCAGCCTATCAGTGCCCACCAGTGCCGCCTCATCAGCTCATAACAATGGAGAAAAATTACCTGTTATCAAAATTTTATAACAAACTATGAAACGTTTTTTTTTTCAAAATTTTCCATCTTTTTTTGTTTGTTTAGCAAAAAATAAAAACCCCAGATGTGATTAAATACCACCAAAAGATTTGGGTACAGTGTTATATGACCGAGCAATTGCCATTCAAATTGCGTCAGCGATGAAAGCTGAAAATTGGTCTGGGCAGGAGGGGGGTTTAAGTGCCCAGTAGGCAAGTGGTTAAATAAACACAAATGAAGTAGAAAATAATATATAGTAACACCAACAGGAAATCTTGGAGTGGTTTGATGCTGAAACACACTCAATGGTTTAAATATATTTCCATTTAACTAAAATATATTTCTAATTACAATATTATTTACATCTGTGAATTGAGATTTCACGTAAACTCATTATCTAACAATTACAGGTGCAATGTCCGGCTTCTACAAGCGCTTCTGTGTCAATGGATTACGAGTGCACTGATTGCTGTACTCATAGCCTATTGATATTTACTACAGTGGAAGATGGGCCATGTAGTTTATTCATTCACAGATCTCTAATGCCGATTTTAAATGTGACAGTAGCTGTTGGGGACAGGAACCCCTGCACACTGTCATGGGGGGGCTCTGGGTTTAGGAAGCAGGTGCTTAGGAGCATGTTCCTAAAGGTTAACTTGGCCTTTAAATCCATACCAGACCTATTGTGTGTTTTTAGTGGGATCTCCCGTTAACCACTTGCCGACCACCCGCCGCAGATGTATTGAGGCAAGGTGGCTCAGCTGCGCAACTTGCCGTACCAGCACTAGCTTTCATGGGCATGTGGCCAGCGGGGGAGCCAATCAGCGCTTCCGGCAGACTCGATGTCTGCTGGCTGCCCATGATCCTTCCCAGACACAGAGACAGAAATTGGATCTGCCGAAGTAAACAAGGCAAATCCCCGTTCTGGCAGGGGATGACACTGAGATCCGTCTTCCTGCTAAGTAGGAAGATGGATCTGTGTTTCCCCAGTCACACAGTGCCCCATACAGTTAGTAATCACAAACAGGAAACACAGTTGATTGCCCCTGATGTTATCCCCTTCCCTGCCAGTGTCATTAGTACAATGTCAGTACATATTTTTAGCACTGATCACTGTAATAATGTCACTGGTTCCCAAAAAGGTGTAAAAAATGTCATTTAGGTGTCCGATCTGTCCAGGGCTTTTTTACTCTGAGAATAGGTGCAGGAACTCCCCCCGTCTGAGTCACTCCTTATCTCTGCCCCTACCCCCCTCTGACCACCGTCCCTTGATTCCACCCCCTACCCACCTACCAGTACTGCCCCTTTTAGAGAATACAGAACCAAGTATCATTTTGTGGTGCTAAATCATTTGTATGAAAATGTTAATGATAAAAAGAAAAGCAGTAAAATAGATCCCCTGCAGCCAGGAATAGAATCCCAGCAATAGATCCCCACACAACAATAGACTCCTCCAGCAACAATGGACTCCATCCCAACAACAATAGATTCCCTGCAGCAACAGTGAACCACCCACAACAAAATATCACACCCAGTAACAAAATATCCACCCAAGCAACATTAGACCCCCCCAGCAGCAACAACAGATCTCTCCTCGCTCGCACAATTGTTAGTTAAAATAACGCAGTGCCATAGCGCAAAAAATGGCCTGGTCATTAAGGAAGGTAAATCCTACGGGGCTGAAGTGGTTAAAATTCATACCAGACCCAGAGGGCTTGGCATGAATTATAGGGGAACCTCAGTAAACCATGCCCTGGCTCTTTTGTTTATATGGTCGGGGATTCTCTTCATCTATACCGGACCCTAATCCTAATCCTAGATGAGAGTCTGATTTAAATGTTAATGGGGAACCTTCGCACAAAAAATGGCCTATGGGAGTTCATACCAGGCTCTTCATATATGGTATACATTTTAAGGGGCACACCATAATAAAAAAAAATGTAAAACAGTGAGAGGTCCCCCTCTGAATCAGTGGTTACCCCGTTGAATCATACCTGGCCACATACTCTTAATATGGAGGGACCCCCCTGGCAAAGCACCTTGTCCCTATGTTGATAAGTGCAAGGGCCTCATCCTCACAATCCTGGCCTGGTGGTTGTGGGGGTCTGCAGGCAGGGGCTTATCAGAAGCTAGAAGCCCCCTTTAACACACTCAGATACTGTACCACATACAAATGTGAAGGAGTGCAGGATTCATAGTGCCCCTACTCATTCACAAAAAAAAATGTAAAGTGTAAAAAAAACACAGAAAATTTTTGCCAAGTCCTGGCCAAATGCTAGCCAAAAGAAAAAGAAACAACTAACTCCATGACACCATTCACTAAATTATAGTTCCATGAGCTATCATTGCCAATATAGGGGACAGGACAGGGATAGTGGCCACATCATTCCTCAAGTATGACCGTGTAGATTCCAAGCCATGTAAATGCATGAGTCAGATGATGTCAGGGGATTGCAAGACTGTGGTGGGTGCAAACACCCACTGCATCCTTAGCAACTAATGGCTGCCCAGAAGCTGTCACGTTTGTCCATGTCCTAAGTGTCCAAACAGTCAGTGTTACATTCAGACTGACCACTGCACTCATCGCTAATACTGAGTTTGTTACTACATTAATGGTCATAGACCTGGTTACTGTTGTATTACATTTTTTTGTCTAAACGACCCTTTATTCCTACAGAGAGTTTCCTGTTAATAAAGCTCATTTAAAAAGTTTCAGATGTGTCAGTTAGATTCAAATATAGGGTGATGCCAGAATACAGTGAAGCTGTAGCTGGAAAAGGTACTGCTCCATAACAAAATGCAAAATGGAGCTTAAAGGCATCTGCCAAGCATGCAATTGACAAGATTGGTGTTTTTCCCATGTCACCCTTGAAGCCATATGAAAAGGACCCTTTCCCCACTGTACAGTATTTTATAAATTGTTGTTTGCTTTTCCAAACATCCTCCCTTGTAATGCTCAGCTCTCTATTGCCTTTTTTTATGTTTTTGTTTTTTTACAATACCTTGCCTGTTAGGCCAGACAATGGCCAGAATTTAGTTTCAAATTGATCCCAGGCATAACTGTCTGTAACAAGGGGTTAAATTCTGTGTTACATTTATTCATAGATTCATTTATATATTCACCCTTTTAGATATGTGGTCAGTAATGCAATGATTAAAACACACAAAACAAAGAATGTAATAGAAGAGATTTACTTAGCTTCGATTAAAGATGTATTACAGATGTTACAATACAGGATAAATTCAGCATTCAATCCAGGGAACCCCTAAACTTCTGAATATTCAGATAATTCTGGAAGCCGACAGCCTGTTCAAGATCTAGGACCTCTTACGTCCTCAGCGAAGTTCACTGGCCTGCTCTATTGTCTGACCTTTTAAAGGCTAGATGGAAGGCACGAAAAAGCTGGTTTTATCTGGTACTAACAAAGCCTAGCCCAAGACAATGTGACCATCTGTGAATGACCGTCTGTGAGCTCAGAAACATACATTATACATATATAGAAATATATATATATATAAGTAATCACCTCAAAACTATTACTAAGTTTCTTGTAATTCAATAACTAAAGTTATGTATGAACATAGACCCATACTACATTCCACCCCTTGACTTACAAGATTCTTAGTTTAGTTTATAATACTCAGGATTACTTATAGATATATCAAGATGTTCTACTTAAGGTAGTCCTTTCGCTTGTACTCCAATATAAACATTTCTGACTTCATTAATTTCATCCTTCACATTTCCAGTATTATAAGTATGTATACGAAACACTCCTCATTATTAAATATGGCCCCATATATCCCACCCCTTGGGTATTTTCCACATGTAAATCAATGTATAACAGTTTTACATCCTTCCACACCTCGTCTTATTTATCTAAAGTTCTATCTCTTGACCCACTTTCTCTGTCTGATTTACCTGTCCAGGAAATCTCATTCTGCTATGTTAGGGCTGAAAAATATAAAAATGTCCAGGCTTATAAAAACAACTATATGTTGGACTAACAGAATAACACCAAACTTCCTTTTGAAAGTACAGGCATGAGCATCAAACTTTCTTTCCAAGAGTTTAAACGCATAGATACTTGTCAAAGTCCTCCATATCTGGTGATGAACAGCAGAGTCTTAGACATCCGGTTACCAGATCGCAGCTGCAGCATAACACTTGCAACACTGTAGAACTGAAAGAACTGTAGAATACAAAGTCCATATCCCTCGGACTATTGCAGCTCACAAGTCATAGACGTGCAGGCACATAACCACATAGTAGCTGGAACTTCTACAGACAGTTCAGGCACATGACCATCAGAGCTGATAAAACAGTTCAAGTACTTCACCATCAGATTCAGGTACTTAATCATGATAACGGATGGAACAGTTCAGGTACTCGACCCTCAGAACAGGTGGAACTTGCACCAACAGTTCAGCTGCTGATCATTGGTAAAGACTTTATAGACCGTTGCTGCTGTCAAAAGTGTTTGTCTTCTTTCTCCAATATGCTTCTAGTTGACATCATGGCAGGTGTGTTACCAAATATGTCAGTCCAACATTCCTTAATTAACAACAATGTTGTAAAGGCAAATCGATAATCATTAGTGACCTGTCTTAACACTGAAAAGCTCAGCTTTCTACATTAAAGGTGAAATATTATTACAGGTATATTACTCATCCCCCACCTGAACTATACACTACTCTGTCTCAAATTATAGGCCCAACTTTAAACTACTTCATGTGTGTTTCCTTTATGCACTTTGATCTCCTTCCACACTCTAAAGACATTCTGGCAGGCTAACTGGCTCTTGTCTACACTGATCCCAATATGTGCATCTAATATGCCCATGCATATGTGTCACTGTATTCTACATGCCAGTCCCACCCCAAGCAATCAAGGAGAATTGAGGAAAACAAAACCTGAGAACCTATTTTATAACTCTTTTTTCTTTACCAAGAAAATTTTATGAAAACTCAACCAGGTGTATAGAACAGGGTGGTCAAAGAATCACTGAGTGTCAGATATAACTGACCATATATATAACACTAGAACACCTCATGTTGATAGAATTAAAAATTGTGTTCAGTGCAATAATATTAACCTAAATGTACAGTTATAAGTAGACATAAGTACTTTTTTTTCCCTTGAAAAACAAAATGATTACTTTAAATTTAAACTGTCAATCATGCAGAAAAATGTACGTTATATGTAAAACCTCAGGCACACTCCCACAGTGGTACCAAAATAATTATGGCAGAATATACAGAAGTAGATGCTGCCATAATTTAGCTTACATATACACAAAAAAGAACAATATGTAAATGTTTGGGTATTCTTACACCCTTCAAACCATTACAAGTATTATATAATTCCAGATATCAAAACAATCTTGCTGTCAATATTCAAACATTATTTGTTCTATATCATTTTATATTCAACTCAATTTAGAGGAAACCCCTATAAATCCATTATGCAGCATCGAGAGTATTAGCTGCTCTGGTTTACAATCAATTCCAATGAAAACTTTCAGTACATTTGCATATTGCATAAAAATAACAACAAAAACAACATAAATTATTCAGTTTGACTGTAATCTTCATCTTTAGTTCTTGGACATCAAACCATATCAGACAGGTGGATTGATGCTGTTTAATATTGTCTAGGAACTAAACAAAACAAAAAGGTTATTTAGTGTGATGTTATTACAGCTCCTTCCTAGAAAGTAACAAATAGTTAGCAACAAACACATTTAACCAACACTTTCCACAAACAACAAAACATATGGCCATCATTTCTGTTATTCATCAGTGCACTTTCATTACCCTTATTAATTGAGCTCATATTACTTAATTAATTATCACCACGTGGATTTTCATTAAAGGACGTCCATTCAAAGTTGTCATTAACCATGGTTGAAATAATTCACAAGAACATTATATGGTGTTCATTACATTTGTGCACAAACATTATACATCACCAAACTCATATTGATGTTTCTTTTGCAACCTCTTGTTCAATACCATACAGATCTACGAAACTTCTAGGAATAGATCTGGTTCCTTCTGTATTAACGAAAAAAACATTAGTGTTGTATCCTAGAACATGACACTATTACATTCACCAATAGAATTATAATAATCACGACTGCTATTCAGGATTTTAAAGGTTGTTAACATCAATCAGCCATTTACTTTCTTTGTTTCAAATAATCCTAGATTTTAACAAAACTAACAATTTCAACTAGGATGTTATTTTTTCAACATGATTAGACATTTCTCAGATGTTCAGCACTGTCCTGCTTTTCAGAGGCACAAGCTTTTTTAAGGGGGGAGGGGGTTAAGGGGGAATCTCCCTCTCTTAAGGGATCGTCTCATTCAAGCAGACTCTCACAAATACAGTCTACAGCTGCAGCTCTTCTTTTCACAAAATGCTGGACTATTGTCCATTGTCGGGGGGGGGGATACTACAAGCTGCAGCCATTCCTGCTAACTACTGATCTTTTCAGTTAAACATACAAAAACTCTCTTAAACATCAGTAGTCAAATGCATTTTTACATATCATCCATACAACAACTTTTCCTCACCAATAGCTAGCTAAACAACTAACAAAAGAGCTCAACATTTAAACTCAACACATATATTACTGCAGTAATCACAATCTAAGCATCAATACAGGTCATATTTTTCCTTTTCTTACCTGTTTTCTGCTCATCGTTTTCAAACCTTAAAGAACAATTATGTGAGCACCAACGAAAGGGCCACTCGTCCACCTAACGCGGTCATCAGCTCATCTGTTCTATATCTCAAAAAATCTAAAGCTTGCTGGGGGCTCGCTAAGCACACAATGAGTGGAAACATTCGACCATCTACCCCTTTTTGTCTCAGTGCCTGCAAAAATATCCATCCTAATATAGATGCAGCTTTCTGTTCTGATTTTGAATATCGAAACAAGTCAAGAATCAGGAGACAGTGGCGGGGGTCTTCCACTTTAAATGCATCCTGATACTTGATCAATTCACGAGCCAGAGTAGACCAGCGTCTAGAATCTGCCCACTCTGAGATGGGGCTCTTTCGACTGTCTCCCCCCTGCGCTTTTTTATCCAGTTAAACATATCTGCCACTAACTGCCACCAAAGCAAAGCTAGCAACAAACCTCCCATCACAGTGCACACTAATAATACAGTTTCCCAATTGTCAAAAAACATTACAATTCACAACAGTATTACTAGGATTAATCACTGCACTTCAAACCAGCACTGAAAGGGTTAAATATCCTGCTCACAGCGCCATTATGTAACAAGGGGTTAAATTCTGTGTTACATTTATTCATAGATTCATTTATATATTCACCCTTTTAGATATGTGGTCAGTAATGCAATGATTAAAACACACAAAACAAAGAATGTAATAAAAGAGATTTACTTAGCTTCTATTAAAGATGTATTACAGATGTTACAATACAGGATAAATTCAGCATTCAATCCAGGGAACCCCTCAACTTCTGAATATTCAGATAGTTCTGGAAGCTGACAGCCTGTTCAAGATCTAGGACCTCTTACGTCCTCAGCGAAGTTCACTGGCCTGCTCTATTGTCTGACCTTTTAAAGGATAGATGGAAGGCGCGAAAAAGCTGGTTTTATCTGATACTAACAAAGCCTAGCCCAAGACAATGTGACCAAGTAATCACCTCAAAACTATTACTAAGTTTCTTGTAATTCAATAACTAAAGTTATATATGAATATAGACCCATACTACACTGTCTATCCTTTCCTATGGTAGAGTTTGCTACAATGCCGTCCCCCGCCCCAACTCTTCTGAAAGCTGTATATGGCGCACACAGACAAGTTGGAAAATCTCTGTGTGAAAGAAAAAGTTCTTACTTGGAAGCACACATTATTTTCCTCTAAGGTTTAGATATGAAGACAGTATAATATGTCAATCTTAATGTGAAGAGTTAAGTACCTAGGCCAATAATACCTAACAGACAGACAGATTGGACATGCAAACCTTTTCAGTAAAGTTAAGGTAAAAGAGCAATTATAATGTGAAATATCATCCTTGGCAAATAATCACTTTTGGTTTAGTGTGGTAAGATACATTAAGATGATTTTTGATTGCTTGCTATTAGTTATTGCACTGCATGTAAATGGCTGTTTAACTAAATAGGCCAGTTTAACTTTTCTTTCATATTTTATTACAAGCAGCGATGTGAAAAACAACTGTTTTCATCTAGCTAGAAGTCTTATGTCATTTCTTAACCACTTCAATACAGGGCACTTATACACCTTCCTGCCCAGACCAATTTTCAGCTTTCAGTGCTGCCGCAGTTTGAATGACAATTGCGCGGACATCCATCACTGTACCCAAACTACATTTTTATCATTTTGTTCCCACAAACAGAGCTTTCTTTTGGTGGTATTTGATCACCTCTGCGGTTTTTATTTTTTGCTAAACATATAAAAAGAGACCGAACATTTTAAAAAAAAATAAGAGTTTTGCTTTTGTTTCTGTTATAAAATTTTGTAAATAAGTAAGTTTTCTCTTTCACTGATGGGCACTGATAAGGCAGTACTGACAGGCACCGATAAGGTGGCACTGATAAGGCGGCACTGATGAGGTGGCACCAATGAGCGGGCACTGAAGGGCACTGATTATGGGCACTGATATGCAGCACTGATGGGCACTGGTAGGTGGCACTGATGGGTGACACTGATATGCAGCACTGATGGGCATTGATAGGTGGCAATGATGGGCACTCATGGGTGGCACTGGTGGGCACTGATGGGCACTGATAGGCGACACTGAATGGCACTGAAAGGCTGCAAAGATGGGTTCTTATGGGTGGCACTGATAGGCAGCACTGCTGGGCACTGATGGGCACTGATAGGTGGCAGTGGTGGGCACTGATGGGCACTGATAGGTGGCACTGATGGGCATTGATATGTGGCACTGATGGGCACTGATACGTGGCACTGATATGAAGCACTGATAGGCATCCCTGGTGGCACTGGCAGTGGTAGGCATTGTGAGTGGGCACTGATTGGCAGCTGCCTGGGCATTGATTGGCAGCTGCCTGGGCACAGATTAGTATTTCCCTGGGGGTCTAGCAGGGGCATACCTGGTGGTCCAGTGTGGATGGCCATCCTGGTGGTCCTGGACGGCATGATGGTGGTCCTGGGCAGGATCCAAGGGGGGGCTGTGCTGATAAACAATCAGCACAGACTCCCCCTTTCAGGAGAGCAGCCGATCGGCTCTCCTCTACTTGTGTCTGTCAGACGCTAGCAAGGAAAAGCCAATCACCGGCTCTTCCTATTTACATCGTGATCAGCCGTGATTGGACATGGCTGATCACGTGGTAAGGAGTCTCCGTCAGAGACTCTTTACCTAGATCGGAGTCGCAGTGTGTCAGACCGCAACAAAGATTGCAGCGATGCGTGCCCCCAGGGGGTGCGCAGAGGCTTAATATCATGAGGACGTCATATGACGCCCAGTCAGGGTATTGAAACCACTTTGCCACCATCATTCTGTTATATGGCGGGCAGAAAGTGGTTAAAGGAAATCACACTGAGAGAGCTGTGGAGGCTACCATTGCTGGCCTCCTCCTGAAAATGTTCTTACGTCAATACTTTCTAGGAAAAGGTTAGAGTCAGAACTTTTACTCTATATGCTTAATACAGGTATATGGCTTATTTACATTAAAGTCTGCAAAAGGAAAGTTTAGTAATGACAGCCAATCTTTTCTCTCTGTATCAATCCCAAATGAAACCCACATGCAAAAACAGGTATTTGCACTGCATAGAAGTAACATAGTGCATAGAAGTGCATTGAAACAACACCATTTAAGACAGAATTGGCTTTACTTTTTCATGCATAAATATGCCAATGATGTTGCCGAATGTCCTGTGTTCTAAGACATGGATATAAATATAAACAGCTAAACCTTGCTGGTTATCCTTTCTTGTATTAAAAAAGTATAGACTGTAGAGAGAGCAACATCATTTAGTGTTCTGACTCAACTACAAGGCAATAAACTTTATCTTCAGCACATAGAGCTTACATCTATTTATCCCTTGCATCAATTCAGACAGCTTAACTCAGTGAATAAACTCATTGTATGGAGACAGACGATGATCTTTTCGATTGTTCCGTTTAATGATGGATTTTCATGGGTAGAAAAATGTTGGTGTTGTAAGCCACATGTAAAGATGTTACAGCAATGAGATATACTGAGCACAATGAATCGGAGGGAGGAAGGGAAGGGGAATATACAGAACTAAGGTGGGAGAGAGAGTTCAGCTAGACAGAAGGGAACAAAGCTTAAAGACACAGATCATAATAAATCACATGAAACACAACACTCCCCGTCCGAAATCTTTAGATTTCATAACCATAAACTACATATATATATATATATATATATATATATATATATATATATTAATAAGTCCAATACTTCTAAATGTCCTGAAACCTGAAATGAAAAACATGCAACAAGCAAGCATTAAACGTAAGTCCAACTGGACTGAAGAACATATAGTCCGACGTATATGATATCTTCAAAGAATCTCAAAGTTCCGAGTAAAACAAGAAGATAGCAGCAATGTACTCCCCGCCATGCGAACAGCATTGCTAGTCCTTACATAAGTCACTCACCTGGCAAAAGAAGTACTAACTCTGTTATTGTTCAAGTAAAGGTTCGTGTCGATCCTCCCTTGGTTACCTTGACTTCTACCTTACGGACTTTGTTATCGTCACTGGGCATAACTTTAGTAATAAGACCCATAGGCCACTCATTACGACAAGCTTCCTTGTCTTTTAGAAGGATGAGATCTCCAACCTTAAGATTAGGCTTAGATGTTTGCCATTTGTTATGACCTTGAAGGTGATGAAGATACTCCTTCCTCCAATGATGCCAAAACACATTGGCTAGATGCTGCACCTGCTTCCATTGATGCCTGTAGATATCCTTGGGTTCGATCGCACTTGAAGATATCACAGCAGTCCAAATCTTTTGAGTGAGAAGCGAAGCTGGAGTAAGGATCACTGGAGCATCAGGATCTGAAGATACCGGCACTAACGGTCTTGCGTTCACTATGGCACACACTTCAGCGAGAAAGGTAGACAAAGTATCATTGGTGAGTGGTAAAGATTTGTGAGTCTGCAGCATGGAGTCGATAGGGGGTGAGTAGACTCCTCACACAAAAAGCTTGGAGGTGACTTGGTAGAGAGAATCTCTTAATACGTTCAACCCTGTTACTGACGTACACATAAAACTGTTTTGTTTGGTTGTATATGTAACCAAGTACTACCTTACTGTCTGTATAGAAGGTGAAAGAATCAATTCTAGCATCCACTTCACTTCGTAAGACTTCAGCAATTTCTACCTCTAGCACGGCTGCACAAAACTCAAATCTTGGTATAGTATGTGCCGGTTTAGGAGTGAGTTTTGCCTTGCCTAGGACAAAACTACAGTGTGATTCTTCATTCATTTCAGAGGTTTTCAAATAGGCTACTGTAGCAATAGCTTCAACTGATGCATTGGAGAATATATGAATTTCTCTCCAGTTAACAGTTGAAATGGAACCTGGAACATAGCAACAGGAGATCTGAAGTTTTTCTAGTGACTTCAAAGAATGTCTCCACCTTTCCCACTTGTGTTGATTCTCACTAGGTAAGGGAGTCTATGTTCTCAGTAGATGATTGTCTTAGCAGAATCTTACCTTGAATGGTAACTGGAGCAAGGAAACTGACTGGGTCATAGATGCTATTCACCACTGACAGGACTCCTCTCTTAGTGAAGGGTTTGTCACAAGTTGACACTTGGAAGGTGAATGTGTCTTGTTTGATGTTCCACAACAAACCCAGACTTTGCTGTACAGGAGGCACTACTGTACCCAAATCAAGGTTTTTTAGACTAGTGGCATAGTCCTCAGAGTGAAAGGCATTCATAGGTTCCTGGCTGTTGGATATAATCTTGTGCAGTCTAAAGTTTGCTGCAGACAGCATCTCCTTTGTTCTAGTGAGGAGATCAATCCCTTCTTTAGCGGTTGGAAAAGACTTGAGTGCGTCGTCATTGTAGAAGTTTCTTTCAACAAATTGACAAGCATCAGATGAATATTCTTCTTCTCCTGTCTGAGCTGTTCTCCTTAGCCCATAAGTTGCCACTGCAGGGGAAGGACTGTTACTGGAGACATGCACCTTCATTTGATAGTCTATAACTTCCTTGTGGATGTCTTTGTGCCATAGAAACCTGAGGTAGTTTCTGTTGTCTTCTCTGACAATGAAGCAGTGAAACATCTGTTGAATGTCTGCCATTACTGCTACAGGCTCTTGTCTGAAGCGACTCAAGACCCCTATTAGGCTGTTGTTCAAGTTGGGCCCTGTAAGGAGCATGTTGTTAAGAGAAACACCTTCGTGCTGAGCATTGGAATCAAAGACAACTCTGATTTGGTCTGGTTTGCGTGGGTGATACACACCAAAGGATGGAAGGTACCAGCATTCTTCTCCCTCCTTTAGTGGGGGTGCAGACTCTGCATGATCTCTGTCAAGTATATTTTGCATAAAGTCCACAAAGTGCCTTTGCATCTCTGGTTTCCTGCTTAAGTTTTGCTTTAAGGAGGAAAATCTACTGATGGCCTGCTGTAAGTTGTTTGGGCAATCTCTCTCCTGGGAGACGAAAAGGTAGGGGTGCTACCCAGTTATTGGAGTCGTCTTGAAAGAACTCATTGTCCATTACCTTGATGAATTCTTTATCTTCCATTGAAGGAGCCAGTATGTCATCTTCACTGGTTGCATTAAACACTGTAGAGCCTAAGTTGTCATCGTGGCAGGAGAAAAGGCTTGTTTTACCTGAGATACCATGTAGCCATCCGTGGCTGGCTATTAGGGATGAGCTTTGAGTTTGAGTCGAACTCATGTTCGACTCAAACATCAGCTGTTTGCCAGTTCGCCGAACAGCGAACAATTTGGGATGTTTGCGGCAAATTCGAAAGCCGCAGAATACCCTTTAAAAGTCTATGGGAGAAATCAAAAGTGCTCATTTTAAAGGCTTGTATGCATGGTATTGTCATAAAAAGTTTTTGGGGACCTGGGTCCTGCCCCAGGGGACATGGATCAATGCAAAAAAAAGTTTTAAAAACGTCCGTTTTTTCGGGAGCAGTGATTTTAATAATGCTTAATGTAAAACAATAAAAGTGTAATATTCCTTTAAATTTCGTACCTGGGGGGTGTCTATAGTATGCCTGTAAAGGGGCGCATATTTCCCGTGTTTAGAACAGTCTGACAGCAAAATTACATTTCAAAGGAAAAAAAGTCATTTAAAACTACTCGCAGCTATTAATGAATTGCCGGTCCGATAATACACATAAAAGTTCATTGATAAAAACGGCATGGGAATTCCCCACAGGGGAACCCCGAATCAAAATTTTAAAAAAAATTGTTCTAAACATGGGAAACATGCGCCCCTTTACATGCATACTATAGACACCCCCCAGGTACGAAATTTAAAGGAATATTACACTTTTATTGTTTCACTTTAAGCATTATTAAAATCACTGCTCCCGAAAAAACGGCCGTTTTTAAAACTTTTTTTTTGCATTGATCCATGTCCCCTGGGGCAGGATCCAGGTCCCCATCACTTTTTAAGACAATAACTTGCATATAAGCCTTTAAAATGAGCACTTTTGATTATTCATGTTCGTGTCCCATAGACTTTAACGGTGTTCGCGCGTTCAAACAAATTTTTTGCCTGTTCGCAAGTTCTGGTGAGAACCGAACAGGCGGGTGTTCGGCTCATCCCTACTGGCTATCTTCTCTTTGATATATATGTAGAGTGAATCCGCGCAATGGGTATGGTACTATTACAATATAGAGCTGCTGCCACTACGAATACAATACCACCTTGGAAATGTATAAGGAATGCAGGAGTAGATATGGCGCTGCTCTTCTTGGAAACAATATTATATATATGATGAGAGATTTTTGTGGTAAAATACCGCTGTAGTGCTATACCTAGTTCCTTTATGAATATGTGAATGTCAAAAAAGTAAAATAAAAATAAATATACAAAACAGATGTATAAACAATATACAAAATAACCCAAATGGTAATAAGTGTATTGGAACCAAATTTGTGAGTGTTTGAGTGCCTGGCAATTGTTTGCCACAAGATTCTTCGTAAATGTGGAATCTTATTCTCAGTAAAATATTAATTCAACACATGCTATGCAATATTACTTACTATACCTAAAAACTACGTTTTCATATGCGTGACATATATGATCCACAAAGTGCTAATAGTGCTTTATACAAGTGATGGTGTTTGCATCAAATGTGTATGTCATTTGATCCACAATACCGTTTTGCTGGTTAAAACCATAAACTTAAGTACAAATAATGTGTAAATAATTAAAGTGCAATAAGTGCTTGTTAGGTGATGATACCAAAGTGACTGGTGCTAAAATATTAAGTGATTAGTGTTAAAAAGTAAAGTGACTTAAGTGCTTGGCAACCAGTATATTGGAGAAAGAAAGTCTCTTTATATTTGCTAAAAGTCTTTTGGGTTTGGGAAAAACAAAGATGCAGGGGAAATTCCTTGTCCAGGTGCTGGTTCAGTGGTTGTGCTTCAATAGCGTGCTCTGATTACGTTTGCACTCACAGGATCCCCTTCCCCCTGCAGGGGTACGAGCGGTCGCAGTGTGTGCCCCTGTGCAGCAATTCTGGGTGTTCCCGGTCTTTGCTATGCAATGTTGTTCCTCAGTTGGCATAAAAGAGAGAAGGAATGCCCATAGTGTGAAACCGTATATACAAAAACTTTATTAAGAGTAATACAGTAACGTACTCACATTTACACAGTAGGTATTGAGCATAAAAAAAGGAGAGAGAGTTCCGTCCTAAACGATCTGTATTCATCTAGCCTGAGGTGATGCAAGACGTATGTAAGTCCCTCCCTACGCGTTTCGTCATCAGACGTCTACTGGGGCGTCCATCTTGCTGCACCTCATGTGTTTATATAGCATATTGTGTGCTTGGTGCGGTTGCGCACTGGTGTTAGTGGCGGCCATTTTGGTGTGGGTATTTGGAGACCGGAATCCAGAAACATTCATAATAGAGGGATGGTGGAAGGTAGATTGCCCATGTCTATGACAGAAGCTACTATTATAATTTTGTTAAAAGAGGGGAAGAACCCGTTAGACGTAGCTTCATAAGACCGATCTCGCTTCTATGTACAGATGTTAAGATTCTGGCAAAAGCCCTGGCAAACAGGTTAAAAAAGATAATTTCTAAAGTAATACACTCAGACCAAACCGGTTTCATACCGGATAGATCAGTGAGCATGAATATCAGGCGAATGTATGGTAATGTACAAGTACCTACGGAGAAAGAAAGTAATAGAGCTATTTTATCATTAGATGCAGTCAAGGCATTTGATAGCCTTGAGTGGCATTATTTGTGGAAAGTACTGGCAGAGTTCAAATTTGGCCCTAATTTTGTGAATTGGTTGAGTCTTCTATATGACAAACCAAGAGCCAGAGTTAGGGTCAATGGTGAGTGTTCCGAGTGGTTCCAGTTGGGGAGGGGGATGAGACAGGGGTGCCCTTTGTCGCCCCTGCTCTTCGCCCTTGCATTGGAGCCTTTGGCTGTCGCTCTAAGAATGTCACAAGAATTCCAGGGTTTTAAAAGGAGGGGCGTAGAGGAGAAAGTCGCAATGTATGTGGATGATATCCTGTTGTTCTTGGAAGACACACAAACTTCTTTGCTAGCGGCCATGAAACTGATTAAAGAATTTGGGCGTTTTTCGGGTTTGAGAATTAATTGGGAAAAATCAGCTCTTTTACCGATAGACCCCCTGGTAAATCCGCTCCCAAGACAGGGGAATTCTATAAAAATTGTAAACCAAATGAGGTACTTGGGGGTAAATATAACCAAAGACCCAGGGCAGTACATAACAGGCAATGTAGTACCACTAATGGTAAAGTTAAAACAGAAGAGCCGGGTGTGGGGTGGCCTTCCTCTCTCGGTCGCCGGTAGATGTAATCTTATCAAAATGATATGGATGCCGCAAATTCTATTTGTATTACACAATTCTCCTGTCTGGATTCCAATGCATTGGTTTAGGAAACTGGATAGTTTGTTTAGGGAACTAATTTGGAAAAACGGAGTGGCAAGGATTGGCCGGAAGCGCTACGGCAGCCGAGAGAGGCGGGGGGCCTGGCGCTACCGGACCCCTGGAGCTACTTTTTGGCAGCCCAAATACAGTTTATGAGAGGCAGCAACTTGTCTTGTAAATAGTATATGGATAAATAACATCAGTCACGATACAGAGGTGGAAGCAGTAGAGGCCGAATTTTTTGGACATAGCTGCCCTACAACTCAGCTAATGATCAAATGCTGGAAGACGGTAAAGGCTGTATTGGGATATACGGGGTTCTCCGAGTTTTCCCCCATTATGGAACAACAAAAATTTGAAAGAGCTCAGTGTGATGGGGAAAATAGAAGAATGGGATAGGAGGTGTATCCACTGTTTGGTGCAACTGTACAGGGCAGGGAGGTTGAAATCATTTCAAGAGATAAGAGAGGAGTTTGCAGTGCCCAACAGATTGTTTTTTGGCTACTTGCAAGTGAGGCATGCCCTGGAGGTACAATTTAGAGGCAAGGAGATAGAGTGGAGTGAAATGCCCTTGTTAAGGAAATTGGTAAACACTAAAGGATCTAAAGTGCTGATCTCAGAAATATACAGGAGTATAAACAAGGCGGGGCAGGAAGGGGTAGTGGAGTCCAGGAAGAGAACCAAATGGGAGGAAGAGGTTGGTACAATAACGGAGGAACAATGGAAGTTCATTCTGACATTAGGGCCAAGGATATCTTTATCACCATCACAGGGGGTCTCTCATTTGTATTTGATTTATAGACTTTATTACACACCGGAAAAATTATTTAGGTTTGGTAAGAGGCAGGATGCGAAATGTCAGCGCTGTGGAGATGGGAGAGGAGATCTGATACATATGTTCTGGCGATGTCCCAAGCTATATAGATATTGGGAAAAATTAGTGGAGGAAATTAACGCAGTATTTGGGTCCTCACTGGAAATGGAGGCGAGGACTTGTCTTTTGAGTTTGTTGGAGAAAAATGATATGCTGAAAGATACCCAGACCGCAATTATAAGATGCCTGTTTCAGGGAAGGAAAATTATAGCACGGAAATAGCAGGCGAAAGAACCCCCAACAGTAGGAGAATGGAGAAAAGATGTTAAGGATATGATCATAAAGGAGGAACTCTGGTATAGAAGGAGAGGTAGTTTAAAGAAATATAAGAGCATATGGAAGTTATGGCTGGAGTATGAATGGGCTGGATAGGTATAAGAGCATTATGTAGAAAGGGTGGTGTATGCATGGGGTGAGAGGAGGGTGGTGGTGAATGGGGTGATGGGGGGAGGGGAGGTATGAAGGGAAAGTGGAGGGTAAAATGTTTGTGGATACCATTGTAGATTGTACATGCGATGTTTACATTATCTGCTCCGTTGGAGAAATTTTTTTGACTTTTAATTATAATGATTAGGATTAATAAAGATAAGTTGAATATTAGCCACAATAATGTGAAAAAAAGAGATGGGAAAAATTTTGATTTCCAAAGTTGATACAACGTCTCTTAGAATAAATTTCGCTGAAGTGGTTAAAAAAAATAAATAAATAATAGAGGGATGTGATGATCGTTTTTGTCTTATCCTTTTTATTTCCTTCCCTCATAAATTTGTCCGACATCCGGGTTGGGTGACCCCTCCCGGTGTCATGTTTATGTCTCTAAGGAATTTTTATAACTATGTGCGCATCAAACACACTATCGCAACCATACAGACACAACGGATATCTAGATAAAATAGAATCTCCTACACATAATACACAATAGTGAAAAAATTTGATATTTAGCATTTAAAAATAAGAAAGAATGTATTATAGTGATAAAATGACAATAAAATTAAGAGATATAAATGTAAGAGATTAGAAAAAAATAGAAAAATAGAAAAATATAAATATGAAATAATATAATTAAGAAAATTGAATAGGGAGAACATATAGATGTGAGGGGTTAGGAAAAATGTGTATAAAAATGGGAATGATAGGAAACAAAGTGTGGAAAAAATGTACGAATAGACCCTGGTATTATAGAACTTATTATCTGGGATGTGCTAGTAAAAAACTGTATTATAGTGTTAGAGTGTATGGGATAAATGGCAGATATAAATGAGGGATGTGTTGTGACATGGCTTAAAATAATATGATATTCTGTATAGGGGTGCCATAAATACATAGTGACCCAATAAAGAGTGCTAGTCCAGAACCAAGTGGTGGAAGATGGATCTGCTGTATGTTTTGACTGAAATTGATATATTGATAAGATTATTAAAATTAAAAAAATTAAAAATTAAAAAATTAAATTTTTTTTAATAAAAACTGAAAATTAGAACTAAAAATTAAAGATTAAAAATTAAGAACTGGGGAAGCTATTAGAAGGAAGTATTTTAGTGGAAACAGTTTTTGGGCGGGGGGTGGTTTACTTTTATGTATATTTCCGTATTTTTTGGATATTGGTTGGTAGTGGTCCTATGTTCTGGTATGAATTGGTTGATGCGGGACATTGGTGTACGGGATGTAAAAATACGAGTATTTTCTTGCATTATGTTTTTTTGGGGGTCTTGTGTATTTTTTAGACTTAGTATCATTATAGTTCTAAAAATTGGTAAGAAAACAGTTTAAATCAACATCGATGTTCATTCCTGCTGGTTGGAGGGTGTCTAGTAAAAAAATCAATTTCTTCTCGTTTTGTGAGATTTTGATTCTCTTGTTGTCTCCCCTCCAGTGTCCTTTGATTTTATCTATACTGTAGAAAACCATACAGGTTGGATCCCTATTGTGGTGGTTTTTGAAGTGTCTTGAGACACTTCTCTTTCTCCCAGTAGTGATGTGGGCATGGCTCAAAGTAAGTGTTTCGGCCATTTGGCAGAACATTTGTCTTGAATGACGAAATGTTGGTAGGTCTCTTCATTTTGCCTATACAGACATTGCCTATGATGACCCATCCTAGATCCGTGCGCTGGGCAAATAGGGCATCTGGGGATCCACTGACTTCTCTGTGTACCTTGTGAACTCTTAGAATGTCTCTTCCTAACAGAAGAAGGATCTGAGCATCTTTGTCAAGTGGCGGTATCTCCAATGCTATTACCTTCAGATGAGGGTGATAGAATGCAGCAGCTGGAGTAGGGATTTCTTCCCTGTTAGCAGGTATCTGATTGCACTCAACAAGTGTAGGTAGGGTTAATTGCAAGTTACCTTTGATAGAAGATACCATGAGTCCATGAGCCCTTCTTCCAGAGACCTCTGTAGTTCCAATACAGGTACCCAAGGATTAAACAGTTCTGATTTTGCAAGCGATCAATACTCTGATCGTCTAGGGTAGCATAGGCCTTTAAAGTCTTTTCTGGTTTATGTTCACCAAGCATATTTTAGCACAGGACTTATCACAGCAGTCTTCTCCACAAACTTCAGTGCAGGATAAAGAAATTATGGTAGAATTAGGCACTTGGTCTGTATTCTCCCCGCCATGTGTTAACCTGGGAGGAGAGTTAGCAGGTTGTGCAGAGCTGGGCTCAAGTGGATGGAGGGCTTACACATGCTCTTAAGAGCCACACTCTATGCACTTGCTGGACACATTACAGTCCCTTGCAAAATGTTCTGTAGAAGCACAACACCTGAAACATACGCTAAATGTCTTTAAAAGCTCCTTACGCTCTTCAAGAGGCTTTTTCCTAAAGCCGATAAATTTTTTGAGAGGGTGTGGCTTCTTGTGAATGGGACACTCTGTTAGGGTTTTCAGTCTTCCTACTCTGTCTGTCCATGGTCACAACCGTGGTAGGAGTAGGAAGGATGTCAGTCTTTTTCATGGATACTGGGCCCCTATGGCTTCTTTAGTTGTCCTGAAGACTGGTACTCTTAGGAAAGGGTGAGAAGAGACTGTACTCACCGTAGGAAAAACTTGGATGTTCTTGGTCTCTGCAATTTTCCCAATGAATTCGCAGAAGAAAGAGAATGGAGGAAAGGAAACCTTGTTCTCTTTTTTGTTTTAGGAAAAAAGAGTTCCCCTGAGTGGATTTTACCGGCACTTGCAAAAATTATTATGTAAAATGGGAAAGTACACATACATATATAGAGTAAAACAATATTTATATTTATTCAAAACGTTCTTGTATTAAAAACAATGCAAACATTTGCAGACAGCGAAGACATATACAGTAGACATAATACAACGCGGTTGTAGTATCTATTAAGGTTAACAGGCAACAGAACATTTAAATGGTGGAAATCTTTTCAAGCCCAACGCGTTTCGGGTACATACTAATTCAATCCTTCTTCAGGGGCATGGTTGAAAAGAAAGGTTCATCTAGATTAATTGAAAAACATATAATTGGTCAATTGCCATATAAATCTATATGTCAATAGCTAGTTGTAGGTTAAATGATCCATGGATCACTTACCTGTTATGTTACCGTTGATTTTTATGCGAGAGAGATAATGGTAGTTACAACCAGGGGCGAGAAATGCTTGCGAAAGAAATGGCGTTTGGTTTGGTGTTCATGGGTGAGGGATGCTGTTCTCTGGGTACTTCTATCTCATATATAGCACTTCCCCAATGAGAAGGGGAAGAGAAAGGGGGGGGGGGAAAGGGGGTTTCTTCTATGTTTGTTTTTAGTGGTGTGTATAAAGGTTCACCTACCCCTGCCTCCCACGGATGCGTACAGGCCACAGCGGTATACTGAAGCGAAGAGGAACAATCCTATAAATAAAAGTTCACATAATTTAAATGAGTAACAAGTTCTCACTTAATGAGAAAAGCAATAGATTTATATTGACATGTATTATTAGTTGCTAATGGTTGATGGACATAGCCTACTTAGAAGTTTGTGTGTGGTGAGACAACACTGCTATGTCATTTTAAGTAAAGGGAATATGTATTGTTAGTTGTAATAGTAATTCCTGGATATGGTCCACTTGCAAAGTGTATATATATATTTATAGTAGGGAGCTCCTAATAAAACCTTATAGGTAGAAAATATGGATTCATAAGGATTGTACTTGTTTTATATTGTGGGCTCCCATTATGTACACTCATATGGTTCATGTTAGAGCATATTGACAGTTATAACATTGTGTCATCATTATGTTTAAAAGCTATATAGTAAGGAATGTGTGGTATAAAGAAACTCAGAATAAAAATAAAAATAAAAATAAATATAAAAAGGGGACTGTATGCATGTATGTGCGTGCATACATGCACGCACACACATACCCATACACACTTAAATGTGTGTATGAATGGGAGATCACAGGTACCTGAATTAATGACTTAAGTGTTGCATTTCAAATCCAAAAAAAAAAAAAAAAAAAAAAAAATAACAGAGAAATAGTGATGGACAAGAAACAATTATGTGTATACAGGTCTATAGAGTAGAGGGAGAAGTCCAGCATATTAAGTAGTTAAAAAACAAAGTTCTTATACCTATTCTCAGACAGTATACATGTTTGGCCAGCCACACATCCCAGCATCCGGCAGGTAAAACGCCTGAGCTGGGAATGAGTGGAGTTAGTCTATATATAAGACGAGTTCCAATCAGCCGGCGCGATGATCGCGCTCAGCTGACTGGTAATTCTCGTCAGCTGGAAAGCCTCAAATGCTCCCTGAGACGGGGATGCGCGGCGCCGCCCCTACCGCGCATGCGCAAGCGCAGTTACGTTGGGGCGGCGTCACGCACACCCGTCCCACCGGCACGGAAAGCCTCACCGGCGGACTACGCATGTCCGCCGGAGTGGCAATATGGAGGTAAAGGGCATAGTTGTTATGTTGCCCTGGTAACCTCCTACAATGCCGTCCAGCTGGAGGTGCTGGGCGGCTTTTCCGTGCCGGGCAACCGCTAGTGGCAGACGCACCCGGGGGGGGACCGGGAGAAAGGCGAACAGAGGGGAGATGTTATGTTTAAAGATTTAGGACATAAAAAAGAGAAAGTATATTTTTGTGAGCCATCTCTATATATGGGAGTGAGTAGAGAACCACAGACATAACGTATAATTACATATTTTTGTATACCACCCATTCCACACCCCCAACTATGCCCAAATATTATGAAATAATATTGTGCCTGATGTCTATGCTGTAAACTTTTGGGCTGTCTGTTCTTTGCACACACCACCCCCACACTATGAACCGCTGTGTCTTCATAAAAGTCAACCCTGACTTTCCCTTATATTATACTTTTATTAATACAAGACTAAATACATACCTACGATTTAATTTTAAGGTTAAGATCTGACGGTCTCAATATATACCTCCACACTATAGTGGATTCACTACACCCATTTACAATGGAATGGGGAGGTATGTGTGCAAGTGCACAGATAGCCTAACAGTATTAATTCATGAATTCAACAATACCTTTGGTTTGTCAATATCTCTGTGAATGTTTATTTGGATGCACTGTTATAATGAACTAAGTGATTCCTTGGCTACATATGTATTGTGAATGAAGAATTATCCATCTGCCTTACAACTATTAGCTTACATGTTCAGGATATAAATTGCTACGTATTGGTCTAAAATGATACAACTTAAGTACAATTAGAGTTCATTATAATATAAACCTTGAATCTAGATTAACCCTGTTATTAATTTCATTGATAAAGATATCATGGGATATTTGTAACAGCCTGTATTATGCATGTTATTCTTTGGTCCTTGAAGGGGAATTTTATAAAAGAACCAGTCCTCTTCTTTCCATCTATAAGTAACCACTCACTAAAAGTACTTGTAAGTATACAAAAATATGTAATTATACGTTATGTCTGTGGTTCTCTACTCACTCCCATATATAGAGATAGCTCACAAAAATATACTTTCTCTTTTTTATGTCCTAAATCTTTAAACATAACATCTCCCCTCTGTTCGCCTTTCTCCCGGTTCCCCCCCGGGTGCGTCTGCCACTAGCGGTTGCCCGGCACGGAAAAGCCGCCCAGCACCTCCAGCTGGACGGCATTGTAGGAGGTTACCAGGGCAACATAACAACTATGCCCTTTACCTCCATATTGCCACTCCGGCGGACATGCGTAGTCCGCCGGTGAGGCTTTCCGTGCCGGTGGGACGGGTGTGCGTGACGCCGCCCCAACGTAACTGCGCTTGCGCATGCGCGGTAGGGGCGGCGCCGCGCATCCCCGTCTCAGGGAGCATTTGAGGCTTTCCAGCTGACGAGAATTACCAGTCAGCTGAGCGCGATCATCGCGCCGGCTGATTGGAACTCGTCTTATATATAGACTAACTCCACTCATTCCCAGCTCAGGCGTTTTACCTGCCGGATGCTGGGATGTGTGGCTGGCCAAACATGTATACTGTCTGAGAATAGGTATAAGAACTTTGTTTTTTAACTACTTAATATGCTGGACTTCTCCCTCTACTCTATAGACCTGTATACACATAATTGTTTCTTGTCCATCACTATTTCTCTGTTATTTTTTTTTTTTTTTTGGATTTGAAATGCAACACTTAAGTCATTAATTCAGGTACCTGTGATCTCCCATTCATACACACATTTAAGTGTGTATGGGTATGTGTGTGCGTGCATGTATGCACGCACATACATGCATACAGTCCCCTTTTTATATTTATTTTTATTTTTATTTTTATTCTGAGTTTCTTTATACCACACATTCCTTACTATATAGCTTTTAAACATAATGATGACACAATGTTATAACTGTCAATATGCTCTAACATGAACCATATGAGTGTACATAATGGGAGCCCACAATATAAAACAAGTACAATCCTTATGAATCCATATTTTCTACCTATAAGGTTTTATTAGGAGCTCCCTACTATAAATATATATATACACTTTGCAAGTGGACCATATCCAGGAATTACTATTACAACTAACAATACATATTCCCTTTACTTAAAATGACATAGCAGTGTTGTCTCACCACACACAAACTTCTAAGTAGGCTATGTCCATCAACCATTAGCAACTAATAATACATGTCAATATAAATCTATTGCTTTTCTCATTAAGTGAGAACTTGTTACTCATTTAAATTATGTGAACTTTTATTTATAGGATTGTTCCTCTTCGCTTCAGTATACCGCTGTGGCCTGTACGCATCCGTGGGAGGCAGGGGTAGGTGAACCTTTATACACACCACTAAAAACAAACATAGAAGAAACCCCCTTTCCCCCCCCCCCTTTCTCTTCCCCTTCTCATTGGGGAAGTGCTATATATGAGATAGAAGTACCCAGAGAACAGCATCCCTCACCCATGAACACCAAACCAAACGCCATTTCTTTCGCAAGCATTTCTCGCCCCTGGTTGTAACTACCATTATCTCTCTCGCATAAAAATCAACGGTAACATAACAGGTAAGTGATCCATGGATCATTTAACCTACAACTAGCTATTGACATATAGATTTATATGGCAATTGACCAATTATATGTTTTTCAATTAATCTAGATGAACCTTTCTTTTCAACCATGCCCCTGAAGAAGGATTGAATTAGTATGTACCCGAAACGCGTTGGGCTTGAAAAGATTTCCACCATTTAAATGTTCTGTTGCCTGTTAACCTTAATAGATACTACAACCGCGTTGTATTATGTCTACTGTATATGTCTTCGCTGTCTGCAAATGTTTGCATTGTTTTTAATACAAGAACGTTTTGAATAAATATAAATATTGTTTTACTCTATATATGTATGTGTACTTTCCCATTTTACATAATAATTTTTGCAAGTGCCGGTAAAATCCACTCAGGGGAACTCTTTTTTCCTAAAATAAGCTTTTTGGATGTGGCACGGCCCCTCTCCCCTTTAACCTAGGTAAACTAGTCACTCCCCCTTATGACTCTCTTTTTTGTATGATGACCCTAGTGCAGACCAATTGTCTTGTAAACCATACGAGAGCTTGGAGACGATTGGGTTTACCCCATTTGCAGTGTCAACTGAGTCCGGGTAGTTTTGGGTCTGCCTTGGCTAGCTGAAGCTCAAAGAGAAGGTCACTCAGTCTCTGGAACTACTTGTTGTCCTTACCAGATATCTTTGGGAAGGTTTCCAAACACATGAACAAGGCATTTTCTATAGCTTCTGGACTGCCATAACTTTGCTCTAATTGCTCCCATGCAGCTGTGAGGCCTGTTGTAGGATTGTCCATGAAAACTGATCTTAATGGCTTAACACATGCAGCAGATAGAGGACCAAGCCATCTAATCAGCAGATCCAATTCTTCAGCAGCTGTAATGCCAAGATAACTGATTGCTGTTCTAAAAGCACGTTTCCAACTTCTGTAGTTGTCAGGTTGGTCATCAAAACTTGTGAGGCCAGTCTTTGTGGGCTCTCTGCAAAGTATGTACCTCACAAACTCTGCTGTCTCAGTTGTCTCTGCCTTTATGCAAGATGATGTTGGCTGAATGGTGCTGATTGCGCTATGTTTGACATTGTTGTTAAAGGACACAGGGAAATATGATGCAGCAGATGTGTTCAGATGAGTTGCCTGTTTGAAGTCGATTGTTTCAGTGGTACGTTGATTCAATGCTGTACTGATGACTGGAAATTGATGACTTGCTTGCAGCTTGCTTTGATGCTCTGTGACGTAAGAAGGAAGGTTAGGTAGGCAGGCAGGAAATGCATTGGAGTGATTTTGCGTGCAAGAAGTTGTTGGAACTTCTTTAACTTGAAGCCGTGAAGGAGTCTCTATGTTGTCAGGAGCATTGGAGACGATGGAGTGTACACTGCAGTGGCTTAGGACATAGTCTTTAGTGCGTTTGAGGGGATCTTCCATATCTGCTATGTTTAGGTTGATGCTGTCTTTCTCACTTGCACCTTCGTCCGCACTGATAGCTTGCTCTAGGACCCTTAGCTTTGCCATAGCTGCATCATGTTGACACTGTTCATTTAAGATTTCTAAAGTTGCTCTTTGACATGCTGTGTGAGCTTCCAACTCTGCCCTTTGATGTGCCGTCTGAGCTTCCAACTCTGCTCTCTGATGTGCTGTCTGAGCTTCCAACTCTGCTCTCTGATGTGCCGTCTGAGCTTCCAACTCTGCTCTCTTTTCGGCATATGCAACCTGCACCTTGCTGGCTATCGCTTATTAATACCCGCTTCCGCAGGCATTAATAAGTCGCTCACTGAGTGTTAAGTATTTTAAACTATGACTTCTAGAAGACCTTTCAGAATGTCTGGTGGAAACAGATCTGTGAGATGCAGTGTCCTGTAGCAGCTCTAACTTTGCTTCTGCCTTTAATTTGGTTTGCTGGATAAAATTGTCTCTTTCCAGATTAAGAGCCTTAAAACTTTTTAATTCTTCCAGTGAACCTGCTGTGTTCATATTTTGTAAGGCATTAATGAACTTGTCACTGGTAAGCTGTTAGAGCTCGTATGAGGCAGAAACTTGTTTTATGGTGTCCCCTAGTGTCAGTAGTTCACGTTCAACAGACACTGTATTTGATTCAGAAACGATTTTCTCCCAAAATAGTTTCAAGCTATTAAACAATTCAGTTCTTAAGGCTTCATAATTCTCCATCACTCTCCAGGTGGGTTTGACTGAGCGTTTGGATAACTTAGTTGGCTCAGAATCTTGTGCTGGAGTTGCTGTGTGTTCACATTCAGAGCTGTGGTAACTCATGGCAAATAAATGTCTGAGTAATAAGCAGGCAGGATCTGTGCTGTAATATGACACCATGCAGCCTGAACTCAGGTTATGAGGCTTCCATGTGCTGCTGACTTATTCTTTCTTGCAATGAGGGCAGTAAATCTTGTCTGTATCAGTACTGTCAAGCAAAAATCTTGTAATTAGGCTGTGGAACTCCATTTTTCTACTGTTCTGACTCAACTACAAGGCAATAAACTTTATCTTCAGCTTCGCATAGAGCTTACATGACCTGGTGATCTATTTATCCCTTGCATCAATTCAGACAGCTTAACTCAATGAATAAACTCACTGTATGGAGACAGACGATGATCCTTTCGAATGTTCCATTTAATGATGGATTTTCATAGGTAGAAAAATGTTGGTGTTGTAAGTTACATGTAAAGATGTTACAGCAATGAGATATACTGAGCACAATGAATCAGAGAGAGGAAGGTAAGGGGAATATACAGAACTATGGTGGGAGAGAGAGTTCAGTTAGACAGAAGGGAACAAAGCTTAAAGACACAGATCATAATAAATCACATAGTGAAACACAACATTTAGCCACTGTACAAATCATTGGTAAGACCTCAACTGGTATGCAGTTCAGTTTTGGGCACCGGTTCTCAAAAAGGATATTGGGGAACTGGAAAAAGTGCAACCAAACTGATAAGAGGCATGGAGGAGCTCAGCTATGAGGAAAGACTGGCTGAAATGAATGTATTCTCTCTTGAAAAGAGGAGATTAAGGGGGGGGGGGTATGATCAACATATATAGATACACAATTGGTCCACATAGTGAACTTGGTGTAGAGTTATTCACTTTAAGGTCATCTTAAAGGGCACTCTTTTCATCTGGAGGGAAAGAGATTTAACCACCAAATATGGAAAGGCTTCTTCACAGTAAGAGCTGTGAAAATCTGGAATATAATCCCTCAAGAGCTGGTTCTGAGCAGCTCAGTAGATTGTTTTAAAAAAGGCCTGGGTTATTTCTTAAATGAACAAAATAGAACTGGACACTAATATTTATAGGTAACGTTGATATAGGGGATATCTGATTCCCTCTTGGGGGATCAGGAAGGACATTTTTAATATCATATATCTTCATGTTGATACCCCATAGTAATAAAACGCATAAATATGTGCAAAAAACTGACACAATAATGCAATAGTAGAAATAAATAATAAAATCCTGTGTGGGTGGAAATAAATGCATGTGCAAAAACGACTCAATATAAACAAGTAACAGTTGCAATAAAAAACTTAAAATCTATATCAGAGCAACAGTAACTATAAATGCATCCTAAACAATTATACTTATGTAAATGTGCAAAAAAACGCATGTAACAGTGCAAGTGCTAAGTGACCAGAACACATCCAATAAATCAACAACAGTGTCACAGCAATATATTATCCTAATGTAATCTGCTGACCAAAACAGAAAATTAATTTAAAAAAATTAATAAAAATACAGTCCAGGTAACATGCAACTAAGTGCATAAGTGGGAAAGAACATAAAGTGCAATGTGCTGATGTCCTCTATTGTGCAATACACACAATCCTATGTACTCAGAAAAAAACAGGGGTGCAGTGTCTGGAAATAAAATTCAATCTGTGTCCTCTTCGTGCATACAACACACTAAAGTAAGTAGTGGCCCCTTACCTAGCGGTACTAGGTAAACCGCAAAGCAGTAACTGTAGGTGGCTGTGATCTTTACTTCAGGGTCCTGGCCCAGTACAGCTTCTATTTCTGCCTCCACGTCCAGCGGTATAAAGTAAACCGCACAGCAACTAAGTGCGGGTGGCTGTGATCTTTTGTTAGGATCCTGGACCAGCGCAGGTCCTATCTCTGCCTCCACGTCTTAAATATGGGTTAAACTGATAATAAAGGACAGATGGGGTACCAGATAGTGAAGTATGTTTAAACCAAGTGGAGCTTTATTCATAACCATTAAAATGTACTCACATTACAGTGTGATAGAATGATTCCTATCTCCTATGAGCGGCGAGCTTGTTATGCCTCAATCAATATGAAACGCCCATTCCGTCACTACGCGTGACGTCACCAATCACGTGACTTCATCAGGGGATAAACGAAATAGGCACATTTCTGTCTTAAATAGTCTCTATCATTATAGTTAATGGGCGGCCATTTTCTTGTAGCCGTGTCCGCTATTAGTTGATAGACCATGTGCGCGGCCATCTTTTTGGTTGGTAAATTCTCTGTTTCCATACTAACGGGTGGAAACAGGCTCACTGCGCAGCTCAGTACTTATGTTCTACAGTGAACAAAGGTACACTCTGGCTATGCGAAAGGAGCTAGTCTGTCGGCGTAGCATACATGCTAGAGATAGAACGATCTAATCTCGCCAGACGGACAGTGAGGAGGAATGTTCATACAGAAAGAGAGTCTGGATATGTTGTAAGCTACCAGTATCGAGAATATTAAATAAATTAATTGGGATTCACAAAATGTCTAAAATTAAGTTTAAATTTGAATATAAGAATTTAAAACTTTAATAAAAATATATATATAAAAAATATATGCTGGAATGTTCTCCGCGGGATTGGAATAGAATGGGCCTCTTCACTTGATCTACGCATAAGCCCTTACATACATGAATATCCTATTTGACCTGTCATTTATACATAAAGCCATAAACTAATACAAAAGGAAGGGGGGGAGGGAGGGAGGGAAGAGAGAAAAGGTGTCTAAAGTGGACATAATGATCTGGATAAAGGAATAGATAAAATGCGTATATTACGCACTGCCATTGAACTCTGTGGATGAACATGCATCTAGTATGACATTATGTATTTATATCCTTCAACCAGTAAGTCTCTACACTCTATGGGAGAGATCGTGATCAAAGTAGATAAGAAAGATAAAATACTAAAACGATAAAACGATAAAACAGATCGGAAACATTCTAATGGGAATCGGTGGGATAAATATTAATACAATTAAGAGAGATTGACATGTACACTACTGTTTAGGTTAAAAATCACTCAGGAAGCAGTTCAAATCAAATTCGATATTCAAGCCTCTCGGCGCAAATGTGTCTAATGTGAATATACATTTGGATTCGAGCTGGCTGAGGGTCCTAACCTTGTGGCCCCCCCGCCAGTGCCTAACATATGGTTTGATTCCCCAAAATTTTAATTGTGTGGGATCTTTATTGTGACACAACAGGAAGTGTTTAGATACACTGTGTTTGTCATACCCGTTCAAGATGTTGTTCACATGTTCCTTAATCCTTACCCGGAGGGGTCTTTTGTTGCGGCCTATATACTGTAGGCCGCAACTGCATTCTAGGGCGTATACCGCTCCTTCCGTGTTGCAACAGATTAACTCTTTGATTTCATATGTCTCTCCCATGCTACTCACTGTCCGTCTGGCAAGATTAGATCGTTCTATCTCTAGCATGTATGCTATGCTGACAGACTAGCTCCTTTCGCATAGCCAGGGTGTACCTTCGTTCACTGTAGAACATAAGTATTGAGATGTGCAATGCGCCAAAAAGATGGCCGCACATGGTCTATCAACTAATGGCAGACGCGGCTACAAGAAAATGGCCGCCCATTAACTATAATGATAGAGACTATTTAAGACAGAAATGTGCCTATTTCATTTAATCCCCGATGAAGTCACGTGATTGGTGACATCACGCGTAGGGACGGAATGGGCATTTCATATTGATTGAGGCATAACGAGCTCACCGCTCGTAGAAGATAGGAATCGTTCTATCACACTGTAATGTGAGTACATTTTAATGGTTATGAATAAAGCTCCACTTGGTTTAAACATACTTCACTATCTGGTAACCCATCTGTCCTTTATTATCGGTTTAACCCATATTTGAGACGTGGAGGCAGAGATAGGACCCACGCTGGTCCAGGATCCCAACAAAAGATCACAGCCACCCGCACTTAGTTGCTGTGCGGTTTACTTTATACCGCTGGACGTGGAGGTAGAAATAGAAGCTGCACTGGGCCAGGACCCTGAAGTAAAGATCACAGCCACCTACAGTTACTTCTTTGCGGTTTACCAAGGACCGCTAGGTAAGGGGCCACTACTTACTTTAGTGTGTTGTATGCACGAAGAGATTGAATTTTATTTCCAGACACTGCACCCCTGTTTTTTCTGAGCACATAGGATTGCGTGTATTGCACAATAGAGGACATCAGCACATTGCACTTTATGTTCTTTCCCACTTATGCACTTAGTTGCATGTTACCTGGACTGTATTTTTATTAATTTTTTTATTAATTTTCTGTTTTAGTCAGCAGATTACATTAGGATAATATATTGCTGTGACACTGTTGTTGATTTATTGGATGTGTTCTGGTCACTTAGCACTTGCACTGTTACATGCGTTTTTTTTGCACATTTACATAAGTATAATTGTTTAGGATGCATTTATAGTTACTGTTGCTCTGATATAGATTTTAAGTTTTTTATTGCAACTGTTACTTGTTTATATTGAGTCGTTTTTGCACATGCATTTATTTCCACCCACACAGGATTTTATTATTTATTTCTACTATTGCATTATTGTGTCAGTTTTTTGCACATATTTATGCGTTTTATTACTATGGGGTATCAACATGAAGCTTAATTGATTATCCCATTAGTGGCCTGCACCACACTTTTAGTTTTTGACGCACATCACACACAGCAGTTTTCTGTTTTGGATAGCGCAGCACCTCCCCCCTCCATTTTTGCTTATTTTGGGCTTGTGTTTGACCCATTTTCGGTGCATGCAGCTGTCCAGACGCACACTGTTTTTTTCTTTTTCCATCACGGTAGCGCAGGAATATTCACACCACAATATCATTTATCACTCGGACATTCTGTTACACATAAAAATGTATGTATGCCCATCTTCATCATGCCTATAAGTTTCTAATGCTCCATAAAAAACATTATGCAGACAAAGTGGGTATACAATGCATATATACAGTATACGTCCAGATTAATGAGGCATATCTTCCACAAGGTTTGCATTATATCTCTAAAGAGACATATCCTTCAATCATCTTTCAAAGTATCTGATATTGTATTGCAAGACAGTATAAAGTATAGAGTGCCCCTAAAACAATGACATTTCATGTGTTCATTTACAAACACAGGCAGTCTCTGAGTTCCAAACATCTGACTTACATACGACTCATACTTAGAAATGAAGGAAGGGAAATTCACTCATGTAAGAGTTATCTTGGGAAAAAGATGTCTCCACTGAAGTTTTATTGCCAATCTTTGTTTCCACAACAACCCAAAATTTTCAAAATTAAATTGTCACAGGGACAGAAAGTAAAGGTGAAATTCCTCCGTTATTCCTCCCGTATTGAATTGTATTGTAACTGTACTGTCTGCCCTCATGTTGTATAGCACTGAGAAAACTGTTGGCACTATATAAATCCTGTAAAATTAACCCCTTCCCGAACGGCGCATGCCGATGTACGTCGGCAGAATGGCACGGCTGGGCAAATAGGCTTACAGGTACGTCCATTTGAAATCCCCGCCGTGCCATTGCATGCGTGCCAGCCGGGAGCTCCGTGAGTTGGGTCGCGGGTCGTGCGGACTCGATCGCCGTGGAGATACCTGCGATCGCCTCACGGAGAGGACGAACGGGGAGATTCTGATGTAAACAGCATCTCCCTGTTCTGCCTAGTGACAGTGTCACTGATTTCTGCTCCCTGTCATCGGGAGCAAAGATCAGTGTAATGTCACAGCTAGCCCATCCCCCCTACAGTTAGCAATCACTCCCCAGTACTGACTTAACCCCTCCCGCCCCCTAGTGGTTAACCCCTTCACTGCCAGTGTCATTTACACAGGAATCAGTGCATTTTTACAGCACTGATCGCTGTATAAATGACAATGGTCCCAAAAATGTGTCAAAAATGTCCGACATGTCCACCATAATGTTGCAGTCACAATAAAAATTGCTGACGCCACCATTACTAGTAAAAAAAAAAAAATATTAATAAAAATGCCATAAACTATCTCCTATTTTGTAAACTCTATAACTTTTGTGCAAACCAATCAATAAACGCTTATTGTGATTTTTTTTTACCAAAAATATGTAGAAGAATATGATCGGCCTAAACTGAGGAAAAAAAAAATTTTTATATATTTTTGGGGATATTTATTATAGCAAAATGTAAAAAATAATGTGTTTTTTCAAAATTGTCGCTCTTATTTTGTTTATAGTGCAAAAAATAAAAATCGCAAAGGTGATCAAATACCACCAAAAGAAAGCTCTATTTGTGGGGAAAAAAGGACGTCAATTTTGTTTGAGAGCCACGTTGCATGACTGCGCAATTATCAGTTAAAGCGATGCAGTGCCGAATTGCAAAAAGTGCTCTGGTCGGGAAGGGGGTAAAATCTTCCGGGGAAGCCGTTAACAACTATCTTCTGAACAGGGGTACAGACAGCAAAACAAACATTACAGTGGTGTTAACCCTTCCCTATGCTATCCAAAAAATGTAAAAAAAAAAAATTTGCCTGGAGTTACACTTAAAAAATGTACCTGTTTCAACTTACAGAACCTAGAGAACCTACAGAGCCTATCTTGTTTGTAACCTGGGCGTTGCCTGCACATGGAATGATAGCCAAAGCTGTATCCTGTATTCTGAAAACCACAGAAACCTTGTGGTTGTACTGCATTTTTACACCATTCATTTAAACAAGCCCTAAGACTGCAATAATTCTAGTATTTTAGTGATCTCTTGCATCTAAGGCCCCATTCACACTTTGTGTAGAAGTAGTGCGCATTTCTGCTCACAATCATTTTAGTGTGTTTGGTGACTACATATACACTTTGCAACAACCACAGATTTGTGTGTGACTAAATAGAGTTTGGTGTGTTGTGTGTGTGTGTGCAATATACACATTACAAATCATGCCTTCGACAAAGACAATTTACTGTTTCTCTGGTAAAAAGAATGATCTCTTATATTTGTGTGCCCTTTATAGCTAGAATAGCTAGAGAGAAAGAGACAGTTTATACGGTTACACTTCCTGCTGTGCAGCACTCTGTTCACTGCAGAGAGGAATGGGTGGTGGGCGGGGATAACACAATTCCATTCTTCTCCTTTCACCACCCTCATGAAGTCACAGAAACACCCACGGTAACCCTAGGACCCACCCACATCAACTCCCACAGCTACTACAAGCGACTCCCATAGCCGCCCTGAAACTACAGAGGCTCAAAGGATCATGGGACATGTAGTATCAGGACTGGTAAAGAAAGGAAACAGGAAGTAAGATAACTTAAAAAAATAGCCAGGAAAAGGAGTGACATCAAAGACACAGAAACCTGCTTTATACAGCTAAAGGAGGAAGTTGCACATAATCTGACACTGGGTTTGTGATTCGTTTACATGCACAATGCATCTGTTGTTTTGGGGAGGAAAAGCTGGAGTTCTTCTTTAAGAGAATGGGCATGCACCTATTGTTCAGCATTACAAGACTTCTTTCCACTGTTTTTTTATTGAAAAGTAAACATGTGAGTTGCAATCATACATTTAACTAGAAGGATATATTCAAGTTACAGAAATAGATCACAAATAATTTCACATTTTAGAAAGATTTTGCATATAGACATCCGCTAGACAAGTACACATGTTGAGATACAACTCTCTCATACTGCATAATCTAGAGCTGTGAATCAAATTATGTATGAATAAATATAAAACAGAGAAGAACTAACAACACAAATAAACATTCAGTACCAGAACACTAAGAGATGCTTAAAGGCCATATGTGTTTGAGCATTAGATCGCTTTGTTATCTCTTTCCACATGTCATATTATGTTGACTGAGACGCATCCTGGAGCGGCTATGTCCGGAGTGTTTGCCTGGATTGCTGTGTCAGCTACACTGACTCTTGCTGTGTGACCTGTTTCAGGTCGAATTTGGGAGGTGAGAGGCCATCTGTGTGCGGTGGAGGGATCACTGACATCTGTCTTTGAGATTTGTTTCCTGCGTGTCACTTGCACTTCAATTTGCTCGTTTATCTACACCAACACCACTTGTGTTTTTATCAATTTATGGACTCTTATGAATTGCGCAGCACTTTGTTTACTGGTGTTTGGATATGCCTTTAATTTCTTCAGTTATTTGGGAAGTGAAGAGCCCAGGGGTTCCAACGTGTACTGAATGTACCTAAAGTGTTGGATCGGGCTGTGAAAATATTTTCATATGATTGTTGTGTCTTGACCCTGTATATTACTTCAGATACATTAGGGGCCAGCATTACAGGACTTCTAATGATACATGATATTTCTATTGATATACTATATGAGGACAAGGAACATGGAACAGACAATATATATATATCTGGGCAATCCATAATAAAAGTACAAAGCATTTTTCTATGTAATGCTATAGTTATACTCAGCATTTAGCTTAGTAGGTAACAGTGGCAGCTGGTGTTTTTTTGGGTAGGGGGCGGCAAACAATCCACCTGCCGCCACTCCCCGGTCGGGTCACTGATGACACAGAAGCCCTCCCCTGGCTGGCTGAGTCATGGAGGTCACAGCGGCATCCCCCCTATTGGTCAGCCAAGGCCTCGCATGTACCCCATCTTGCAGGCAGTCCTCCGGGTGGCAGCGGCTTCACTCCAGGATGCAGGCTCATCTGGGTTCCCCAGCACCTCCTCCCTCCTCCTCTTGGCGGCCAATCTGATTAGATCTCCTTTCGGTGAATCAGGTGATGGGTCTCATATTCATTCGCTATTGTAACACAACTTTTTTGAAGCCTATTAGAGCCTCTGGCTCTAATCACATGCTTAAACCGCCCCCACCATTGGAATCCATGCGCCCGGCTCCCTGCATGTAGATCAGGGGGCTGGACACGTGGATGGGGGGTGGTGCCCGTGCGCCCCTAATGGACAGGCCACCACTGGTAGGTAATTGTAGTAATATTTATTCTCTGTAATGCATCTGGTCTACAATATATATCTTGAGTATTATCCTTCATTGACCTAAATTTTAAATATCTGCTCATTTTACCCAACTTTTTTCAAATGAAGACATTGCCAAGAATTAAAAAAAACATTAAATATACCAAACGAGGAATTTCAGAGCATGATAAGTTTGGACTTTTTATATTTTTCAGTGCATGGCACTACAGTTTGTATCATCATAATCCTTTTTATCACTATGATAAGATTAACCACTTCAGCCCCGGAAGGATTTGTCCCCTTAATGACCAGGCTATTTTTTGCGATACGGCACAGCGTCACTTTAACTGACAATTGCGCGGTTGTGCGATGCTGTACCCAAACAAAATTGATGTCCTTTTTTACCGACAAGTAAAGTTTCTTTTGGGGGTATTTGTTCACCTCTGTGGTTTTTATTTTTTACGATATAAACAAAAAAATACTGGCAATTTTGAAAAAAAAGCTATTTTTTTTAACTTTCTGCTATAATACATAACCAAAAACAAATAAAAATAAAATGTATTCATCAGTTTAGGTCGATATATATTCTTCTACATATTTTTGGCCAAAAAAATTGCAAAAGGCGTATATTGATTGGTTTGCGCAAAAGTTATCGCGTATACAAACTATGGGATTGATTTAGTGACTTTTTTTTTAATTGTTTTTACTTGTAATGGTGGTGATCTGCAATTTTTAGAGGGACTGCGACATTACGGTGGACAAATCTGACCCCAAATGACACTTTTTGGGGACAAGTGACATTATTACATTGATCAGTGCTATAAAAATGCACTGATCAATGTAAATATGACACTGGCAGGGAAGGGGAAAACACTAGGGGGTGATCAAGGGGTTAAGTGTGTTCCCTGGGTGTGTTCTAACTGTAGGGGGGATGGGCTCACTGGGACATGACAGAGATCATTGTTCCTGATCACTGGGAACAGTAGATCTCTGTCATGTAATTTGGTAGAATGGGGAATCGCCTTGTTTATATAGGCAGTTCCCCGTTCTGCCTCTGTACACAGTGATCACAGATCACCCATGGACATCGAGTCCCTGAATCCTGTGGGCATGCTCCCGCGGCACGAGCAGCTGGTATCCTTGCACGGACCGACGTACAGGTATGTCGGTTCATGCAGAAGAGCTGACCTGCCGCAGTAAATGTACGTGAGCAGGTCGGCAAGTGGTTAAGGCAGGCCATATGTTATTCATTTTATTTTGTTGAAACAGTGGTTTGAATTAAAGAAAATTAATGGATTCAAGGTGAATGGGGGAATACCTCCAGCAAAAAAAATGTATTCTGACAGCAGGGAGGCTTACCTACCATCAGAATACTGTACAAGGAGGGAGGAGCCTAAACATGGTGCTAACAGAGAGCTTATGCTAGAGAGCTCAGGCTAGGAGCTCCAGGCCTAAACTCCCCTCAATGCAGTGAATGTAGCAGTTTTAAATAAACCCCCAGCCACATCCCCCTAAGCCACATAGCTTTCTGGCATGACTCGGCTGGTCAGGGATCCCGTGTAGAGAGGAGAGAGGACAGAGACCTAGAGTGGAGCAGACCAGAGCACTGCAGGCCTGGCATGTGGGTGGATCCGAGTATGAACGGAGAGGCTCAGCTAGAGCTGAAGCCCAGACCCCTAAGTGAGAAGAAGAGGGTGTGAGCAGGATAGCTGGGCTGTGCTCAGCGTCACTTGGGGGAATCCGGAGATCGGAGGCAACTTCTTGAGCTCCTAGTAAGCTCCCAGTGAGACAGCCTGCACCTGGACCAGCCGAATTGACAGGGACCCAGTGGGGGCACAGGGTCCCAGTCCTGGAAGGAGCTAGAAGCAGAGCAGTGTAGCATGGAGTGTACCGTGGATCTAGCCATCCAGAAAATTCCCCCACCCCACTCCTGAATGAGGAGAGAGGAAGTGTCATCCAGGAGCTAGATCAAGAAAACCAGCAGATGTCCTCTTGACAACATGTCCCCAGATCTGCATATACCTCAGAATGGGGAACAGAAGTGGTGAGTCCCCTTTATTGTTTTCACTCATAGACTTATAGACTGAGACAAAAAGAACATATAATGCCGAAAGACTATTAGTACACTAATATTAAATAACAAACAGAAGTGGAAGTTAACAGAAGAGGGACACAGTACAAAAAGAAGGGAGCAAGAAAAGAAAGGAGAGTGGAAAATAAATAAGAAATTCTAACATGCAGGGAAGAACAGCAAGAGGAGGGGCAGTGGCAAAGCTACCTAAAATAAGCCTAAGCCCAGGCCCAATAGAAAAACATATGTCCTAAGAAGGGCCCTCTGAAAAGCAAGTAATTGAAAAGCAACAAGGAACTCACAAAAGACAAGTAGAAGCTAAAGAAAAAAAAGGAGAAAGTAGATTATCATCCGATACCAGTATACTTGGTCAGTCAAAAATAGATCAAGAAATTGAAAGTGATATGGAGAAGGGAGACCAACACTCAAACGACCAATTACCCACAAAAATAGAAATGGCATCCATGTTTGCCGTTTTAGAAAATTCTTTAAAAAATCAAATGGCGAAAATATATAAGGATATGGGACATATTCTGGAACGAGTGGAAGAGATGGAAAAAAGACTGAATACGTATACACAAACCATAAAAGATCTAAAAGGAGAAATGGAAGTCTTAAAGAATGGTCAAAGGTAATTAGCATACAAACTGTAATACCAGGAGAATAGAGACAGAAGGAAAAATCAGAGAATCTGGGGCCTACCAGAGTCAACACAGGGAGAGGACTTAACAGGAAAGATACTGACTATTTTTAACCCAGTATTAGGTAGAAAAGAAGCTGAACTGATAAAAATTGAAAGAGTACACAGAATTAAAAGACCAAAAGGCATACCCATGGAGACTCCAAGAGATGTAATCGTAAGATTCCAGGATTTTGGAAAAAAAACTTAATTTGGGGAAACATGAGAGAAAAACCACCATTACAATACGAAAGTACAAAGCTCTAGATTTTTGTAGATCTATCACAGGAGACTTTAAGAAGAAGACGGCAATTAAAACCACTACTGGGTCAGATGCAAAATCATAATATCAGTTAGAACTGGGGCTTTCCAGCTTGTTTGATAGGGTGGAAAGACGGACATGTGGCAAAATTAAGGTTCCCGGAAGAACTACAGGAGTTCGGTAAAAGACTGGACATATCTATCCTGGAAATACCAGGATGGACTGTAGCAAGTAAAGAAAAAACAGCACAAGATGAGGATCAATGGTTACTTGTTCCTAAAAAGAAAAAGATATGAGGAGCTAATATAGGATTTAAAGAGTACTGGGCTATGGGGATAGGGGAGATGGGGTACGGGGGGGAACAAGACAAAAAAGGATGTAGGCTCTGGATAACTAGTGGGCACCAGACCCCCATCCCAAAAGTAAGGGAGTGGGTCAGGAGTGAGCATCAGATAGAGCACCGCCTCAGGGCAAAAGAGCAGACGGGCATAGAAGGCCCAGAGAGGTACAACATGAAGCTGCTCAAAGACTAGAAGAATGACAAAAAAATAAGGAGGGAGGGGGGAAGGGATATGGTCCTAAAGCATAAGACCGCTAGGAGGGGGGAGCGGGGTGGATATGGGAGAAGAATATACTGTGCCAAAGATATGTAATGTTTTTCTTTTTCTTTTTCCCGGAAAAAAGACATAAGGTTTTAAAAGAAATTAAACGGTACTCAGCAAGTATAATGTTTCTACAGGAAACACATTTAGCATTAGATTCAAATGTAAAGTTATATTCTAAGTTCTATCCAACATGGTATTATGGGGATTCCCCTACTAAAAGAGCAAAGGGTGTTGCAATAGGTATAGCAAGTGAAGTAAGGTTCTTATTGGAAGAGAGGAAGGTGGACCCAAAAGGACAGTTTATGTTTTTGAGGAAAGATACAGAAAATGGAGTGTACATTGGTGAATATATACTGCCCTAACAGAAAACTGAAAGATTACCTAAAATACATTTTGGGAAAGTTAATGAAATTTAAGAAAGGCCATTTAATCTTGGCAGGAGATTTAAACTTCTGTATGGATCCACAGATAGATAATACGTCACATGCACTGGGGACTGGAGATTACCAATTAAGAAAAGTAAAGAAGAAAATACACATATAAATATGTCAAATGGTGGATGTATGGAGGGCTCAGCCCCCCGGGTAAGAAATTATTTGTTCCACTCCCCAGTGCATGGGATGTACTCTAGGTTGGATTATATTATGGTGGAACACAGATGGTTAGAACTGGTTTTAAAATCATCTATAGAAATAATGTAAATATTGGATCATGCACCAGTAATGATGAAACTGATGTTCACAGGTTTCCAAAACAAGACAAGTACAAGAAAGAAAGCGAGGAAGAGTAGCATGGAAAGGCTAATAAAATAAATCTACGTGTTAGAACAGATACATAAGATGAAGGTAGATATGGAGACACAGCAAACAATGGTTATATAAAGTGTTCAACTGAAAGATAAAATGGAACAAGAGACAAAACAGGCATTTAACAGAGTGGCCAAAGACAGATATTAATGGGGAAATAAACCAGGGAAATACCTAGCAAAAATATAAAAAAAAAAAATCAATAAATTATATAGAAAAAATGAAAAACAAGAAAGGGGAAATGGTTCATACAACAACAGAAGTTGCTAGGGTTTTCCATAGTTACTATAGTGCACTATACTCACTGAGGCAAAAAGGCCCCCAGGAAGTAGAGGCAAAAAGAAAAAAAATACAAGAATACCTAAAGGAAGCAAATCTACCTAAAATATATGTAGAAAAATTGCAAGCCCTTAAAGATCCAATAACACAAGATGAGATAAGAGTAGCAATTAAAAGTACAGCGACAGGGAAAATCGCAGGACCGGATGGGTTCACGATCGGATATTATAACAAAATATGGGGAACAACTAATACCCAAAATGTGTTCATATATAAATAGAATAGGAGAAGGGGAGGAGATAAGGAGGGAGTCTCTCCTGGCACACATTATAGTGATACCTAAAGAGGGAAATGATGCAACCCTGTGCTCCAGCTATAGACCAATAGTGTTGTTAAACACCAATACAAAATTGTTTGATGTCCAGCCTGATCCACCCAGATCAGACTGGGCTTATCCCAGGAAGGGAAGGTAAAGATAACGGGGTAAGAACGTTATAGATATTGCACAGAACAAAGGGGGGAAAGTCCCCAGCTCTTTTCTTGTCAATAGACACCGAAAAGGCTTTTGACAAAGTAGACTGGGGATTTATAATGGACACAAGAGAGAATGTAGGGATAGGCCCAAAAATGATTCAGTGGATTAAAACTCAATATAATCACCCTGCGGTATCAGTAAAAGTCAAGGGGAGTGTCTCCCCACCCTATGAATTGTTCAATGGAACGGGACAAGGATGCCCACTCTCACCCCTCCTGTATGTCTTCTTGTTGGAACTGTTACTGGCCACAATACGAAATAGGGTAGACATAGGAGGGGTGAAGATTGGAGATGAGAAACATAAAGTAGCAGCCTACGTTGCCTACATTGTCCTGTTTTATATATTCAACCCTATAACAACATTACCAAACTTAAAAAAAGAACGGAGAACTTGCTAACTAAGATCAACCCTGCTAAGTCGGAAAACTTGAATATAAGTATGAACAACAAAGAAGTGACAGCCCTAAAAAGGGAGTTCCCATTCATATGGGGGGGGGCAAGATCTAAAATACCTTCAATAGGGAATAAATATGAAGCAAACTATATCCCATTACATAAGAAAATTAAAACAGAAATTAAAAAAATATTGATACGACCACTTTCATGGGTGGGACGAATAAACATGGTAACAATGGCTATAATTCAAAAAATTCTGTACAAATTTTAAATGATGCCAATTGCCCTCCTACAGACATTCTTTAAAATATTAAAAACAATGATCCTAAAGTTTATATGGCAGAACAAGAAACCTAGAATCCAGTTCTTGATAATAAGTAAAAGTAAAGCACACAGGGGATTAGCTGCACCTGATATTAAAAGATATTATAATGTAGTAATATTAGCACGATTGATAGAATGGATGAACCCAAAGAGTGATAAAATATGAGTGAAGATGGAAAATACATTAAGTAGAGCACAATAAAGTAAGAATTTTTGGATACCACAAAAATATAGAAGGCTTGATGAAAATACACATAAATGGACTAGGAATGTATTTAAAATATGGGATATACTGTAATTTATAGACAGATAAAATGGGAATAAAACTCACCACTAATTTCACAATGGGGGGGGCACATTTTTTTTCCACCTGGTAATGGAACACATTTTGGCAATTGGGTAAAAAATGCAGTTAAAAGATATAATACAAAAAAGGAGAAATACACCAATATCACGAATTAAAGCACAAAAGAGAACTGATGATATACTGTAAGATAAATGGAGGTATTTACAGTTGAAAGTTTTGTGGGAAGCTTGCCTCAACCAATTAGAAATGGGGAGAATTTGAACCTAGTAGAACAATTATGTCGTCAACCGATAAAAAAGAAACATGGGATATCACAGAGTTACAAAGTTCTCACGCAGATGGAAGGACTGGGAATTCTTCCATTCACAGAAATATGGGAAAATAAACTAGGATCACATTTAAAAGAACAAAAAAATCAGTAAAATACTGGGGGGCATACATGGCTTTGCAGCAGACATAAACACAACATAAATGAACTACAAATGTTTGGCAAGATGGTACATGTCATCGGATAAAGTACAGAAATACCAACCAGAGAAATCACAACTGTGTTGGAGAGGGTATGGTCAGAAAGACACTATATCCAACATATGATAGGAGTGCCCGAATAGAAGGGAATATTGGCACAAGGTACAACAGAATGTGGGGGAGATTATGGGGTCAGAGATTCCCAAGGACCCATGGTTCTGTTTATTCCATAATGTAAATATCACAAAAAAATATAAGATTTCAGTTATGCATATTTAATAAATGCAGCAAAGGGGACCATACCAAGAAAATGGTTAGACCCAGAGAGACCCACAGTTAGGGATTGGTTCAACAGAACAGAATATACATATAAAATGGAATATTTGAATAGTAGGGAAGAAGATCAGGTAGAAAGATTTGCCAAGATATGGGGAAAGTGGATAGAATTTAGGAAAACTAGGAAATATGCAGAATGCTGGGTAGAATAGAGATGGAAGGTAGGGATGAGCTGAATACCCCCGATTCGGTTCGCACCAGAACCTGCGAACAGACCGAAAATTTGCACGAACGTTAGAACCCCATTGACGTCTATGGGACTCGAACGTTCAAAATCAAAATTGCTCATTTTAAAGGCTAATTTGCAAGGTATTGTCCTAAAAAGGGTTTGGGGACCCGGGTCCTGCCCCAGGGGACATGTATCAATGCAAAAAAAACTTTTAAAAACGGCCGTTTTTTCGGGAGCAGTGATTTTAATGATGCTTAAAGTAAAAAAAAGTGAAATATTCCTTTAAATATTGTACCTGGGGGTTGTCTATAGTATGCCTGTAAAGTGGCGCATGTTTCCCGTGCTTAGAACAGTCCCTGCACAAAATGTCATTTTTAAAGGAAAAAAAGTCATGTAAAACTGCTTGCGGCTTTAATGTAATGTCGGGTCCTGGCAATATGGATGAAAATCAGTGAGACAAATGGCATGGGTACCCCCCAGTCCATTACCAGGCCCTTTGGGTCTTGTATGGATATTAAGGGGAACCCCACACCCAAATTAAAAAAGGAAACAGCAGTATACAGGCTCTGTACTCTGAACAGCAGTATACAGGAGGTACAAACAAGACAGGGACTGTAGGTTTGTTGTTAAGTAGAATCTGTTTGTAATTTTGAACTTGTACATTTTTAACGTGTTTAACTCCAGCCAAAAAATCTATTTTAAGCTTTTTGGAAAATATAGGGAAGGGTTATCACCCCTGTGACATTTGTTTTGCTGTCTGTGCTCCTCTTCAGAAGATTTCACCTCTCTTTTTGTCCCAATGACAAATGTTTTTTGAAAATGTGGGGTTTTTTGTGAAACAAGGATTGGTGATAAAGCATCAGTGGAAAAGAGAAATGTTTTTCCCATATTAACTCTTACAGGAGAGAATTTCCCTTCCTAGGGGTAGATTTCACCTCACTTCCTGTTGTCTCCTTCTGTTTGCAAGTAGGAGTCGTTTGTAAGTTGGATCTTTGAAAGTAGGGGCCTGCCCTATATACTCTGCAGAAATTTGGGCCTTAGGTGTTGTTGTGGCCACAACACTGTAAGCCCTCACAGGGCCCTGCTGTGAAATATTAGATCAAGAATTGTAATTACATGCCCCTGTTGAACAGGGGCAGAAAAATTGGGCCTTTGGTGGTGGTGGTGGTGGTGCTGGTGCCACAACACTGTAAGTCCTCACTCGCTCTTGGTGGGCGCAGAAACGGGCCCTGCTGTGAAATATTAGATCAAGAATTATAATTACATGCCCCTGTTGAACAGGGGCTGAAAAATTGGGCCTTAGGCACTGGTGCTGGTGCCACAACACTGCAATCCCTCACAGATACTCTAGTTGGAACGCAGGAACGAGACCTGCTGCAAATTATTGCATCAAAAATTGTAATTACACGCCCCTGTTAAACAGGGGCAGAAAAATTGGGCCTTTAGTGGTGGTGATGGTGGTGCTGGTGCCACAACACTGTAAGTCCTCACTCGCTCTTGGTGGGCGCAGAAACGGGCCCTGCTGCGAAATATTAGATCAAGAATTGTAATTACATGCCCCTGTTAAACAGGGGCTGAAAAATTGGGCCTTAGGCACTGGTGCTGGTGCCACAACACTGCAACCCCTCACAGATACTATGGAACGCAGGAACGAGCCCTGCTGCAAAGTATTGCATCAAAAATTGTAATTACATGCCCCAGTTAAACAGGGGCTGAAAAATTGGGCCTTAGGCACTGGTGGCGGCGCCCAGAACCAAAAATGTTCTTACAAGCTATCAGCGTGATCATTGAGGAGGAAGAGGATAATTACTCAGCATCAGCATAGGCAGTCTTTGAAGGGATCTGAGATTTAAAAAAAAATTATTCGGTTACATCAGCATCAGGTGCTTGGTAGCTGGTGGTGATCCAAGACTGATTCATTTTTATAAAGGTCAGTCGATCGACCGAGTCGGTGGACAGACGCATCCTGTGATCGGTTACAAAGCCTCCAGCAGCACTGAATGTGCATTCCGAAAGAACGCTGGATGCAGGACAGGCCAGTAGCTCAATTGCATACTGTGCAAGCTCTGGCCAGTGATCCATCCTCAAGACCCAGTAACTCAGAGGATTTTTGGTGGGAAAGGTGTCCAAGTCAGATCTTGCCCCTAGGCATTCCTGCACCATGTAAAACAGACGCTGGCGATGGTTGCTGGAACCGATCATACCTTGGGGCTGCGGACTAAAAAATTGTCTGAACGCATCGGTCAGATGGCCACCTTCTCCACCGCTCCTTCTTTGACTGACTGAAGCCTCAGCAACACGTTGTCCAGTTTGTAACCTCCCAGTCTCTGGGAACGCGTTGCACAGACCTTTCTGCAAGGCCTCCCGAAGATGTTTCATCCTCTGCTCCCTCTGCGACGGCAAGATAAGGTCTGCAACCTTACCCTTGTAATGTGGATCAAGGAGGGTTGCCAGCCAGTATTGGTCCTTCTCCTGGATACAACGAATACGAGGATCCTTACGCAGGCTTCGCAGGATCAGGGAGGCCATACAGTGTAAGTTTGCTGAGGCATTCGGTCTGGAGTCCATGTGTTTCTTGGGACTGATCCTTCAAAGACTGCTGCTGATGCTGAGTGCCAGGCTCCACCTCCATACTGACGCAATCCTCCTCCTCCTCCTCGTCCTCTTCCTGTGTGATCGGAGGGCACGCAGGAATACTGTCTGGATAAAGGGGGCCTTAAGAGCTAAGGAAGTCCTCCTCTTCCTGCCTCTGTTCTGCCTCAAGTGCCCTGTCCATTATTCCATGCAGCGTGTGTTCCAATAGGTGGACAAGGGGGACAGTGTCACTGATGCATGCACTGTCACTGCTCACCATCTTCGTGGCCTCCTCAAATGGTGACAGGACAGTGCATGCATCCCTGATCATGGCCCACTGGTGTGGGGAAAAAAAACAAGCTCCCCTGACCCTGTCCTGGTGCCATAGTCGCACAGGTACTCATTAATGGCCCTCTGCTGCATGTGCAGCCGCTGCAGCATGGCCAACGTTGAGTTCCACCTGGTGGGCATGTCACAGATTATGCGGTTCTTGGACAGGTTAAACTCCTTTTTGAGGTCTGCCAGCTGAGCACTGTCATTGTATGATTGGCAGAATGGCACACAGACTTTCCTGGCCTGCCTCAGCACATCCTGTAAGCCTGGGTACCTGCCCAAGAACCGCTGCACCACCAAGTTAAGGACGTGAGCCAAACAGGGCACATGGGTCATTTGCCCTGTCGGAGGGCAGAGAGGAGGTTGGTGCCATTGTCACAAACCACCATTCCTTCCTTAAGTTGGCATGGCGTCAACCACCTCTGAACCTGCCCCTGCAGAGCTGACAGAACCTCTGCCCCAGTGTGGCTCCTGTCCCCCAAGCACACCAGCTCAAGCACCGCATGGTATCTTTTGGCCTGCATACTTGCGTAACCCCTTGAATGGCTATGGAGCACCGCTGGTTCTGAGGACAAAGCACAGGAAGAGGCCATGGAGGAAGAAGAAGAGGAGGGTGTGGGGGAGAGAGGTGTGTCACAATCATTATAAGTGGCATTTTGGAGGCGTGGTGGCGGAACAACCTCCAACACTACTGCACCTTGTCCTGCATGCTTCCCAGCTGCCAGCAGAGTCACCCAATGTGCGGTGAAACTTAAGTAATGTCCCTGTCCATGCCTGCTGGACCATGAGTCAGTGGTAATATGCACCTTACCACTGACCGCCCTGTCCAGCGAGGCATGGACATTGCCTTCCACATGCCGGTAGAGAGCCGGAATCACCTTCCGTGAGAAAAAGTGGCGTTTGGGTACCTGCCACTGAGGAACCGCACATTCCACAAACTCACGGAAGGGGGCAGAGTCTACCAACTGAAGAGGCAGCAGTTGAAGTGCTAGCAATTTTGCCAAGCATTCAACCGCTGGGCATGTGGATGGCTGGGAGCGAACTTCTTTTGGTGGTGCAGCAGCTGGGGCAGGGAAATTTGCCTGGTACAATCTGACGTTGGTGTACCGAAAGCAGATTGCCCACAAGTACTTGGCTGTAACACACCTAATTCTACACCTTCATTCCTCTCAGTGCAGGTCTCAGATAGGACTGAAGGTATAGTGGGGTTGGCGATCTCAGCTGATGAGGAGCAAGGAGAGGTCCTCTTTGTTCTTTGGTGTGGGTCTTTTAGATACGCTTGCCAACGAACTGCATGGCAGGTCAACATATGTCTGGTCAAGCATGTGGTGCCCAAGCGGGAGATGTTTTGGCCACGCGAGATACGCTTGAGACATATGTTGCAAATAGCAGTGGTGCGATCTGATGCACTGGTCTCAAAAAAGGCCCACACCAAATAACTTTTGGAATAACGCGCCGAGACAGCAGCGCCCTGCACATGCGGAGCTTTGGGGTGTGATGCAGTCAGTGTGCTGCCCTTAGGCTGGCCCCTCTAGGGCATCCTGCCTCGTTGCTGATGTGCCTCCTCCTCCTCTCTCCTATCAGGCAACCACGTTGAGTCAGTGACCTCATCATCCCCTTCCTCCTCATCACTGGAGCAAACCTGGCAGTATGCTGCAGCAGGGGGAGCATGACTGCCAGACTGCTGTCCTTCTTGGGCACCCCCTCTGTCCGTGCTCACGTTACTGCCTTCATCTAGCTCAGTATCATCATCAGAGCCTTCTAAACGCTGGGCATCCTCCTGGAGCATGTACCCAACACTGTGGTCAGACAGTTCGAGGGACTCCTCAGGAGGACATGGTGGGGCTAGGGAAGGAGTCACTGATGCCATTGAGCCGAGGGAAGAGGCCGCGTTCACAGCTGCTTTGCCAGACAAAGTAGCCTGAGTATGGATGAGAGAGGATGAGGAGGATGAGGACGGCTTGGTCATCCACTTGACCAAGTCTTCCGTATGTTGCGGCTCAACACGGCCAGCTGCGGAAAAAAAGGCCAAGCATGTCCCACGGCCACGTGCTGATGAGGATGCACCATCTCCATGACCAGCACTGTTGCCTCTAGACACAGAGCCTGCTTGCCCTCTTTGCCCTCTTTTATTGGCTTGTGACTGCCTCTCCTTGTTGGCCTTCCAGACATACTAATGGCCTGTAGCTGCACTAAGCTGGGATATATATGTATATATATATATATATATATATATATATATATATATATATATATATATATATATATATATATTGATACTGCAGCTAGCAAAATCAACTACCTGCCTGTAGTATGAGAACACCACCAACCTTCTACAGGTAGCTTTAGCTGAACACTGTGCAGAGCTCGCAAAAAACTAACTTGTAGCTTTTTTAGCTGCCTGGGGTAGTGATAGGATCAGGAAAACACCACCAACCTTCTACAGGTAGCTTTAGCTGAACACTGTGCAGAGCTTGCACTACACTAACTTGTAGTTTTAGCTGAACACTCTGAGGAGGATGCATTACACTAACTTGTAGCTTTAGCTGAACACTGCTCAGAGGACGCACTACACTAACTTGTAGCTTTAGCTGAACACTGTGCAGAGGTCGCACTACACTAACTTGTAGTTTTAGCTGAACACTGTGAGGAGAACGCACTACACTAACTTGTAGCTTTAGCTGAACATTGTGCAGAGGTCGCACTACACTAACTTGTAGTTTTAGCTGAACACTGTTCAGAGGACGCACTACACTAACTTGTAGTTTTAGCTGAACACTGTTCAGAGGACGCACTACACTAACTTGTAGCTTTAGCTGAACACTGTGCAGAGGTCGCACTACACTAACTTGTAGTTTTAGCTGAACACTGTGCAGAGGATGCATTACACTAACTTGTAGCTTTAGCTGAGCACTGTGCAAAGGTCGCACTACACTAACTTGTAGTTTTAGCTGAACACTGTGAGGAGGAGGCACTACACTAACTTGTAGCTTTAGCTGAACACTGTGAGGAGGACGCACTACCCTAACTTGTAGCTTTAGCTAAACACTGTGCACTACACTAACTTGTAGTTTTAGCTGAACACTGTGAGGAGGACGCACTACACTAACTTGTAGCTTATTTAGCTGCCTGCGGTAGTGATAGGATCAGGAAAACACCACCAACCTTCTACAGGTAGCTTTAGGTGAACACTGTGCAGAGCTCGCAAAAAACTAACTTGTAGCTTATTTAGCTGCCTACGGTAGTGATAGGATCAGGAAAACACCACCAACCTTCTAAAGGTAGCTTTAGGTGAACACTGTGCAGAGCTCGCAAAAAACTAACTTGTAGCTTATTTAGCTGCCTGCGGTAGTGATAGGATCAGGAAAACACCACCAATCTTCTACAGGTAGCTTTAGCTGAACACTGTGCAGAGCTTGCACTACACTAACTTGTAGTTTTAGCTGAACACTGTGAGGACGCACTACACTAACTTGTAGCTTTAGCTGAACACTGTTCAGAAGATGCACTACACTAACTTGTAGCTTTAGCTGAACACTGTGCAGAGGTCGTACTACACTAACTTGTAGTTTTAGCTGAACACTGTGAGGAGGACACACTACACTTACTTGTAGCTTTAGCTGAACACTGTGAGGAAGATGCACTACCCTAACTTGTAGCTTTAGCTGAACACTGTGCGGAGGTCACACTAAACTAACTTGTAGCTTTAGCTAAACACTGTGAGGAGGACGCACTACATTAACTTGTAGTTTTAGCTGAACACTGTGCAGAGGTCACACTAAACTAACTTGTAGCTTTAACTGAACACTGTGAGGAGGATGCACTACACTAACTGTAAATAGTCTAGCTTCCTGACTGTGGTACTAATAGGTTTAAAAGAACACCGGGAATTTTCTTCAGGTAGCTGTAAATACTGTAACAAGACAAGCCTGCCTGTCAGTAGGAAGATAACAGGAACGGATCTAGCTAAACTGAATACAGTGTATATATATATATATATATATATATATATATATATATATATATATATATATATATATATATACAACACCTGGGATGCATATATGTATATATACACAATACACTGTAAGTGCAGCTAACTCACTGACTGTCCTGCCTAATTTATCTAACTTAAATCACATGACACTGTCTCTCTGTCTATCTCTTTCAACGCCAGAACACACACTACACAGGGCCGCCGTGCAGGCGGCTTTATATAGTGTGGGGCGTGTACTAAATCCCCTGAGCCATAATTGGCCAAAGCCTCCTTGGCTTTGGCCAATTACGGCTCTCTGTTCAGACGGCGCTGTGATTGGCCAAGCATGCGGGTCATAGTGCATGCTTTTTCCAAACATCAGCCAGCAATGCACTGCGATGCCGCAGTGAATTATGGGCCATGACGCGCCACACGAATTTGGCGCAAATGGCCCATATTGTTCGCAATTTGGCAACCGGGCAAACAGACAATGTTCGAGTCGAACATGGGTTCGACTCGAACACGAAGCTCATTCCTAATGGAAGGAGAAAGGATGGGGAGACAAGAAATGGGAGTGATTGGCATATATGGGATACTGGGGGTAGGGAAGAGAAGGGGATGGGAAATGGGTTAATGGAGAAATGTATGTTTTTTGTTTAGGGTAATGTGTTGAGATATGTGAAATGTATAAGTTTCTTCTTTTTTTTATATGGAAAAAACAAATAAATTTTAAATAAATAAAAGAATACTGTACAATCATCAGCACCTCCGACTGTAGCCAGCGGAGTGGAGTGAAAATGTTCCAACAGGCTGGATGTACAGAAGTCAATCAAGAGATCGACTTCTGTACAACCAGCCTGCCCATAGATGGATTGAAATTTGGCCAGTCCCTACTAAAACTGACAAATTTTGATCCATCTATGTCTGGCTAAAGGTTTAGTTTAAGATTAAGTGTAAAGGTTGTGTTTAGGTGTTAAGCTTTAAATCTAGATTTCCACTACTCCATAAGAGAGTACACAATGGTTATACCTTTGCTTACTTGTAGCTCTACTTGGATCTTTAATACAGCACCCAATGTTACAAATATCAAAAAAGATCTGAGATCTGAGATCCTACCTTACAGATAAAAGCTGAAAATGGAACTGAAAAATCTCTCCTCATTTCAATGGTAAAGTAATAGATGGCAGGCCTTTTGCAGTTAACCTCACAGCTTCAGAAAGATCATTTTTATTCTCCTTTTTCGTATATTTGGGGTGACATACCATTGGGAAAAGAACTGGTATTTAAAAAGTTGTTTAAAAAATCCTGTTAGCCATTATTTTTATTATTATACAGGATTTATATAGTCCCAACAGTTTGCAGAGCACTTTACAAAACTGAAGGCGGACATTATAGTTACAATACAATTTGGTACAAGAGGAATCAGGACTTTTTATTAGGGATGACCCGAACACCCCCCGGTTCAGTTCGCAGCAGAACATGCGAACAGGCAAAAAATTTGTTCGAACACGTGAACACCATTAAAGTCTATGGGACACGAACATAAATAATCAAAAGTGCTCATTTTAAAGGCTTATATGCAAGTTATTGTCATAAAAAGTGTTTGGGGACCTGGGTCCTGCCCCAGGGGACATGTATCAATGCAAAAAAAGTTTTAAAAATGGCAGTTTTTATCGGGAGCAGTGATTTTAATAATGCTTAAAGTGAAACAATAAAAGTGAAATATTCCTTTAAATTTCGTACCTGGGGTGTCTATAGTATGCTGGTAAAGTGGAGAATTTTTCCCATGTTTAGAGCAGTCCCTGCACAAAATGACATTTCTAAAGGAAAAAAAGTCATTTAAAAGTACTTGAGTAATGAATTGTCAGTCCTGGCAATACAGATAAAATAAGTCATTGAAAAAAAGGGCATGGGATCATCCCCAGTCCATTACCAGGCCCTTCAGGTCTGGTATGGATATTAAGGGGAACCCAGCGCCAAAATTGAAAAAAAAATGGCGTGGGGTCCCCCACAAAATTCATATCTTATCTGAGCACGCAACCTGGCAGGCCGCAGGAAAAGAGGGGGGACGAGAGAGCACCCCCCTCCTGAACCATACCAGGCCACATGCCCTCAACATGGGGAGGGTGCTTTTGGGCCTCATCCTGACAACCCTTGCCCGGTGGTTATGGGGGTCTGCAGGTGGGGGGCTTATCAGAATCTGGAAGCCCTCTTTAACAAGGGGACCCCCAGATCCCAGCCTCCCAAATGTACCCCTACCATTTCACAAAAAAAGTGTCAAAATGGTACAAATGACAAGACACGGCTTGGGACAAGTCCTTTATTAAAAAATAAAAGAATAAAAATGTCCTATGAAGTCCATTCATCTTCTCTCGCTCCGCCGAAAACTGAAAAAGAAAAAACAAAGCCACGACCGACCCGCCTCCATGGGAGGCACCTGCTGTATGACTCGTCCTCGCAGGTGACAGTCCTTTTATAACTGAGGGCAGGGCCACACAGTGATGTTCCCAGGTGACCCCACCCCCTCTGATGCACGGGGACTTCTCCATGGCTTTCCCGGGATGTCAGAGGGGGTGGGGCCACCCTTTTACATAATCGGGTGGCCCCGCCCCCTATGATGCCCCGGGAAAGCCATAGGGAAGTCCCCGTGCATCAGAGGGGGGTGGGGTCACCCGGGAACATCACCGTGTGGCTCCGTCCTCAGTTATAAAAGAACTGTCACCTGCGAGGATGCGTCATACGGTGGGCGCCGGAGGTTGGTCGGTCGCGGCTTTTTTTTTGGTCCATCGGCGGAGTGAGAGAAGAAAAAAAGAAGATGAATGGACTTTGTGGGACATTTTTATTTTTTTATTTTTTAATAAAGGACTTGTCCCAAGCTTGTACCATTTTGACACTTTTTTTGTGAAATGGTAGGGGTACATATGTACCCCATTACAATTTCATATGGGGGAGGCCAGGATCTGGGCGTCCCCTTGTTAAAGGGGGTTTCCAGATTCTGATAAGCCCCCCCGCCCGCAGACCCCTACAACCACTGGTCAAGGGTTGTGGGGATGAGGCCCTTGTCCCCATCAACATGGGGACAAGGTGCTTTGGGGGGCTACCCCAAAGCACCCTCCCCATGTTGAGGGAATGTGGCCTGGTACAGTTCAGGAGGGGGGACACTCTCTCATCCCCCTTCTTTTCCTGCGGCCTGCCAGGTTGCGTGCTCAGATAAGGGTCTGGAACAGATTTTTGGGGGAACCCAATGCCATTTTTTTTTTAATTTTGGCATGGGTTCCCCTTAAAATCCCTACCAGACCCTAAGGGGGACACCCACACCATTTTTTTTTTAATTTTTGCGCGGGGTTCCCCTAATATCCATACCAGACATCAAGGGCCTGGTATGGAATTTGTGGGGACCCCCACACAATTTTTTTTTATATTTTAGTTTGGGGTTCTCCTTAATTATCATACCAGACCCAAAGGGCCTGGTAATGGACTGGGGGGATCCCATGCCATTTTTTTCAATTACATCTTCTATCTGTATTGCCGGGACCGTCAATTCATTATAGCCGCAAGTACTTTTAAATTACTTTTTTCCTTTAGAAATGTCATTTTGTGCAGGGACTGTTCTAAACATGGGAAAATGAGCCACTTTACAGGCATACTATAGACACCCCCCCAGGTATGAAATTTAAAGGAATATTTCACTCTTATTGTTATACTTTAAGCATTATTAAAATCACTGCTCCTGAAAAAATGTCAGTTTTTAAAACTTTTTTTGCATTGATACATGTCTCCTGGGGCAGGACCCGGGTCCCCAAACAATTTTTATGACAATACCATGCATATAAGCCTTTAAAATTAGCGCTTTTGATTTCTCCTATAGACTTTTAAAGGGTGTTCCGCAGCTTTCGAATTTGCTGCAAACACCCCAAATTGTTCGCTATTCGGCGAACAGGCGAACACCCGAACACCCGATGTTCGAGTCAAACTTACGTTCGACTCGAACATCAGGCTCATCCCTACTTTTTATAAACTTTCCCTAATGGGTTGCTTTGCTTTACCTTCTGAAAAAGTAACCGTAACGAGGACCATCATGTGACAATTCCTTTTCTTGCGGCACTGCATTACTTTAGCTGACAATTGCGCGGCCGTGCGATGCTGTACCCAAATAAAATTGATGTCCTTTTTTCCCACAAATAGAGCTTTCTTTTGGTGGTATTTGATCACCTCTGAGGTTTTTTTTTTTGCGCTATAAATGAAAAAAAGACCATCAATTTTAGAAAAAAACAATATTTTTTAATTTCTGCTATAAAACATTCCCAATAAAAAAAAAAAAAAAAAAAAAACAAATTTCTTCATCAGTTTAGGCCAATATGTATTGTGCTACATATTTTTGGTAAAAAAAATCCCAATAAGCGTATATTCATTGGTTTGCGCAAAAGTTTTAGCATCTACAAACAACGGAATAGATTTATGGCATTTAATATCTATATATATATATATATATATATATATATATATATATTTTTTTTTTACTAGTAATGGCGGCAATTTTTAGCATAGAAGAAAGACAAGTGTAATCCCCTGTCAGAATGGAGGTCTGCCTTGTTTACTTCTGCAGATCTCCATTCTATATCAGCGGGGAATGATCTTGGGTGGCTGGCGGACATCGAGTCCGTCGGACTCGCTGATTGGCTCCATCGCTGGCCATACAGCACGTGCGAGTGCCCACAGAAGCTAGTACACAAACCACCATACTGGTATGGTGATTCGCGCAGTTGAGCCACCTTGCCACAGTATAACTGCGGTGGGTGGTCGGCAAGTGGTTAACAGGAATAGTGAATATATTGCAGTGTTCAAATTCTGCAATTTCTCTATGTGGAACACTGACACTGAGTTATGTGTTTCTTTATAATGTTGTGCTCTGATTTGTATATCTGTGAAAAACTTACTGTGACCCAAAAAGACAGATGGAGGTGCCACTCAGGTAGATAGGTATAGTCCAACAAGACCACTGTGAGTACAGGCAGGGACAGGGAGCTGGTCCTAGCTCCAAGCTGCAGCAATGTCAAAGGAAAAGATCCATAAGCCTCACATCATAAAAGAGACGCATGTGCACGAAGTGAGATGAGTGGCAGCCTCAGCCCTTACTCCAGTCAGGCCATGCCCCTCAATGTATTCTACCCCTGGAGCTTAATCATGGGGAACCCCCTTAATGCCTATGATTAGGTGCCAAGGGATGGAGTGAAACATGTTGGAAGCATGGCCTGGCTGGAGTCAGGGCTGAGACTGTCACTCTTCTCACTTCATGCACATGGGTCTGCTTTATCCTTTGCAGCTTATGGATCTTTTCTGATGAAAACTCTAGGTGCAGACACCACAGGATGCCTGCTATTTATGTTTAGATTTAGGGGTTTAGTCAGCTTAAGAGCCAAGGGATAGATTGAAATACAGGGTAAGTCTCTTTAAAGAGTAACTCAACTTTTGTTGAGGAAAAACTTCCCCTCTGGCTGATCTACTGTATGTACAATACAATGATTTTAACAATCTTTGTTGCAGATTCATACCTGTTTCTGCTCTTTTTGTTTGACCATGTTGTGTGCTTACTGATTCATTATACTCAGGTGGTGCATCTTCAGTGTTCTGATGGGAACCGTTGCATCCACGTAGTAATAATTAACCCTTAGGAAGTACCTCACAAAAAATACATTTTGTTGCATAGGATGCCTAAAACGTTACTTATCTTAGGCATCTTAGTGCAGACTTCTGGAAAAAATCAGTGAGCCAATCACACAAGCAGGAAACTATATTTTTTGAAACATTCAGTACATTGTTGGCATATTGCATTGAACTTTACAGAAAATTACAGCACTGCAGATTGAAAAGGAAAGGTCTTTTTTATTAACAGTAAATTGCAATATGGTTTGTAGAGTAATTGGATATGCTGTATAAATTTGTTTTATTTGCCTTTATTTTTTCATGAAAGTGGAGTTACCCTTTAAGTGTCTTTTAAACTTTTGGAAATTAGACAGCGATTTTTCCTTTGTATACTGAAAGTTCACATTTTGTATTGATGTTTATCTATATCCTTACTAGTGTTGGGCGAATGGTTCAGCCCGAGCATGAGTTCATGCCAAACATTGGCTGTTCAACCTGTTCATCCAACATCCTGCATTTGCACAGTACATTTTGTGCCCTAATTGGGCAAAGCGATGAGTCATCAGCTGTCAATGGATTTCCCTGCTGACAGCTGAATAGCAAAAAAAATTAAAAATCTATACCAGACCCTTATCTGAGCATGCAGCCTGTCAGGTCAGGCGGGGGGGCAAGAACCCCCCTCCTGAACCATACCAAGCCACATGCCCTCAACATGGGGGTGGGTGCTTTGGGGTGGGGGGCCCTGCCCCCCACCCCAAAGCTTCTTGTCCCCATGTGGATGGGGACAAGGGCCTCATCCCCACAACGGTGTCCAGTGGTTGTGGGGGTCTGCGGGCAGGGGACTTATTGGATTCTGGAAACCCCCTTTAATATGGAAAAAGAGAAAAATTCCCCCAAGGTGGGTTTTCTGGCAGCAAAGTACAAATATTAAGTCAAAGTATATATAAAATTGATAAAGTTTATTTTACACAAAAGTCACATATCATGAAAGTTAAGAAATGAGCTACAGTAGGAAGTATTTAGACCTTATTAAAATCGACATACACTGTACAGGCATATTTCCATAATAGCATTGGACAAAAGTGTCAGCAATATGAAAATTAAACTTGACGCGTTTCAACCCATATACTAGTGGTCTTCTTCAGAGGGTCAGTCTGTTGAGAAATGTTGGGAAAAGGAAACTTCCTACATACAGGTCCCTTTAAAAGCTGCTCACTCTCTCCCCCCCAGGGGGTCCCAAAGCACCTCCACCAACACTGTAATCAGAAAAAGGGGCAGTACTCCAACGATGTGGCTTACGAGAAATCACACTGAAAAGTCACCCCCCATCGGGCCAGGTGATCGGGGGGAAAAGCCACACCTGCAGCGGAAATCCAAAAAGAATAGACTAAACAATATATCCCTGTATATAAAAAAGGGTTATTTGAAAAAGTATATATAGTTGTCCAAATAGATGGTCAATTGACCGGCTACCAGGCACCAATCTAACTGCATTCCATATATGCAGTTAGCTGCCTCAGGGTGCTTGGCCACTATATTTTTACTAAACAGTAATAAATAAATATAAAGGAATAAATTAAAAGAAAAAGGTGGATAAGTAAGTTTAATGGTTAAATGAAGTAATGGTTTAGGGTGTCAGAGTAATATATGTCAGCTCAATTAAAATAAAGAGATTGGGAGAAAGTGAAAAGGATACAGTGAAGTATTGAGTATCTAAAGAAATATTTGTGTGTACATAGTATTAGAGGAGTGACCCAACCGGGTGAAAAATTATGCATTCAGTGTGTACAGGACCACAGTGAAAAACAAGGGTACAGAAAATAAACAGTGTATGAGTAAAAAGAAAGAAAAAGAAGTTACCACTAGAGCCTGATATAAAAAACGGCAAGATAAACCCAATTGTACCTTAAAAAGTGTTGAAGCAGATATGAAGCTGCGCCAAAATCGCTCTATATAGACAGACTATAGTTTGCCCGGGATTGGCCACAAGTTGTGTTAGGCTCAGTGGATCAGTGTCCAAACCGAGTCGACAAGTCTGAAATACATATATATAGAAAAGGGTACTATAAGTAACTGCACAACTGGTAATATATTTGATAAAGAGTATAGGTATAAAGGCAAAGATGGCGCAAGAACATACTGCTCAAGTGTATACTTACAGTGCAGGAGCTGCATAGATTTCTGACCCACCAAATAGAGAGACTACAGATCCAGAAACATCCACATGTATATATACTTACTAGGGGCATATCCTAATCAAAGTGGATCCACTACAGGTGCGCATCCCCCCCCAAAAAAACCCAGAAGGGTGCCGATCAGATAGACCGTCATGGGCGGCATGGCCGCCATGGCCGCCATTCAGGCGGCCTCGTGTGGCTTCCCTGGCATTCGGGACGGAAATTACGTAATTCCTGTCATAACCACGTGACGCACCTACACCTACACACCATCAATATGAGTTTATTGGGATTAAACATCCACGGGTAGCTACATTTTATAGTTTGCCCAAAATTCATAAATGCCAGACAAATCGGTTTTCCAGCACAATGTACATTGGTGGATCCTCTTTACCTCTCCATGGCCTCCAGGCTCCATTGTCAGGCTCTCACCAGCACTGGACACACTGAGTACTCCTTTGGGGTCCCACCACCCAGCCACTCCTCAGTAACCCCCTCTGGTCCACCAACAGCCACTGTACCTCTGCGCTCCACCAGCTGCACCATGCACCGCCCCTCCCCGTCCACCATTCTCACACAACAGGCCACACCAGAGGGTTCCTGGGGCAGGGGGAGGGGCAATAGGCTTCTGCGGAGGAACGCACCTCACTGAAGGGGGAGGCAATAGGCCACAGCACACTCGGGCCAGAGCAGAGAGGCAGAGTGGTGCTGGTCCAAGGAGCAGCCCAGCTGCCTTGTGTCCCGAAAATACATGTGGTCCCAGCCAAGTCCGCCCCTGCTGGCACTGCCCCGGACTAAAGTACTCTCTAGGCTGATGCCTACTGCGCCTATAGGTAGTGCCAGCCCTGTGGGTACATAGAACCCCTGCCCATTCACCAACAAAGTTTCAAAAAGTAATAAAAACATAGAAACAGTTTTTGACTCATTTCCGTTATTAAAAAATAAAAAAATAGTGTCTCCCGACCAAATTCCTTTATTAAAAAAATAAATAAATAAATAAACTGTGTCCCCCTATATAAATCCACAGTCAAGCATGCTGCCTGCTGCACCTGAAAAATAATTTTAAAAAAAGCTCCAGCCATCCATGAAGGCCTACTGCAGGCTCTGCTGCTTGACAGTTATTATATAGATAAGGGGCAGAGACACCTGGCTATGTTACCTGGTAGCCCCACCCCTTACCTATATAAGAACCATCAAATAGCTTAGCCTGGAGTAGGCGGTCAGCCTTCATGGATGGTTGGAGTGTTTTTTGGGGGGTTTTTGGGTGAGACGGGCGGTGTGATTGATGATGGATTTATATCGGGGGACACAGTCTTTTTATTTTTTTTTAATAAAGGAATTGTACAAAAACTGTGTCTGTGTTTTATTACCTTCTGACACTTTTTTTGGTGAATGAGTAGGGGTACTACTACTCATTCACTTCCAGATTCTGATAAGCCCCCTGCCTGCAGACCCTCACAACCACCAGTCACAGTTGTGAGGATGTGGCCCTTGTCCCCATCAACATGGGGACAAGGTGCTTTGGGGTGGTGAGCCTGACCTGTCAGGCTGCATGCCCAAAGGGTCTGGTATGGATTTTGGGGGGGACCCCACACTGTTTTTAAAAATGTTAGCGTTTTTTTCTTTCTTTCAGCAATTGTCAATTTAAATGTGATTTGACTTGTTTTTTTTTCTTTAAAAATGTCTTTTTTGCTACAGCATGTTCTATGCATGCTACAGATGCACCAGTTTATGGGCAGACTAAGGGGACTTCCCCAGGCACTACAGTGCCTTCAAAAAGTATTCACCCCCTTGCCATTTTTGGTGTTTTGTTGCCTCACAACCTGGAATTAACATGGATTGTTTGAGGATTTGCATGATTTAATTTACAGAACATGTCCATGACTTTGAAGATTTTTTTTTTTATTGTGAAGCAAACAACAAATAGGACAAAATAACAGAAAAATTCAATGTGGATAACTATTTACCCCCCCTAAAGTCAATACTTTGTAGAGCCACCTTTTGTGGCTATCACAGCTTCAAGTCGCTTTGAATAAGTCCCTATGAGCTTGCCACATCTTACCTTACTTTCCTCCTTGCAAAACTGCTCCAGCTCTTTCAAGTTGGATGGTTTGCACTTGTGAAAAGCAATCTTTAAGTCTGACCACAGATTTTCTATTGGATTGAGGTCTGGGCTTTGACTAGGCCATTCCAACACATTTACATGTTTCCCCTTAAACCACTCAAGTGTTGCTTTAGCAATGTGTTTGGGGTCATTGTCCTGCTGGAAGGTGAACCTCTGTCCTAGCTTCAAATCACACACAGAGTGGTACAGGTTTTGCTCAAGAATATCCCTGTATTTAGCACCATCCATCTTTCCCTCAACCCTGACCAGTTTCCCAGTCCCGACTGCTGAAAAACATCCCCACAGCACGATGCTGCCACCACCATATTTCACTGTGGGGATGGTGTTCTTTGGGTGATGTGATGTGTTGGGTTTGCGCCAGACATAGCATTTTCTTTGATGGCCAAAAAGTTCAATTTTAGTCTCATCAGACCAGAGCACCTTCCTCCATACATTTTGAGAGTCTCCCACATGCCCATTCGCAAACTCAAAATGTGCCATTTTGTTTTTTGCTGAAAGTAATGGCTTTCTTCTGGCCACTCTGCCATAAAGCCCAACTCTATGGAGCATATGGCTTATTGTCATCCTATGTACAGATACTCCAGTCTCTGCTGTGGAACTCTGCAGCTCCTCCAGGGTTACCTTAGGTCTCTGTGCTGCCTTTCTCTGATTAATGCTCTCCTTGCCCGGTCCGTGAGTTTTGGTGTGCGGCCAACTCTTGGCAGGTTTGCTGTTGTGCCATGTTCTTTCCGTTTGGTTATGATAGATTTGATGATGCTCCTAGGGATCATCAAAGATTTGGATATTTTTTTATAACTTAACCCTGACTTGTACTTCTCAACAACATTGTCCCTTACTTGTTTGGAGAGTTCCTTGGTCTTCATGGCAGTTTTTGGTTAGTTGTGCCTCTTGCTTAGGTGTTGCAGCCTCTGGGGCCTTTCAAAAAGGTGTGTATATGTAATGACAGATCGTGTGACACTTATTGCACACAGGTGGACATCATTCCTCTAATTATATGACTTCTGAAGGTAATTGGTTGCACCAGAGCTTTTTATGGGCTTCATTACAAAGGGGGTGAATACATACGCACATGCCAATTATCATTTTTTTATTTCTGAAAAAAAATTTTATGTACATATTTTTTTAATTTTACTTCACCAACTTAGACTATTGTGTCCTGATCCATCACATATAATTTAGGTTAAAAAAACATTGAACTAAAGGCTGTAATGTAACAAAATAGGTAAAAAGCCAAGGGGGTGATTACTTTTGCAAGGCACTGTAAATTCAAAGGAATTTTTCATTTTTATTGTTGCACTTTAAGCATCATTAAAATCACTGCTCGTGAAAAAAACTATTGTTTTTAAAAAACATTTTTGCATTGATACATGTCCCCCATACCCCTTTTATGGTCAATTACTTTTATATAAACCTTCAATAAGCCTTTGATTTTTTTCTGTTCGGCTCCCATAGACGCCAATGGAGTTCTCAGTTCAGTTAGAACCTTTCCCCTCTTTGGGAGTTCTGCTACAAAGTTTTTCAAATTCCTATAATTCTTAACTACTTTTGGTTTCTTTGGATGAGAAGTAGCTCCAGCAGTGAGGGAATTCAGTAAAAGAAAACAATCACAGAAACCTTGAAAGCTTTATACCACCTTAGCAAATTTGAAGTCAGAATTTGGTAAAGAAAAATGTTAAATATTAACATTAATTTACATTCCTTTGGCATTCACATAGCCTTTGGTATTTCAGAAGTAAATTAGTGGCAACCTTCAGTAAGTTTTATAGATGACTTTCTCCAGATAACAATACGGAAAATGCAAAGTGATTTGTGACACTGGCAAGTCTTAAATTTAAACTTGTTAGCACACACTAATGTTATCAAAATCACTTCAGAGCCTGAATTATAATACTTGTTTACCAGCTTTCCAGCTTGCCAATTATTATGTTGACTTTTACATTAAAATCATTAAATCTCACAGGCCTACTTATAATGGTTGGCAAAATAATTGCTTTTTCTTCCATAACCGAACTCCCTATATTGCCATTAAAACTGATATGGAAAGTAGAAATTTTGAAATGCACTGTGAAAAGTGGTGAAGAGTAAATAGGATAGAGGAAAAATGGTGGGAAACTAAGTAAAAGCTAGTAATGAGCTTGAGGTTTGATTTTGATTGAATTCAAACGTTTGGGACATTTGACTTTAATTGACAAGCTGAACATCCTATAATGCTTTTGCAAAAGACCCTCATTGGCCAAAGACTTGCACTTGACCCCTGGTTTTGTCACCTGACCAGAAGTCAGGTGAAAAACTTTGGTAAAATTATTTTTTTTGGTGAAATCCCAGTCCACATCTTATAAAAAGCTGCTTTCCTAAAAGTCCTTTGTCAGTATGGTGGAGTTTAGTGAGAGCGAGGGAAAAATTAAAGTACTGAAGCAAGAAATAGTGCTACCACATACCTGTATAGTGTGGTATGTACAATATTTATTTCTGCAATATGTTCCTACTGATTCTTTAAAGTTAAAGGAGTAAACCCCTCAAGATTTTTCATCTTAATGCATTCTAAATCTTCTGTGGTGCAGCTTCCCCCCAGAGCCCCCCTTTTTCTTATCTGAGCCTGAGCGTTCCAGCATCAAGGACGAGCTGAGCAGCTCCAGACGCTGTCTTGGGTCCTCACTGGATAGATTGATAGCAGCAGGAGCCATTGGCTCCCGCTGCTGTCAATCAAATCCAGTGACATGGGAGCTGGGGGCAGGGCCGAGTCCTGCTGTTTGTATCAATGGACACAGCAGCAGGACTCGGAACGTGCCCGTACAAGTGCTCCCATGGAATGTGGCTCTCCGCGGGGGCACTCAATGAAGAGGAGGAGTGCCGCTGGGGGACCCCAGAAAAGGAGGATCAGGGCCGCTCTGTGCAAAACCCTTGTAAGTTAGGTAAGGTAAGTATAAGGTAAGGTAAGTATAGGCATGTTTGTTATTTAGTAAAAATAAAAAAAAAAACGAGCCTTTACAATCACTTTAGATGCATTTTGTTGGGGCTAGAGACAGTGAAGTGTAGGTGTTTATTCACATTTTTTTTCCTATTTTAAAGTGTTAAAAATAAAACGGCGGATTTTATTTTGCTTTTATTGTTGGATTTTTTTTTTCGTTTTAATTGTTTTCATTCACCTTTATTTGTTTTTAGGTTTTTAGGGTCTTCTCATTTTTACCAAGGTCGGCAGCAGCAGCCTGAAGTTGTTGGTAACACCACAAAAGCTGCCCTTTGTTCAGTTGTGCAGTTTAGTCTTCTAAAGCACCACAGTGTTTTTTAGACATGTGCAATACGTTTTGGGATGAATTTTTGGTTATTCGGTTATTTGGTTATTTGATGTATCCAAATTTCCAAATGAAATAGTAATGAATTTTGTTGAATAATTGAGTTTATTAATTGTTTAATGAATTCCAAGTTTTTGGAATGAAAAACGATCAACTGGTTTGAATTCTGTGTGAAGAAAAGCTGGTTGTTAGCCTCCTTGATGGTATTCCCGAATGTGGCTCGGGGTTAAATTTTAGCACCACACTCGGGATTACATCTGAGGATCCTGGTGCAGGTTACTTACCTTGTCCCCAGGATCCTGTGATGTCCCCCCCGCGCTGTCTGCGGGCTCCGTCCTCTGCCCGAAGCCTCTCTGTGCCAGGCTCCGTTCCCTGCAAGCGTCGAGACGCACGGGGGTGGAGCTTGGCAGCAAATTAAAAATATGTAAAAATCATAACACATACAGTACTGCAATCTTACAGATTACAGTACTTTATGAAATCATTTCACTTCCCTTTTGTCCCCAGTGCTTTGGCCCATGCCCTGCATGCAGTTTTATATTATATATACAGTTCTTTCTGCCTGGAAACTTGAGATTGTCCATAGCAACCAAAAAGTGTCCCTTTACGTCAAAAGTGGCTTTAGACCAGCTAGAAAACAGTGATAATAAATTAGAACACTTGCAGAATTGAGCGATAGTGAATCATGGGGAAATTTATTTTATTATTATTATATAATTTTTTTAAATTATTTATATTTATTTATTATATTATAATTTATGATTTTGTGTTTCAGACTTCATCACACCTGGGATATCTACTAGACTCTTGGTGGACAGATCTAAGTGTGTTATTGTTAAGAATTACAGACCTACAATATAAAACACCAAATTTCTATGCAAAATAATTGTACCGCTTTGAGACACAAAAATCTGAAATAATCATACCGCCAGGGAGGTTAAGACATGTCCTTAACCACTTCAGCCTTGGACCATTTGGCTGGCCAAAGACCAGAGGACTTTTTACAATTTGGCACTGTGCTGCTTTAACTGGTAATTGCGCGGTCATGCAATGTTGTACCCAAACAAAATTTGCGTCCTTTTCTTCAAACAAATAGAGCTTTCTTTTGATGGTATTTGATTACCTCTGCGATTTTTATTTTTTGCAATATAAACGGAAAAAGACCGAAAATTTTGAAAAAAAAAAATATTTTCTACTTTTTGTTATAAGAAAAATCCAATAAACTCAATTTTAGTCATACATTTAGGCCAAAATGTATTCAGCCACATGTCTTTGATAAAAAAAAGTCAATAAGCGTATATTTATTGGTTTGCGCAAAAGTTATAGCGTCTACAAACTAGGGTGCATTTTCTGGAATTTACGCAGCTTTTAGTTTATGACTGCCTATCTCATTTCTTGAGGTGCTAACATGGCAGGGCAGTACAACCCCCCCCAAATGACCCCATTTTGGAAAGTAGACACCCTAAGAAAATTGCTAAGAGGCATGTTGAACCCATTGAATATTTTATTTTTTGTCTCAAGTGATTGAATAATGACAAAAAAAAAAATTTACAAAAAGTTGTCACTAAATGATATATTGCTCACACATGCCATGGTTATATGTGGAATTGCACCCCAAAATACATTTTGCTGCTTCTCCTGAGTACGGGGATACCACTTGTGTGGGACTTTTTGGGAGCCTAGCCCCAAAAACCAATCACCGCCTTCAGAATTTCTAAGGGCGTAGATTTTTTATTTCACTCCTCACTACCTATCACAGTTTTGAAGGCCATAAAATGTGAAGATGGCACAAACCCCCCCCAAATGACCCCATTTTGGAAAGTAGACCCCCCTAAAGCTATTTGATGAGAAGCATGTTGAGTCCATGGAATATTTTATATTTTGCCACAAGTTGCGGGAAAATTACAAACTTTTTTTTTTGCACAAAGTTGTCACTAAATGATATATTGCTCACACATTTCATGGGCTTATGTGGAATTACACCCCAAAATAAATTCTGCTGCTTCTCCTGAGTACGGGGATACCACATGTGTGGGATTTTTTGGGAGCCTAGCCATGTACGGGGCCTCGAAATCCAAGCACCGCCTTCAGGATTTCTAAGGGCGTAAATTTTTCATTTCACTCCTCACTACCTATCACAGTTTTGAAGGCCATAAAATGCCAAGATGGCACAAAACCCCCCAAATGATCCCATTCTGGAAAGTAGACACTCCAAGCTATTTGCTGAGAGGCATGTTGAGTCCATGGAATATTTTATATTTTGCCACAAGTTGCAGGAACATTACAAACTTTTTTTTTGCACAAAGTTGTCACTAAATGATATATTGCTCAAACATGCCATGGGAATATGTGGAATTACACCCCAAAATACATTCTGCTGCTTCTCCTGAGTACGGGGATACCACATGTGTGAGACTTTTTGGGGCCCTGAAAACCAATCACCACCTTCAGGATTTCTAAGGGCGTACATTTTTTATTTCACTCCTCACTATCTATCACAGTTTTGAAGGCCATAAAATGCTAAGATAGCACAACCCCCCCCCCCCAAATGACCCCATTTTGGAAAGTAGACACCCCAAGCTATTTGCTGTGAGGCATTGTGAGTATTTTGCAGCTCTCATTTGTCTTTGAAAATGAAGAAAGAAAAGAAAAATGTATTTTTTTTTTCTTTTTTCAAATTTCAAAACTTTGTGACAAAAAGTGAAATCTGCAAAATACTCACCATACTAAAGCTAAAACTCCACTAGTGTATGGTAGCGTTCAAAACATTCACCAATGCAAAGACCAGGATTGTCAGGACAGCAGGAACAATAATAACGGGTCTCATGCCTATATCCACGCTTTCTGCAGACACGACAATTTCTTTGGGGGGCTCGTTGGGTAGGGGTACGCGGGAGGACATAAGGAAAATGCCTCTCATGCAGCCGGCTTACTGCATTTGGTTGGTTTGGTTGGATGACTGCAACATACTCATTTTAACTATGCCAATGTTGAGGGATAGGCCCAGAAAGGTCTTCAATTCGGAGACCGTAATTGGTCTCCAATATCTGGCAAGGGAGGACTGGGGAATAGTGGCGATGTGTTGACCAGCGTACAAATTGCTTTGGTCCACAATAGATCTATAGAGATCTTCGGTGAAAGACAGCGAATAGAAATCAAGTGACATAAAATCAACTGTTTCCACCTGAATGCCGGGTTCACCAGTGAATGGGGGAAGTACGGGTGCTGCAGAAGTGGTGGGTTCCCAATTAGGATTGGTGAATTCTGCAGGAAGGACACTATGGGCACGATGGGCCTTTCTTTGTCTTCTTGGTGGTAGCGGGACACTACTTGTGCTTGCCCACTCATCAGCTTTAACTGCACTTATGGGACTTGCCACATCACCATGTGTTACTGCAGTGCTGGATGTACGACCAGGGTGTACTAGGCCGCTGGCGCTTGCCAGTTCACCAGAAGGAATAGCAGCGCTAGTACTTCTCTGCTCCATACAAGAGCCCTGCAGTTCTTGCACCTCAACAGCAGAAGAAGAAGATTGGGGTCTGGTACACCAGACCTTGGCAGGGACCACAACTCGTTCGTCAGAGCTACCTGTCATGGAGCCGCTGCTGTCTACAGGTTCGTATTCTGAGCCTGAATCTGACAGATGAGTGACTTCCTCTTCACTATCTGTCATGCACAGAAACGTGTAGGCCTCTTCACTAGTGTACCTTCGATTTGCCATTTTGGGCTCTAAATTTAGTGGTACACTAGTGAGACTCACAGGTAAAAAAGCTCCTAGACTGTTAGCGACTGTATCAAAACGCTACCAAAAAAACTGTTAGCAATCACAGGGATCAGGCCTGACTCTGTGAACGCTGCAGTTATGTGTTTAGTGTTTTGTAAGTGACAGTGATCAATCGATACTGCACTTGGGTGGGCTGGGCTGGGCGGAGGGGCAAAACGCAGGTGCTAGCAGGTATCTGGGCTGATCCCACTAACACTGAGTTTTTGGGGACCCTAAACTGCTGGGGACGCTAGTATAGATCTGATCAGATCAGATATTGATCCGTTCAGATATTATACCACTAAGGGAGGTGTATGCTGCGTGCGTGGGTGTTAGCGGTACTGGCAATAACCTGATGCTGCCTGGGGCAACGCAGACCCTATCTGACCCTAAAAATTAACTTATATCACCGCTGGGTGATCAGGGGGTTAAACCTTTATTAGGTAATAAACGGCGGGTGCCCTGAAACTATAAAAACAAACTAACTAACCAGCATCACCCGTAACAGTTATACGGTGATCACTGGTGAAAGGGTTAACTAGGGGGCAATCAAGGGGTTAAAACCTTTACTAGGTAGTATATGGGGGTCCCTGATGCTATAAAAAGCTGACGGCGAACCTAAATACTTACCTCCCTAACTAGCATCACCTGTGACACTAATACAGCGATCAGAAAAATGATCGCTTAGTGACACTGGCGATGGGGGGTGATCACGGGGTTAAACCTTTATTAGGGGTTAGGTGGTACCCTAGACCTAAAGGGACCTAACACTAACTGCCCTACCACTTATAACTGTCACAAATGACACCAATACAATAATCAGAAAAAAAAAAACTGCTATTGGTGTCACTGTGACAGGGGGTGCAGGGGGGTGATCGGGGGGTGATCGGGGGTGACTGGTGGATGAAATGTGTGCCTGAGTGTTCTTCTGTAAGTGTTGTGTTGGTGCAGACTTACTTGATGTCTTCTCTCCTCGGAAGCCGAACGAAAAGGCTTCACGAGGAGAGATGACAACACTTCCTCTGCCGCTATTTACATTACAGAGGCAGAGGAAGCATTTCATTCGTCAGGAGTAATCGCGAGGAGGTGGCCACGAATAGATGGCCTCCCCCTCAGCATGGATCGCTCCTGTAACGAAGCCGACCGCCGCAGGCACCGGGGGGTCCAGTCGGACCCCCCACCCGCGGGCAGGCAGGGACGTACAGGTAAGCCCTTATGCCTGCCTGTGCCATTCTGCCACCGTACATCGTCGTGTGGTGGTTGGCAAGTGGTTAACAACCAATGACTCATCAGATGTCAGTGGGCTTCACCACTGACAGATGCATGTAAACAAAAGATTGCCGGCAATGAAAAATGCAGAAAAAAAACACTATAGAGACCCCCCAGTCCATACCAGGCCCTTTGGGTTGAGCATGGATTTTAACCCTTTCATGACTAAGCCTATTTTTGAAATTTGGTGTTTACAAGTTAAAATCCGTATTTTTTGCTAGAAAATTACTTGGAACCCCCAAACATTATATATATTTTTTTAGCAGAGAATCTAGAGAATAAAATGGCGATTGTTGCAATATTTTTTATCACGCGGTATTTGTGCAGCGGTGTTTTAAACGCAAATTTTTGGAAAAGTGACACTTTCATGAATTTTAAAAAATCCAAACAGTAAAGTTACCCCAATTTTTTTGTATAATGTGAAAGATGATGTTACGCCGAGTAAATAGATACCAAACATGTCACCCTTTATAATTGCACGCACTCGTGGAATGGCGACGAACTACGGTACCTTTGAATTTCCATAGGCGACGCTTTAAAAATTTTTTACGGTTACGAGGTTTGAGCTACAGAGGAGGTCTAGGGCTAGAATTATTGCTCTCATTCTGACGATCGTGGCGATACCTCACATGTGTGGTTTGAACACCGTTTACATATGCGGGCGTGACTTTCGTATGCGTTTTCTTCGCTGCGCGAGCTCGCGGGGACAGGGGCGCTTTAAAATTTTTTTTTTTTTTATTTATTTTATTTATTATTGTACTTTATAAATTGTGTTTACATTTTTTTTTTTTTTTTTTTTACTTTTATTGCTGTCACAAGCAATGTAAACATCCCTTGTGACAGTAATAGGTGGTGACAGGTACTCTTTATGGAGGGATCGGGGGTCTAAAAGACCCCCGATCCCTCCTTTACACTTCAAAGTATTCAGATCGCCGAAAACGGCGATTCTGAATACTGTGTACTTTTTTAAATTTGGCGCCATTGGCAGCCGAGTAAACGGAAAGTGACGTCATGACGTCGCTTCCGCGTTTACAACAAGAAGGCTGGAACGAAGCCACTCGCAGCTTCGTTCCAGTCCGCCCCCAGCCACCGAAGGCAGCCGAACGGACACCGGGCCTCCCGATCGCACGGGAGGCCCGGTAACAGCGGCGGGAGGCGGCGGGAGGGGGGGATGTCCCCTCCCGCTCCTCCGGTATGACAGCCGAGCGGCTTTTAGCCGCATCGGTTGTTATACACGGGTAGCCGATCGCCCGCTGTAAACAACGGTACCGGGATGATGCCTGCAGCTGCGGGCATCATCCCGGTATAACCCCGGAAAGCCGAGTACGCATATATGCGTACGGTCAGCAGGAAGGGGTTAAGGGGAACCCCACGTGATTTTTTTTTAAACGGTGTGGGGTCTCCCCAAGATCCATACCAGACCCTTTTTCAAGCATGCAGGCCAGGAAAGGGGGAACGAGCAAGCACCCCCCCTGAACTACACCAGGCCACATGCCCTCAATATGGGGGGCAAACCATGTTGATGACAAGGGCCTCTTACCCACAACCCATACATTGCACCCCTATTCATTTACCAAAAAAGTGTCAAAAAGAAGTAAAAACACATAGACAACTTTTTATTATCAATATAGTGGCTGCACCTGTCTGAAACAGGAATTGCATCATCTGTCTGCTAAGTCCCCATCCACAGAAGTACATGACAGCCGTGTTAACTATAGAGGAGAGATCAATTTCTCCAGAAGTTAACACAGAGGAAGAGAGAAGAGATGCAGGTAAAGAGAGGAGGAAACTGACCAAATAGTCTAAAACAAAAGAGTGCTACAGTTAATACCCCACAGATCCTGCATAAACAGGTTACCTGCAGTGCTGAAAGATGCAGAACTATGGTCTTAACAGTGCCAGCTCAAATTTCACTCCTCCTTGGTCAGGCTTACCCAAAAGTCACTCCTCCTTGGTTAGGCTTACACAAACTCCTCTCTATGTTCCAAGAATCAAGAGCCTAACAAACAGAATCCAGTGCATAGGCAGCAACTTTGGGAAGAACTCTGCCCCTATCCTTATGCAGGGCCCAGGTACAGTTCCTCCAAGAGATTTCTGGAACTAGTTTGGATTTAAACCACCTTGCCTAAAAGCATAGGTCTATGTGTTTTAAAATAAGTATCTTTGTAATATAGAAAGACAAAACAGGGTCCATTGTCTAAGGGCCAAAAAACTGTGAGTCTGCTGGACTGGTATTCCTGTGCTCTTGGATGTACAATAAAAAATCTATATTTTAATGGTCTGTCCAAAAAGGTTTAATAGACTTAATGGTGAAAATGTGTGATTTTTTTATATACAATTAAAATAAATAAAAAAAAACATGATTTATTTTCTTTATAGATGCAACATGCCTGCTCTCTTACTGTGAAATTGTGGCCTAGACTAAAAGGCCTCTTAGCTGTGGTGTGAATCTGTAACAATTTTTTGAACATTTATTTTTTTAATTCCAGATTCAATATGCTTTCTCTCTCCCTCAAAAATGGTGACATATGCAACAAAGATGTAAAAGGTATGTTTCAAATCAGTACAATTTTTCAGTCTTGTAGTCATCAGTCATATAAAATAGAAAATAATTGAGGTTTTATATATGATACCCTCCTGCGTTCTCCGAAAAAAAAAAGGTCTGACAAAAGTCTAGAAAAACTCAGCTTTACATTTGTAAATTTTAATTTTGTCTTAAGTCCCAGAAAAAAGATACTGTTCAGCCTGTGTCACATGGGCCTTGGCTTGCAAGAGAGCAGTGCGAGTTGCACACTTTTTTGAAACTTTCAGCAAGCTTTTGCAAAGCTTTTCTAATGCCGTGTACACACGGTCGGACTTTTCAGCTACAAAAGTCCGACAGCCTGTCCGACAGCCTGTCCAACAGACTTTCGACAGACTTTCGACGGACTTTTGGCGGACTTTCAACTGACTTTCTAACGACCAGACTTGCCTACACATGATCACACCAAAGTCCGACGGATTCGTACGTGATGACGTACACCGGACTAAAATAAGGAAGTTGATAGCCAGTAGCCAATAGCTGCCCTAGCGTCGGTTTTTGTCCGTTGGACTAGCATACAGACGAGCGGATTTCTGGGTCAGGCGGAGTTACGACGTAAAGATTTGAAGCATGTTCCAAATCTAAAGTCTGTCAGATTTGCGACTGGAAAAGTCAGCTGAAGGTCCGGTGAAGCCCACACATGATCGGATTGTTCGCCGGATTTGGTCCGTCGGCGTCCGTCAGACCAGTCCGGTTGAAAAGTCTGACCGTGTGTACGCCCCATAAGACTTTAAAGTGCTCTTCAGCCTCTGTTTGGAAATGGTATACACAGATCCTTATGTGAGTGCTGATTGTCACTTTAAACAAGCTGCTAGCAGGCTTCAACAGGATTTCAACAAGCTTCAAGTAGTGCTGAAGTCGTAGAGCAGCTTATTTAAAGTGCCAGTCAGCACTCCCATTAGGATCTATATTCAAAATGTAATAATTGATGCTGAATAGTACTTTAAAAGCTTCAGCGAAGCTTCCTAAAAGCTCTGCAAATACTTTGTAAAAGCTTGCTATTCACGCTGATTTTATACAAACAGAAACTTGTTTGAAACAGGCCAAAAAAGTACACTCTAATTTTTATTTCATGGTAAAACCTGCCTAGTATGTCAATCTTTCATTGGTAAACATGCTTATACTGTGTCCAGCTACCCATGAAATCTTTTTGGCTCTTGATTGTGACATAATAAACTGACATAGTGCCCAAGTAAAATAAAACATCATTACAAGACACTTTTCCATTTTACACAGTAATAACCTCTACAAAACCATCTTAAAATGTGAGATCAGATATGTTGCAAGAAAAACACGAACAATAGACATAATCACATAATCTCCCCTAGTATGTACACCTCCAACACACCCACTAATACTTGGTTGAACATGACTGGATTGTTTAGATGCAATGGTACCAGGTGTGCCACCTGCAATCTTTTAGGTGATCCCCAAACTATAAATTCACACTCCAATGGCCTTTCTATAACCATCAAACAGTTAGTCAATTGCCACACTTAATACATAATTTACATTATCACCTGCACCGCATGTAAGATCCAATACATAGGCAGAACTACCAGATGTCTCAGTGACAGTATTACAACTCACCTGTCTGATATTAGAACCAACAAAAATACGAACATAGTGAAACACTTCAACCAATTTCATCAATAAAATATACAGACCTTCAAAGTCCAAATCATTGAAAAAGTCAACTGTCTGATCCGTGGCGGAGACCGCTTCTCCTTTTTAGTAAGAGGGAGGTCTTTTGGATCTTTAGGATGAATACAAGAATTCCTAGAGGTCTCAACTATGAGCGGGACATCACCCACTATGAGTGTTTCATCAAAAAATAATAATAAAAATGTCATAAATCTATTCCCTTGTTTTGTAGACGCTATAACTTTTGTGCAAACCAATCAATATACGCTTATTGAGATTTTTTTTTACCAAAAATATGTAGAAGAATACATATCAACCTAAACTGTGGAAAAAATGTGTTTTTTTTTACAATGTAGGATATTTATTATAGCAGAAAGTAAAAGATATTGTGTTTTTTTTCAAAATTGTCACTCTTCTTTTGTTTATAGCGCAAAAAATAAAAAACACAGTGATGATAAAATACCACCAAAAAAAGGTCTATTTGTGGGAAAAAAGGACATCAATTTTGTTTTACCCCCCTTCATCACCAGGCCATTTTTTGCGATACGGCACTGCGTTACTTCCACTGACAATTGTGCGGTCACGTGACACTGTGCCTGAACACAATTTATGTCCTTTTTTTCCCTACAAAAATAGCTTTCATTTGGTGGTATTTGATCACCACTGCATTTTTATTTTTTGTGCTATTAAAAAAAAAGACCGACAATTTTGAAAAAAAAAAACTATATTTTTCACTTTCTGCTATAAAACATATCCAATAAAAACATGTAGAAAAATTGAATTTATTGATAAATTGATGGTACAGTATGTATTCTGTTTCATGTTCTTGGTAAAAAAAAAAAAAAATTAAGCATATATTGATTGGTTTCTGCAAAAGTTATAGTGTCTACAAAGTATGGCATATATACTGGCATTTTTATTTGTTTATATTTATTTTTTACTAGTAAAGGTAGTGATCAGTGGGATATTGCAGCAGCCATTCGGACACTAACTGACACTTTTGACACTTTTTGGGAACCAGTGACAGTGATCAGTGCTCAAAATATGCACGGTCACTAGCTGGGAAGGGGTTAAACATCTAGGGCAATCAAAGGGTTAAATGTGTGCCTATCCAGTATTTTGGTGTACTATTTGAGGTGCTTTTACTAAGGCTCCTCCTGATGCATTGGGTCACAGATCACGTGATTTTATCACATGATCTGTGACCCAACACGTTGGGAGGAGCCAGGTGATGTCACTTCCGGTCGTGGCTGAGACCGGAAGTCCTTAATATATGTGAAGCTGATGATCCTGTTTTTATATGTGAGTCACTTTTTAATAAATATTTGTATTGGAATGCTACACATGGAGACTAATTTCTATTACATGTGAGCCTATATTGGAGGGAAGTGGAGGAGCTGGAGGAGATTGATATTCTCAGTGGAATTTCCTGCCTGTGTCTGAGAATACCGTTGGTCTCATCTGACAGATGATTACAAAGGAAGAGCTTGCTGCTGTGGATACCTATGAGATGTGCATCACAAATGCGACTAGACCTGTAGAGGTCTTCCTTTCAGGTGAGAGGCTGGGGCACACTATTTACATGGATGGTGGAAGCACTACTTAAGAATTGGATATATTGTTTTGCACTGTGATCAGTGACACTACTTATGAACTATTTTTGCGCTGAAGATTTTTTTGCACCAAGCACTTTATGGACTTTGTAATTAATGATTTTTATTATTGCACTCTTATCATTGCACTTTATCATATTGAACATATTTTATGAACTTATTTGGATATTTCTATTCACAATATTATTGCATTAGCACTTTAGGATATTGAGAAAGCGCCACATTAGTTTACTCTAGATTATCACTGTGTGGGAACATATTTCATGTTGGCAGCTACTCATGGGGGTTGATTTACTAAAGGCAAATCCACTATGCACTACAAGTGCACTGCAAGTACACTTGTAAGTGCAGTCGCTTTAGATCTGAGGGAAAGATCTGAAATGAGGGGAAGCTCTGCTGATTTTATCATCCAATCATGTACTTTCTGTAAAAGGGGTCAAAATCTTCCACTCCAGTCTTGGACTGGCTTCCCAATGTAACAATATCATAAAAGCTAAATAGTGCAGTAATTTAGCATAAAACATAAAACTATTTATTGAGTCACAAATACACTTACTAAAAAACGATGGTAGAAGAAGAATTCTATTGGACGAAATGCATCGAAAGTGATATCATCACACACACTGGAAGTGCTGCAGTGGCCATCTTGAGAGTGGTTTGCATACTAATTTTACTAAAGTTTGTTTGTACGTGCATTTGTGACTTAATGAATAGTTGTTTAATGGGGAATTACTGCACTATGTGGGTAGTTAAGTATTTTTCATTTTTAAGTATTCAAATTTATTATTTATAATTTATTTATTTACTAGATAGTTTATTTTGTTTGTTTGTTTTTTGGAGGGTATCACTTGGAGAAGAAAGGATTAACATATGAATTGTAACCCCATCTTATGAATAAAAATCAAGAGAAATTTGAGATCTGGATATATGCACTTTATTGAACACAAAGGTTACTAAGGGATGTATTGAGGGAACACTTATTGTAGGGTTATGAGACTAGAAACATAGAAAAATATAAACATGACGGCAGAAAAAGACTAAGTAGTCCATCGAGTCTGCCCATTTTATTCATCTATTTTTTTTCATTAACCTTGTGTTCTGACTATAGATATATGTTTATCCCAAGCATTTACTGTTGACTGTCTCGCTACCTCTGTTGGTAGTTTATTCCAATCATCAACTACCCTTTCAGTAAACCAATACTTTCTAAGATTTTTTTTTAACTTTCCTGCAGTTAGTTTGAGATCATGTCCCTGTGTTCTTGATTTTGGTTTTATATTGAAAAGACTGCCTTCCTGAACACTTTTCCATAAGCGCTGGTTTGAACCTATGGTTTCTAAGACACCAATGCCTGAAATTCTTCTTTAAAGTGAATAACTTTTGACAAAGCTTATTATATAAACCACATACAGTAAGTATTTTGAGTTATCATATCCATCCTCAACCCTCTCACTGCCAGCACTATTGCCAGCACTATTTTTGCATTTTTTGCAAGTAAGAAAATGCACATTATTATGCAAATTAATTAAAGTGTTTGTAATGTCCCATTGTGACTCTACTGGTATCCCCTCTAGATTATGCTGGCATTAACTATAGTGTGTGTGTTTTTTTTTTTTAAATGAAAAGACTAAATACCTTTTCTCACACTGCAGCTGTACAGGAACATGATCCCCCTTGGCTCTTCTTTCCCAATCGATGGAGAGAAGAGGGAGGGGCCGACATTTCCTTGTGACGTCAGCTGGCCAGCAGAGGAGTATCACATGACTGCACAGTGGCGGTGTAAAGCGGTATTTAGGCTTTTCATTAAAAAACACACACTATAGTTAAGTCCAGCACAATCCAGGGGATATACATGTTTTTTTGCTCCATATTGCAGGGAGGAGAGCCGCTCTCATTCTGGCAGACAGAGGGGGAGAGGGTAAAGATTCAAAGCAGAGAGCAGGCTGATCGAGGCACGTAACCTGACCACAATATCATGGCTCAGCAACCATGATAACTGTGGTCAGCACAGACAAGGGGACACAGGAACAGTCAGGATGAGCCAGGTATATTATAACATAGCAAGGGACAAGTTACAAAGGACAAGCACTGTGCTATAAATCATGGCTTAAAGGAACAGAATATTTTTTTTTTTTTTTTTTTAGGGTTACAACTCAATAACATTATATATTTTGTGAAAGCAGAGACCATGTAGAATAAAGCTGCAGCAGTTGCAATTTTTATGTCACACAATATGAGCACAATTGTTTATGAAATACATATTTTTAGTTTAGTAATGGATATTTTAAAATTAATTTTTGTACACACAAACACAATATAATACCAATTTTCAGTAAAAATCTAACAGATGAGGTTGCATTGAGTAAAATGCAAAAATGCAAAAAAAAGAAAAAATGTCAAGCCTTAAAATGGCATGTGTCTGTGATATGGCAAAACTAATACAGTACTAAAAACTGTTCATAGGTGACGTTTTAAATGTCCTTACAGCTCATCAGTTTAGATTCAGTTATTAATAATGACCTTTGAATCATTGCTCTCACTCTAACATGCAAAATGTGTATGCAATTGCTGTTTTTGTATATGGGGCATCTGATGTGTGCATTTATGTATACATGGGTGTGTATGTGGGGGCAGGAGGCTTTTAAATTTTTATTTTGATGTTTTCTTTTTTCTTTTAACTTAACTTTATTGCTATTACAAAGGTGCTGATCAGTCCCCTGTGTGATAGCATAGTGCAGGTGATTTTTTGAAGAAGACATCAACAGTTTATTAATGTCACCACTGCACTTTGATGAAGCTAATGGATTACATACCATACGCCTTTAGCTTCTCCATTGGCCACAGCAACTGGAGAATGACAGATTTTAAATCAGAAGTGATGAGAGCTATTTTTTTCAGAATTCATTCTAGCTTGGGGAAATTAGAGTCAATGAATTAGCCTGGGATACATGGCAGGGAAGGGTGGGTCCACAGGAGAGGGTTGCATGTTACCGCACACATGGAATTCCTCTAGAAATTTGACAATTGGCTGAACAAATGTAAGCAAAATCCCAGCTGCTACATGAACTGGTAATCTGTACAAGTCTGTGCTGCTGCTGATGTATGACATACTGTACATTGGTGGAAGTGTGCCTCTTCTAAAGGTAAAATAGATTCAGTTCAGTTAACCTGTCCTCATTTTTTAGATCATCCATGCCCGCTTAATATTTACCTGCCTGGATTCATGGAACCAGAGCTTTCCTATTTAGAGCAATGCTTTAATGAAGTAATACAACCAAGCAAGTTTGGGTGAGAAGAGACTAAAGCAATCAAAATGATATGCCAACCTCAGTCCTCAAGTACCCCCAACAGGCCATGCTTTGGGAATTTCTCTTAGATAAAATAGCTGTCCAAAATACCAAGCCATTGACTCTATTTAAAGCACCTGTGCAAGATAAAAGAAAGCCTGAAAATATGGCCTGTTGGGGGTACTTGAGGACTGAGGTTGAGAACCACTGATCTAAAGCATCATTAAAGCTTGCATCTTTAACCAGTTCTGGACTGCCCCATGTACATATAGGAGGTCATTTACTACAGCGCTTTACTACATAAATGATCCTGCAGTCCTGGAAAATAGCACCCAATTAAGGCCAATTAAGACTTCAACTCTCAGAAACCGGGCGCTAATGCAAATGGAACGCATCGTTATTGCTGGCGAACATGACTGCCAGATCACATATGCGGGAATAGTGGAAATCAATGTGGCTTGAACTTGCAAAATCCAAAGTTCTCACTGAAGGCTTATATGCAAGTTCCTGCCATAAAAAGTGTATGAGGGAACTGCGTCCTGCCCCAGGGGACATGTATCAATTGGAAAAAATGTTTTTCAAATGGACATTTTTTCAGGAGCAGTGATTTTAATAATGCTTAACCACTTCAGCCCCGGAAGGTTTTACCCCCTTCCTGACCAGAGCACTTTTTACAATTCAGCACTGCGTCGCTTTAACTGCTAATTGCGCCGTCATGCAATGCTGTACTCAAACGAAATTTGCGTCCTTTTCTTCCACAAATAGAGCTTTCTTTTGATGGTATTTGATCACCTCTGCCGTTTTTATTTTTTGCGCTATACACGGAAAAAGACTGAAAATTTTGAAAAAAAATGTTATTTTCTACTTTTTGTTCTAAAAAAAATCCAATAAACTCAATTTTAGTCATACATTTAGGCCAAAATGTATTTGGCCACATGTCTTTGGTAGAAAAAATGTCAATAAGTGTATATTTATTGGTTTGCGCAAAAGTTATAGCGCCTACAAACTAGGGTACATTTTCTGGAATTTACACAGCCTTTAATTTATGACTGCCTATGTCGTTTCTTGAGGTGCTAAAATGGCAGGGCAGTACAAAACCCCCACAAATGACCCCATTTTGGAAAGTAGACACCCCAAGGAATTTGCTGAGAGGCATGTTGAGCCCATTGAATATTCATTTTTTTTGTCCCAAGTGATTGAATAATGACAAAAAAAAAAAAAAATTACAAAAAGTTGTCACTAAATGATATATTGCTCACACAGGCCATGGGCATATGTGGAATTGCACCCCAAAATACATTTAGCTGCTTCTCCTGAGTATGGGGATACCACATGTGTGGGACTTTTTGGGAGCCTAGCCGCGTACGGGGCCCCGAAAACCAATCACTGCCTTCAGGATTTCTAAGGGCGTACATTTTTGATTTTACTCCGCACTACCTATCACAGTTTTGAAGGCCATAAAATGCCCAGATGGCATAAAACCCCCCCAAATGACCCCATTTTGGAAAGTAGACACCCCAAGCTATTTGCTTTGAGGCATGTTGAGTCCATGGAATGTTTTATATTTTGACACAAGTTGCAGGAAAGTGACAAATTTTATTTATTTATTTTTTTTTTGCACAAAGTTGTCACTAAATGATATATTGCTCACACAGGCCATGGGCATATGTGGAATTGCACCCCAAAATACATTTAGCTGCTTCTCCTGAGTACGGGGATACCACATGTGTGGGACTTTTTGGGAGCCTAGCCGTGTACGGGGCCCCGAAAACCAATCACTGCCTTCAGGATTTCTAAGGGCGTACATTTTTGATTTTACTCCTCACTACCTATCACAGTTTCGGAGGCCATGGAATGCCCAGGTGGCACAAACCCCCCCCAAATGACCCCATTTTGGAAAGTAGACACCCCAAGCTATTTGCTGAGAGGCATGGTGAGTATTTTGCAGCTCTCATTTGTTTTTGAAAATAAAGAAAGACGAGAAAAAAAAAAATTTTTTTTCTTTTTTCAATTTTCAAAACTTTGTGACAAAAAGTGAGGTCTGCAAAATACTCAATATACCTCTCATCAAATAGCTTGGGGTGTCTACTTTCCAAAATGGGGTCATTTGGGGGGGTTTTTTGCCACCTGGGCATTCCATGGCCTCCGAGACTGTGATAGGCAGTGAAGAGTGAAATCAAAAATTTACGGCCTTAGAAAACCTGAAGGCGGTGCTTGGTTTTCGGGGTCCCGTACGCGGCTAGGCTCCCAAAAAGTCTCACACATGTGGTATCCCCGTACTCAGGAGAAGCAACAGAATGTATTTTGGGGTGTAATTTCACATATTCCCATGGCATGTTTGAGCAATATATCATTTAGTGACAACTTTGCGCAAAAAAAAATAAAAAAAATAAAAAATTGTCTCTTTCCCGCAACTTGTGTCACAATATAAAATATTCCATGGACTCGACATGCCTCTCAGCAAATAGCTTGGGGTGTCTACTTTCTAAAATGGGGTCATTTGGGGGGGGGTTTGAACTGTCCTGACATTTTATGCACAACATCTAGAAGCTTATGTCACACATCACCCACTCTTCTAACCACTTGAAGACAAAGCCCTTTCTGACACTTTTTGATTACATAAAAAAATAATTTTTTTTTGCAAGAAAATTACTTTGAACCCCCAAACATTATATATTTTTTTAAAGCAAATGCCCTACAGATTAAATTGGTGGGTGTTTCATTTTTTTTTTCACACAGTATTTGCGCAGCGATTTTTCAAACGCATTTTTTGGGGAAAAAACACACTTTTTTAAATTTTAATGCACTAAAACACACTATATTGCCCAAATGTTTGATGAAATAAAAAAGATGATCTTAGGCCGAGTACATGGATACCAAACATGACATGCTTTAAAATTGCGCACAAACGTGCAGTGGCGACAAACTAAATACATTTTTAAAAGCTTTTAAAAGCCTTTACAGGTTACCACTTTAGATTTACAGAGGAGGTCTACTGCTAAAATTACTGCCCTCGATCTGACGTTCGCGGTGATACCTCACATGCATGGTGCAATTGCTGTTTACATTTGACGCCAGACCGACGCTTGCGTTCGCCTTAGGGCGAGAGCAGGGGGGACAGGGGTGCTTTTTTTTTTTTTTTTTTTTTTTTTTTTTATTCTTTATTATTATTATTTTTTTATCTTATTTTTAAACTGTTCCTTTCATTTTTTTTTTTTTAAATCATTTTTATTGTTATCTCAGGGAATGTAAATATCCCCTATCATAGCAATAGGTAGTGACAGGTACTCTTTTTTGCAAAAATTGGGGTCTATTAGACCCTAGATTTCTCCTCTGCCCTCAAAGCATCTGACCACACCAAGATCGGTGTGATAAAATGCTTTCCCAATTTCCCAATGGCGCTGTTTACATCCGGCGAAATCTAAGTCATAAAATGCTCGTAGCTTCCGGTTTCTTAGGCCATAGAGATGTTTGGAGCCACTCTGGTCTCTGATCAGCTCTATGGTCAGCTGGCTGAATCACCAGCTGCATTCTCAGGTTCCCTGTTGAGACAGGAGAGCCAGAGAAAAACACGGAAGACGTTGGGGGGGGGGCATTCCCTCCCACTGCTTGTAAAAGCAGTCTAGAGGCTAATTAGCTGCTAGGATTGCTTTTACATGAAAGCCGATCGCTGGCTGAAAAGAATGATACCAAGATGATACCTAAACCTGCAGGCATCATTCTGGTATAACCACTCAAAGTCGTGAATGGCGTACCTGAAGACAAAAAAATGGTTAACAATAAAGCACAGTACACGGTAAGGTATAAAAAATTGCATATCTGAAAAGCAAGCATGATAAAACATAACAACAATAAAACATTGCAGAATAGAATACAGTAAAAAAGAGCAGAACAATAGAGAGAGAATAGAGAGAGAGAGAACAATAAAACGACAACTATTTTTTTTTTTATTTTATATTTTTGTTTGTGTTTTTTTTTTTTTTTTACACTTTTTTTTGTAACTAACTTTTATAACTGTAACCGGTTCCAGGTTCGGGTCTCTCAAAATGCGATGGCATCTTGGGAGACCCTGTGAAAGTGTGCCTAGTCTGTGCAATGCTGTACCCTACGCTAATACTCAACTAGTAAATGGTAGCGTTCAAAACATTCACCAATGCAAAGACCAGGATTGTCAGGACAGGAGGGACAATAATAGAGGGTGTCACGCCTATATTCGCGCTTGCTGCAGACACGACATCTTTTTTGGGGGTTCGTTGGGTAGGGGTACTCGGGAGGACATAAAGAAAATGCCTCTCATGCAGCCGACTGCATTTGGTTGGGGATGTGAATGGGGGAAGTACGGGCGCTGCAGAAGCGGTGGGTTCCCAATTAGGATTGGCGAATGCAGCAGGAAGGGCATTATGGGCACGACGGGCCTGTGTTTGTCTTTTTGGTGGCAGCGGGACACTACTTGTGCTTGCCACCTCACCAGCTTGAACTGCACTTATGGGACTCGCCACGTCACCAAGTGTTACTGCAGTACGGGTTTGACTACGACCGGGGTGTACTAGGCCGCTGGTGCTTGCCAGTTCACCAAAACGCTACCAAAAAAACTGTTAGCGATCGCAGGGATCAGGCCTGACTCTGCGAACGCTGCAGTTATGCGTTTAGTGTTTTGTAAGTGTCAGTGATCGATCGATACTGCACTTGGGTGGGCTGGGCTGGGCCGGGCGGAGGGGCAAAACGCAGGTGCTAGCAGTTATCTGGGCTGATCCCGCTAACACTGCGTTTGTGGGAACCCTAAACTGCTGGGGATGCTAGTATAGATCTGATCAGATCAGATATTGATCCGATCAGATACTATACCACTAAGGGAGGTGTACGGTGCGTGCGTGGGTGTTAGCGGTACTGGCGCTAACCTGACGCTGCCTGGGGCTGGTGCTTGCCAGTTCACCAAAACGCTACCAAGAAAACTGTTAGCGATCGCAGGGATCAGGCCTGACTCTGTGAATGCTGCAGTTATGCGTTTAGTGTTTTGTAAGTGACAGTGATCGATCGATACTGCACTTGGGCTGGGCCGGGCGGAGGGGAAAAACGCAGGTGCTAGCGGGTATCTGGGCTGATCCCGCTAACACTGCGTTTTTGGGAACCCTAAACTGCTGGGGACACTAGTATAGATCTGATCGGATCAGATATTCATCCGTACAGATACTATACCACTAAGGGAGGCGTATGCTGCGTGCGTGGGTGTTAGCGGTACTGGCGCTAATCTGACGCTGCCTGGGGCGACGCATATCACCGCCGGGCGATCAGGGGGCTAAACCTTTATTAGGTAATAAACGGCGGGTGCCCTGACACTATAAAAAATAAACGAACTAACCAGCGTCACCCGTAACGGTTATACGGTGAGCAGTGGTGAAAGGGTTAACTAGGGGGCAATCACGGGGTTAAAACATTTATTAGGTAGTATATGGGGGTCCCTGTCGCTATAAAACGCTGACGGCGAACCTAAATATTTACCTCCCTAACTAGCGTCACCAGCGACACTAATACAGCGATCAGAAAAATGATCGCTTAGTGACACTGGTGACAGGGGGTGATCAAGGGGTTAAAACTTTATTAGGGGGGGTTAGGGGGGTATCCTAGACCTAAAGGGGGGTAATACTCATTGCCCTAACACTGTAACTGTCACAAACTGACACCATGCAGTAATCAGAAAAAAAAAAAAAAATACTGCTTGCTGTCAGTTTGTGACAGGGGGGGGTGATTGGGGGGGGATCGGGGGTGTAAAGTATGCCTGGCATGTTCTACTGTGTGTGTGTGTGTGTTGTGCACTCACATGTCTTCTCTCCTCGGCGCTGGGATGGAAACTGCCAAGCTGAGGAGAGATGACATCACATCCTCTGCCTGTGTGAAACTACACACAGGCAGGGGAGGATTCCGATTGGCTGGGAGCGATCGCGAGGGGGGGCCACGATCGGATGGTCTCCCCCTCGCCTCCCGACGCTCCCAGTCAAATGCCGACCACCGCTGGCACCGGGGGGGTCCGATTGGACCCCCCGCCCGCGGGAGGCAGATCACGTACAGGTACGTGATTCTGCCTGCCCGTGCCATTCTGCCGCCGTATATGTGCGTTAGGCGGTCGGCAAGTGGTTAAAGTGAAACAATAAAAATTAAAAATTCCTTTAAATATTGTGCCTGGGGGTGTCCTTAGTATATCTGTAAAGTAGAGCATTTTCCCGTGTTTATTACTGTACCACTGCAAAATGACATTGCTAAATGAAAAAATGTCATTTAAAATTGCTCGCGGCTGTAGTGTATTGCTGGTTCCCGGCAATATAGAGTAAAAATCAAAGAAAAAAACAACATAGGTTCCCCTCACCAGTCCATACCAGGTCCTTCGAGTCTGGTATGGATATTAAGGGAAACTCCAAACCAAATTAAAAAAAAAAAAATGACGTAGGGGTTCCCCCAAAATCCATACCGGACACTTATCTGCGCACGCAACCTGGCAGGTCAGGAAAGGGGGGGACGAGCGAGTGCCCCCCTCCTGAACCATACCAGGCCACATGCCCTCAACATGGGGAGGGTGCTTTGGGGTCCCCAAGAACAAGCAGGAACTGAAGACAGTTGCAGTAGAGGCCTGGCAGAGCATAACCAGGGATGAAACCCAACGTCTGGTGATGTCTATGCATTCCAGACTTCAGGCCTCATCCCCACAACCCTTGCCCGGTGGTTGTGGGGGTCTGCGGGCGGGGGGCTTATCGGAGTCTGGAAGCCCCCTTAACAAGGAGGCTGCCAGATCCTGCCCCCCCCATGTGAATGGGTAGGGGTACATTGTACCCCTACCCATTCACCTAAAAAAGCAGTTAAATGTGACAAAAGACAATAGCCAGTTTATGACAATTCCTTTATTAAAAATGTCTTCTTTCCCCGCTTTTTCCTCCATCTTCCTCTGGTCTTCCTTTGGTTTTCTCCTTCTTCCTCCAGTTGCTTCTTCACCCCGCTTCTTCTTCCATCTTCCCCCGGTCTTCTCCATCTTCTTCCGGTTTTTTCTTCCCCCACCTCGTCCTCCAGTCTTTCTCCTCCGCCACTCCGCCGCCGCTCCCACCCCCGCTGAACATTCAAAAATTGAACCTCCTCTGATGCTGCGATAGGGCACTTGACGTCACTCCGAGACTCCACCTCTTGTGACTTCACCACCTGGGGCATGATGGGTCAGTGATGTCACAAGGGAGCGGGGGTATCCTGATGATGTTATCCGGCAGCCACGCCCCATAGTTCTATATGAAATGTGCGCTATGGAAGTGGACAGATTGGTTGGCCGCAGTGTATGAGGAGGGTCGTTGTTTTCATGCTCAGTGGGTTGGTGGTGGGAGCGGCAGAGCAGAAAGACTGGAGAATGAAGCGAGGGAAGAAGAAACCAGAAGAAGATGGAGAAGACCGGAGGAAGATGGAGGAACCAACTCATGTACTCTAATATAATAACTTTTCTCACTTAGTGGATACATATTTACTGTGTGGATGCACTTATCGGTGCCAGGCATGTTGTCTTTGATATTACTGTGCTATGCTATTCAATCTACCACAAATATTATGTGCTGCTTTATATGTACTTTTTTTTACCATGCCCATGCCATATACACGCTTCCTATATGTATATCCACTGATACTCTTTATTTTTTATTTATTGTCTGTATATCTCTGTTGACAAATAAATATTCCATGGTGAAAATTAAACATGGTGTTATTTACCTCCACTATCCAATCACTTCATCTAAAGTTCCCATCTCCCTCTATGTTTATTTATTACCGGGATGGAGGCACTTAATTGTGCTTCATTTAAAGTCCCAACTCCCCTATATTTTTAAGTCTAAAGCAATTGCTCCTGATGAGGAGGAACACATAATACTATTTGCAACTGTGTTAGCCCTTGGCTATGTGCATCAAATCTCCAACTACAGGCTAAAGATCGAAGTCCATTTGCATGCACATAAACAAAGCAGTGTAAACCCTACAATTTTAAATGTCCGAGTCCCTGGGCATGAATAGTGCTAACAAACATTAACATCAGTCCCTTGCTGCAATGAACTTCCAATCTGAAGTCCAAAACTAACTTTCTTACATTAGAGACTATTTCGACAGGAGACAAATAGAATAACAGCATGTCTTTGGATTGTGGTGAGAAACCCACACAGGGAGAACATATAAACTTCAATGTCATAAAAAGAAAAAAAGGGGGGGTTAACAAGGACACCCTGGGCGGACTTCAGAGGCACAACAAACCTGAGAAAGTATAGTCAGAATAACAACATAATCAATTTTATTAACTATAAATACATACAGTACAAAGACATTGACAAAAAGTAATAAAAATCATCTATATAGAAATATACATGATACAAGCCCAGATGTAAAGCCAAAAAAATATTTTTACTGCGCTATCCCAAAAGTGAACATGTGTATAAGGTGTGACCTTATGTTAAAGAAAAAAGCTGCAATTATCAATGTGAGACACACACATTAGAAATAACATGAAAAAATTATAAGCTGCGCTATAAATTGATTTTTGAGTATAGAAACCACAAAAAAGTAAATAAAGAACCATATATGAATTATAAGATTGCACATAAAAAATATATGCAATGTACTATCACGTCAACATTCTATCACCAGTGACATGTGCAAAAAAGAAAACAATTAGTGAACAAAAATTGTGTGGCAAAGAGCAAAAACAATAGAACAGAGTCCGCTCAAATAGGCACATTTGTGAGAGCCCACTTAATAAACAGTCTTCTAGAGGATGACTTGTAATCTTCCTGTCAGCGGTGACATGCAACTTTAACACTGAGGGTGGTGTGTGCTGGGGTACAATACAGAAGTGCCTCCACCCACAAAAAATGCTGCCGCTTACCAGCTCCTATGATCTCTTTTTAGGGAGATCAAACGTGCCTTTGGCTCTCAACCCCAGCCTCGGGTCTTTCAGAAGCTGTCAATGCTAGAGGGATTCCTCAAAATCTCAGCATGAGTTGTCATCTCATATGGCGAGTGTGTGTTCATAAACCATGAAATGACATAAAATTTTTTCCTTGTCTACAGCCGAGTGTATCTGCCCTGTCACGGCAGACATTACCTGGGAACTTATACTCACCTTCGGTCATTACCTGGAACCAGGGGCGTAACTAGAAATAGCAGGGCCCCATAGCAAAATGTTGTATGGGGCCCCCCTGCAAACAGCCCCCCCCCACAGCTGCCCTAGTGTCAATGCAGCGTGACCTGTGCCACATATAGCGTGACCTGTGTACAATGCAGCGTGACCTGTGCCCAATGCAGCGTGACCTGTGCACAATGCAGCATGACCTGTGTACAATGCAGCGTGACCTGTGCACAATGCAGTGTGACCTGTGCACAATGCAGCATGACCTGTGCCCCATACAGCGTGACCTGTGCCCAATGCAGCATGACCTGTGCCCAATGCAGCGTGACCTGTGCCCCATACAGCGTGACCTGTGCCCCATACAGCATGACCTGTGCCCAATGCAGCATGACCTGTGCACAATGCAGCGTGACCTGTGCACAATGCAGTGTGACCTGTGCACAATGCAGCATGACCTGTGCCCCATACAGCGTGACCTGTGCCCAATGCAGCATGACCTGTGCCCAATGCAGCGTGACCTGTGCCCCATACAGCGTGACCTGTGCCCCATACAGCATGACCTGTGCCCAATGCAGCATGACCTGTGCCCAATGCAGCATGACCTGTGCCCCATACAATGTGACCTGTGCCCCATACAGCGTGACCTGTGCCCCATACAGCGTGACCTGTGCCCAATGCAGCATGACCTGTGCCCCATGCAGCGTGACCTGTGACCCATACAGTATGACCTGTGCCCAATGCATCGTGACCTGTGCCCAATGCAGCATGACCTGTGCCCCATGCAGAGTGACCTGTGCCCAATGCAGCGTGACCTGTGCCCCATACAGCGTGACCTGTGCCCCATACAGCGTGACCTGTGCCCAATGCAGCATGACCTGTGCACAATGCAGTGTGACCTGTGCACAATGCAGCATGACCTGTGCCCCATACAGCGTGACCTGTGCCCAATGCAGCATGACCTGTGCCCAATGCAGCGTGACCTGTGCCCCATACAGCGTGACCTGTGCCCCATACAGCATGACCTGTGCCCAATGCAGCATGACCTGTGCCCAATGCAGCATGACCTGTGCCTCATACAATGTGACCTGTGCCCCATACAGCGTGACCTGTGCCCCATACAGCGTGACCTGTGCCCAATGCAGAGTGACCTGTGCCCAATGCAGTGTGACCTGTGCCCCATGCAGCGTGACCTGTGACCCATACAGTGTGACCTGTGCCCAATGCATCGTGACCTGTGCTCAATGCATCGTGACCTGTGCCCAATGCAACATGACCTGTGCTCCATGCAGCGTGACCTGTGCCCAATGCAGCGTGATCTGTGCCCCATACAGCGTGACCTGTGCCCCATACAGCGTGACCTGTGCCCAATTCAGCATGACCTGTGCCCAATGCAGCGTGACCTGTGCCCAATGCAGCGTGACCTGTGCCCCATACAATGTGACCTGTGCCCCATACAGCATGACCTGTGCCCCATACAGCGTGACCTGTGCCCAATGCAGCGTGACCTATGCCCAATGCAGCGTGACCTATGCCCAATGCAGCTTGACCTGTGCCCAATGCAGCGTGACCTGTGCCCCATACAGCGTGACCTGTGCCCAATGCAGCGTGACCTGTGCCCCATACAGCGTGACCTGTGCCCCATACAACGTGACCTGTGCCCAATGCAGCGTGACCTGTGCCCAATACAGCATTGCCTGTGCCCAATACAGCCTGGTCTGCCTGTGCCCCATACAGCCTCACCTGTGCAGAGGAAGAGGCAAGCAGCAGAGATTGCCCGCTGTAATAGCATTCATTTGAATTTCCTGTCTTCCCGGGGCTCATCGTCAAATAGCCCCACCTCTTGGCCTGATGCCTTTGATGACGTCACACATCCCGCATTGGATTGGCGTTCTGTCTATCAAAGGCGCCGGGCCAAGAGGTGGAGCTATGTGATGTGAGCCCCGGGAACACTGGAAGTTCTAATGAAAGCTATTACATCGGGCAATTCAGCTCTCTGCTGATCCGGGTGGCTTGCCTCTTCCTCTGCACAGGTGAGGCTGTATGGGGCACAGGCAGACCAGGCTGTATTGGGCACAGGCAACGCTGTATTGGGCACAGGTCACGTTGCATTGGGCACAGGTCACAGCTTGCCTCTTCCTCTCTTCTCTCTTCCCCTGGCTGGGAGACTGTCCCGGCGGTGCTCTCATCCTCACTGGGCCCCACTTGGCTGTGGGCCCCATAGCGCCTGCATGGGTCGCTATGGTGGTAGTTACGCCCCTGCCTGGAACCAGAGACGGGAAGCTGCTGGGAGGAGAAAGTTGCTCATGAAGGAAAAATGTTTATGTCATTTCATGGTGAAGTGAAGTGAAAGTTTGATGCATGATTTTTAATCTTTTGGTCCCTTAAAAAGTGGGAGGCAAATATACAAACTGTTGTAATTCCTACACTGTTCACCTGATTTGGATGTAAATACTCTCAAATTAAAGCTGAAAGTCTTTAGTTAAAGGACATCTTGTTTGTTTCATTTCAAATACATTGTGGTGGTGTATAGAGCCAAAGAGATTAGAATTGTGTTGATGTCCCAATATGTATGGACCTGATTGTAAATACACATAAATACTGCATTTCTTTGGACATACAGGTGATGGAATTACATTACTCAAAAGTTATTCTTCTTGATCTATTCTGTGATATTTGGTGGCTCTTTGTGGGTGAGTGTAGAATAGTGATATTACCCTCAAATTTTGATTTCTGATGTTGGTACATATATCACATTTTTTGGGCTCACATTATGATTATTTGGAAATAATAAAAAGCAAAACAAATTATGACTCATTTTATTGTTTGTGGTATTGTAAAGACACCTGTGTGAGTTGGGTAAAGATTGTTGTGAGATGGAGAGTAACAAGTGAAAGTGACAGTGAAAAAATATATTTTACCAAAACATCAAAACATACCACATTCTAGCATTCTTAAAAATAAAACAATTGAAGTAGAAGCAACAATGTTGCAAAGAAAACAATGAGCTTACTTTATAGATCCTTGTAAACTTACTTTATGTATCTTTATAATATTGTATACTCAATAAACTTCTTTTGACAAGGAAAATGTATTTCAGAGAAAGATACATTTCATCTCAACATTAAAAGGATTTATTTGGGGAAGTTACAATTGTACCATTAGAATCAATGGCTAAAACTTGCATTGGACTATAATAGCGCACATTTTCACTCCCAAAAAATGCTCTTTAACACATCGCTCATTCTGCTATTTACTATAGCTCCCTGTAAAAAAGACATTGGAGCTAAAATGAGAGCTATTTGCAGGTCTGAGCATGCTCAGTTGTATTGGCACATAGTTGTACAGAGATGGGGAATTTATCTCTTCTCAGACTTTTAAAGATATTTCAGTGTAGAAATCACTTTTTCACAAAGTTTAAAATCAGATTATCTTTAAATATACTGCATATTTCAGTACCATTTGGGCAATTATATCATGCTCTAAACATTATTTCCATGTGCACTACTCCAGGTTTTAGCAAAATAAGGGTTTGGGCTTTATTTGTTTTCAGGGAACTATAGTAAATTCGATTTTGGGAGAATTTTTTTTTTAATCATTATAGCATTAATTAGTGTGAATTTGTGGTAATTAACGCTAATTAGTGCCCCGGCACTATAGTAATTGACCCCCATACTGCAGCAGGGTGGCCTGGCTGCGCAAAATCACAAAGTCCCACGGCGATCCGATTCGGTTCAGATCCAATCACTCCACACTCACAAAATATTCCTTTAAATATTGTACCTGAGGGGTGTCTATAGTATGCCTGTAAAGTGGCACGTGTTTCCCGTGCTTAGAACAGTCCCTGCACAAAATGACATTTTTAAAGGAATAGAAGTCATTTAAAACTGCTTGCGGCTTTAATGTAATGACGGGTCCCGGCAATATGGATGAAAATCAGTGAGACAAACGGCATGGGTACCCTCCACCCCCCAGTCCATTACCAGGCCCTTTGGGTCTTGTATGGATATTAAGGGGATCCCTGCACCCAAATTAAAAAAAGGAAAGACGTGGAGCCCCCAGGCCCTATATACTCTGAACAGCAGTATACAGGCGGTGCAAACAAGACAGGGACTGTAGATTTGTTGTTAAGTAGAATCTGTTTGTAATCTTGAACTGGTACATTTTTAAAGTGTAGCTCCAGCCAAAAAATCTATTTTTAAACTTTTTGGAAAACATAGGGAAGGGTTATCATCCCTGTAACATTTGTTTTGCTGTCTGTGCACCTCTTCAGAAGATTTCACCTCACTTTCTGTCCCAATGACAAATGTTTTTTGAAAATTTGGGGTTTTTAGTGAAACAAGGATTGGTGATAATGTATCAGTGAAGAGGATACATCTAGGGGTAGATTTTCATCTCACTTCCTGTTGTCTTCCGTTTGCAAGTAGGAGTCATTTGTAAGTTGGATGTTTGAAAGTAGGGGCCTGCCCTATATACTCTGCAGAAATTGGGGCCTTAGGTGTTGGTGTTGCCACAACACTGTAAGCCCTCACAGTTACTCTTGGTGGGCGCAGGAATGGTCCCTGCTGTGAAATATTAGATCAAGAATTGTAATTACATGCTATTGTTGAGCAGTGGTAGAAAAATTGGGCCTTTGGTGGTGGTGATGCTGGTGCCACAACACTGTAAGTCCTGACAGTTACTCTTGGTGGGCGCTGGAACGGCCCTGCTGTGAAATATTATTTTAAAAATTGTAATTACATGCACCTGTTGAACAGGGGCAGAAAAATTGGGCCTTTGGTGGTGGTGGTGGTGGTGGTGTTGCCACAACACTGTAAACCCTCTCAGTTACTCTTGGTGGATGCAGGAATGGTCCCTGCTGTGAAATATTAGATCAAGAATTGTCATTACATGTCCCTGTTGTACAGGGGCAGAAAAATTGGGCCTTAGGTACTGGTGCCACAACACTGTAACCCCTCACAGATGCAATAGTTGGAGTGCAGGAATGAGCCCTGCTGCAAAGTATTGCATCAAAAATTGTAATTATAGGCCCCTGTTAAACAGGGGCTGAAAAATTGGGCCTTGGGCATTGGTGCTGGTGCCACAACACTGCAACCCCTCACAGATACTATAGATGGAGTGCAGGAATGAGCCTTCTGCAAAATATTGCATCAAAAATTGCAATTATACGCCAGGGGCTGAAAAATTGGGCCTTGGGCACTGGTGCTGGTACCACAACACTGCAACCCCTCACAGATACTATAGTTGGAGTGCAGGAATGAGCCCTGCTGCAAAGTATTGCATCAAAAATTGTAATTACACGCCCCTGTTAAACAGGGGCAGAAAAATTGGGCCTTGGCCACTGGTGGCAGTGCCCAGAAACAAAAATGTTCTTACAAGCTGTCAGCATGAAAATTGAAGAGGAAGAGGATTGTCACTCAGCATAACAGGATAGTCACTCGGCATCAGCATAGGCAGTCTTGAAGGGATCTCACTCAATCAATCGGTTACATCAGCATCAGGTGCTTGGTAGCTGGTGATCCAAGACTGATTCATTTTTATGAAGGTCAGTCGATTGACCGATTCGGTGGACAGGCGCACCCTGTGATCGGTTACAAAGCCTCCAGCAGCACTGAATGTGCGTTCCAAAAGAACGCTGGCTGCAGGACAGGCCAGTAGCTCAATTGCATACTGTGCAAGCTCTGACCAGTGATCCATCCTCAAGACCCAGTAACCCAGAGTATTTTTGTTGGGAAAGGTGTCCAAGTCTGATCTTGCCCCTAGGTAATTCTGCACCATGTGAATCAGACGCTGGCGATGGTTGCTGGAACCAATGAGATCTTGGGGCTGTGGACTAAAAAATTGTCTGAATGCATCGGTCAGACAGCCACCTTCTCCACCGCTCCTTCTGTGACTGACGAAGCCTCAGCAACACGTTGTCCAGGAGGACCAGTAAATTGTAACCTCCCAGGCTCTGGAAACGCATGGCACAAAACTTTCTGCAAGGCCTCCCGAAGATGTTTCATACTCTGCTCCCTCTGCGACAGCAACATAAGGTTCGCAACCTTACCCTTGTAACGTGAAACAAGGAGAGTTGCCAGCCAGTAATGACCCCCCCCCTTGATACCACAAATACGAGGATCCTTCCGCAGGCTTTGCAGGATCAGGGTGGGGCTTGTAGGCAATCTGCTATCAGTACACCAAACGTGAGATTGTACCAGGCAAATTTCCCTGCCCCAGCTGCTGTACGTCAAAAAAAGTTTGCTCCCAGCCATCCACATGCCCAGCGGTTGAATGCTAGCTTGGCTAAATTGCTAGCACTTCAACTGCTGCCTTTTCAGTTGGTAAACTCTGCCCCCTTCCGTGAGTTTCTGAAATGTGCGGTTCCTCTGTGGCAGGTTCCCAAACACCACTTTTTCTCAGGGAAGGCGATTCCAGCTCTCTACCGGCATGTGGAAGGCCATGCAGTATAGGTTTGCTGAGGCATTCGGTCCAGAGTCCTCTGGGTCACTAAGGACGACATGATCCGCAGCCACCTCCTCCCAGCTATGTACAAGTCCATGGGTTTCTTCAGACTGTAAATGATCCCTTGAAGACTGCTGCTGATGCTGAGTGCCAGGCTCCACCTCCATGCTGACACAATCCTCCTCCTCCTCGTCCTCTTCCTGTGTGATCAGCGGGCACGCAGGAACACTGTCTGGATAAAGGAGGCCTTGAAAGCTAAGGAAGTCCTCCTCTTTATCCCACTGTTCTGCCTCAAGTGCCCTGTCCATTATTCCACGCAGCGTGTGCTCCAACAGGTGGACAAGAGGGGCAGTGTCACTGATGCATGCACTGATACTGCTCACCATCCTCGTGGCCTCCTCAAATGGTGACAGGACAGTGCATGCATCCCTGATCATAGCCCACTGGCATGGGGAAAAAAAACAAGGTTCCCTGACCCTGTCCTGGTGCCATAGTCGCATAGGTACTCATTGATTGCCCTCTGCTGCATGTGCAGCTGCTGCAGCATAGCCAATGTTGAGTTCCACCTGGTGAGCATGTCACAGATTAGGCAGTTCTTGGGCAGGTAAATTCCTTTTGGAGGTCAGCAAGCCGACCACTGGCATTATATGACCTGCGGAAATGCACACAGACTTTCCTGGCCTGCCTCAGGACATCCCGTAAGCCTGGGTACCTTCCCAAGAACCACTGCACCACCAAGTTAAGGATGTGAGCCAAACAGGGCACGTGGGTCAGTTGTCCCTGTCGGAGGGCAGAGAGGAGGTTGGTGCCATTGTCGCAAACCACCATTCCTGGCTGAAGCTGGCTTGGCGTCAACCACCTCTGAGCCTGCCACTGCAGAGCTGACAGAATCTCTGCCCCAGTGTTTCTCCTGTCCCCCAAGCACACCAGCTCAAGCACCGCATGGCATCTTTTTGCCTGCGTGTTTGCGTAGCCCCTTGAATGCCTATGGAGCACCGCTGGTTCCAAGGACAAATCAGCACAGGAAGAGGCCATGGAGGAAGAAGAAGAGGAGGGGGTAGAGGAGAGAGGTGTGGCAGAATCACCACTAGTAGAATTTTGGAGGCGCGGTGGCGGAACAACCTCCAACACTATTGCACCCTGTCCTGCATCCTTCCCAGCTACCAGAAGAGTCACCCAGTGCACGGTAAAAGATAGGTAATGTCCCTGTCCATGCCTGCTGGACCATGAGTCAGCGGTAATATGCACCTTACTGCTGACCGCCCTGTCCAGCGAGGCCAAGACATTGCCTTCCACATGCCAGTAGAGAGTCAGAATCGCCTTCTGTGAGAAAAAGTGGCGTTTGGGAACCTGCCACTGAGGAACCGCACATTCCACAAACTCACGGAAGGGGGCAGAGTCTACCAACTGAAAAGGCAGCAGTTGAAGTGCTAGCAATTTAGCAGAGCTAGCATTCAACCGCTGGGCATGTGGATGGCTGGGAGTGAACTTCTTTTGGTGGTGCAGCAGCTGGGGCAGGGAAATTTGCCTGGTACAATCTGATGTCGGTGTACCGATAGCAGATTGCCCGCAAGTACTTGGCTATGACACACCTAATTCTATACCTTCAATCCTCTCAGTACAGGTTTCAGAGAGGACTGAAGGTATAGTGGGGTTGGAGATCCCAGCTGATGAGTAGGGATGAGCTTCGAGTTCACCCATTACATAACGGGTGACCTCACCTCTGACATCACAGGGAATGCCACAGGGAAGTCCCCGTCAAGTCCCCGTGCATCAGAGGGGGGTGGGATCACCGGGTGGCCCCGCTCTTCATTATTTAAGAACCGTCAGAAAACGAGAAGCGTCACACAGCGGGAGCCTCCCATCATGGATGCGGAGCGGCCCAAGAAGAAGAAGGGAAGAAGACACCGCGGAGGAAGATGCCGGACGAGAACACCGGAGGAAGAACCAGAAGAACCAGATGAAGAAGAAGATGAAGGAAGAAACCGAAGGAAGATAGAAGATAGAAGAAGCATTTAAATAAAGGAATTGTCAAAAACTGTCTCTTGTCATTTTTAACATTTTTGACACTTTTTTTGTGAAATGGTAGGGGTACGAAAGCTTACCATTTCACACGGGGGCGGGATCTGGGGGTCCCCTTGTTAAAGGGGGTTTCCAGATTCCGATAAGCCCCCTGCCCGCAGACCCCCACAACCACCGGGCAAGGGTTGTGGGGATGAGGCCCTTGTCCCCATCAACATGGGGACAAGGTGCTTTGGGGGGCTACCCCAAAGCACCCTCCTAATTTTGAAGGCATGTGGCCCGATACGGTTCAGGCGGGGGGTGCTCTCTCTCCCCCCCTTTTCCTGTGGCCTGCCAGGTTGCGTGCTCAGATAAGGGTCTGGTATAGATTTTGAGGGGGTCCCTCACGCCATTTTTTTAAAAAATTTTGGCCGGGTTCCTCTTAATATCCATACCAGATCTGAAGGGCCTGGTATGGAATTTAGGGGGACCCTCACGTCATTTTTTAAAAAAAATTTGGTTTGGGGTTCCCCTGTGGGGAATTCCCATGCTGTTTTTATCAGTGAACTTTTATGTGTATTGTCGGACCGGCCAATCATTAATAGCCGCGAGTAGTTTTAAATGACTTTTTTTCCTTTGAAATGTCATTTTGCTGTCAGACTGTTCTAAACACAGGAAACATGTGCCCCTTTACAGGCATACTATAGACACCCCCCAGGTATGAAATTTAAAGGAATATTACACGTTTATCGTTTCACTTTAAGCATTATTAAAATCACTGCTCACAAAAAAGTCTGTTTTTAAAACTTTTTTTGCATTGATCCATATCCCCTGGAGCAGGACCCAGGTCCCCAAACACTTTTAAAGACAATAACTTGCATACAAGCCTTTAAAATGAGCACTTTTGATTATTCATGTTCGTGTCCCATAGACTTTAACAGTGTTCGCGTGTTCGAACAAATTTTTTGCCTGTTCGCATGTTCTGGTGCGAACCGAACAGGGGGGTGTTCGGCTCATCCCTACTGATGAGGAGCAAGGAGAGGTCCGCTTTGTTCTTTGGTGTGGGTCTTTTAAGTAAGCTTGCCAGCAAACTGCATAGCAAGTCGACATATGTCTGGTCAAGCATGTGGTGCCCAAGTGGGTGATTTTTTGGCCACGCGAGATATGCTTGAGACACATGTTGTAAATAGCAGCGGTGGGATCTGATGCACTCTTCTCAAAAAAGGCCCACACCAAAGAACTTTTGGAATAACGCGCAGAGACAGCAGCGCCCTGCACATGCAGAGCTTTGGGGTGTGATGCAGTCGGTGTGCTGCCCTTAAGCTGGCCCCTGGAGGGCATCCTGCCTCATTGGAGATGTGCCTCCTCCTCCTCTCTCCTATCAGGCACCCACATGGAGTCAGTGACCTCATCATTCCCTCCCTCCCTCCTCATCACTGGAGCTAACCTGGCAGTATGCTGCAGCTGAGGGAACATGACTGCCAGATTGCTGTCCTTCTTGGGCACCCCCTCTCTCTGGGCTCACGTTACTGCATTCCTCTAGCTGGGTACCATCATCAGAGCCTTCAAAACGCTGGGCATCCTCCTGGAGCATGTACCCAACACTGTGGTCAAACAGTTAGGGGGACTCCTCAGGAGGACATGATGGGGCTAGGGAAGGAGTGACTGATGCCATTGAGCCAAGGGAAGAGGGCGCGTTGGCAGCTGCTTTGGCAGACAAAGTACCCTGAGCCTGGTTGAGAGAGGATGAGGAGGATGAGGACGGCTTGGTCATCCAGTCTACCAAGTCTTCCGCATGTTGCGGCTCAACACAGCCAGCTGCCGAAAAAAGGACAAGCGTGTCCCATGGCCACGTGCTGATGAGGATGCACCATCTCCATGACCAGCACTGTTGCCTCTAAAAAAAGAGCCTGATTGCCCTCTTTTATTGGCTTGTGACTGTCTGCCCCTCCTTGTTGGCCTTCCAGACATACTAATGGCCTGCAGTGAGTGCAGAGGACGCACTACACTAACTGTAAATACTGTAGCTAATAGGACTAATAGGATCAAAAGAACACCAGCAATTTTCCTCAGGTAGCAGTAAATACTGTAAAAACACCTTCCTGCCTTTCAGTAGAAAGAGAATAACAGGAATGGATCTAGCTAAACTGAATACAGTGTGTATATGTATATATATATATACAAATATATATATATATATATATATATATATAACACCTAGAATGCATATATATATACAATACACTGTAAGTGCAGCTAACTGACTCGCCTGCCTACTCTATCTAACTTAAATCAAATGACACTGTCTCTCTCTCTCTCTCTCTTAATGCCTGAACACACTACACAGGGCCGACGTGCAGGCGGCCTTATATAGAGTGGGGCGTGTACCAAATCTCCTGAGCCATAATTGACCAAAACCACCCTGGTTTTCGCCGATTACGGCTCTCTGTACAGACGGCGCTGTGATTGGTCAAGCATGCGGGTCATAGTGCATGCATGGCCAATCATCAGCCAGCAATGCACTGTGATGCTGCAGTGAATTATGGGCCGTGATGCGCTACTCGAATTTGGTGCGAACAGCCCATATCGTTCGCAATTTGACGAACGGTCAAACATGCGATGTTCGAGTCGAACATGGGTTCGACTCGAACTCGAAGCTCATCCCTACCGATCACTCTATTAGTGTCATGTGTGATGCTAGTTAGCTACTTAGTGTCAGTTAGTGTCAGTTTAGGTGTTAGCGTTAATTAGCAACAATCCTAGACAGCGTCAGTTTTTAACCCTTTGATTGCCAGTAGCACTAAAACACACGCACACATGCATACACCTCCTTTACTAGAAGGATGTAAAAATGTAGAAGGATTAACAAAATGTAAAAAAAATTGCATGGGGGTCCCCCTAAAATCCATACCAGGCTCTTCAGGTCTGATATGGAAATTAAGGGGAACCTTGTGCCAAATTTAAAAAAAAATGGCGTAGGGGTACCCCCAAAATCCATATCAGACCCTTCAGGTCTGGTATGGATTTTAAGGGGAACCCTGCGCCAAAATTAAAAAAAAATGGCATAGTGGTCCCCCCAAAATCCATACCAGACCCGCCCTCAGCTATATACGAACTGTCACCCAGAAGAATCGTCATTCGGTGGGAGCCTCCCATGGAGGCAGAATGGTTGCATTTTTTTTCGGTTTCCGTTAATTTACATCGCTGGACATTTTTATTTTTTTAATAAAGGACTTATCCCAAACTGTCTCTTGTCTTTTTTACTATTTTTGACACTTTTTTGTGAAATGGTAGGGGTACAATGTACCCCGTTACCAATTTACATGGGGGGGCTAGGATCTGGGGGTCCCCTTGTTAAAGGGGCTTCTAGATCCCGATACGCCCCCCCGCCCACATACCCCCACAACCCCAGGGCAAGGGTTGTGGAGATGAGGCCCTTGTCCCCATCAACATGGGGACAAGGGGCTTTGGGGGGCTACTCCAAAGCACCCTCCCCATGTTGAGGACATGTGGTCTGGAACAGTTCAGAGGGGGTCGCTCTCTCATCCCCCCTCTTTTCCTGCAGCCTGCCAGGTTGCATGCTCAAATAAGGGTCTGGTATGGATTTTGGGGGGACCCCTATGCCATTTTTTTTATTTTGGTGCAGGGTTCCCTTAATTTCCATACCAGACCTGAAGGGCCTGGTGTGGATTTTGGGGGGACCCCACACAATTTTTTTTTCAATTTTTGGTTCGGGGTTTCCCTTAATATTAATACCAGACCCAAAGGGCCTGTAATGGACTGGAGGGGGGGAACCCATGCCCTTTTTTTCAATGAGTTTTATATATATTGCAGAGACCCGACAATTCATTACAGCTGCAATCAGTTTTAAATGACTATTTTTCCTTTAGAAACTTTATTTTGCTGTGGTACTTTTCTAAACACGGGAAAAATGTGCCACTTTACAGGCATACTATAGACACCCCCAGGCATGATATTTAAAGGAATATTTCATTTTTATTGTTTCACTTTAAGCATTAAAAAAATCACTGCACCCGAAAAAACGGCCTTTTTAAAAAAAAAAATTGCATTGATACATGTCCCCTGGGGCAGGACCCGGGTCCCCAAACACTTTTTATGACAATAAATTGCATATAAGTCTTTAAAATGAGCACTTTTGATTTTTCATGTTAGTGTCCCATAGATTTTAACCACTTGCCGACCGCCTAACGTAGATATACTTCGGCAGAATGGCACGGGCAGGCAGAATCACGTACCTGTACGTGATCTGCCTACCGCGGGCGGGGGGTCCGATCGGACCCCCCCCCGGTGCCAGCGGAGGTCGGCATTTCACTGGGAGCGTTGGGAGGTGAGGAGGAGACCATCCGATCGTGGCCCCCCCTCGCGATCGCTCCCAGCCAGTCGGAATCCTCCCCTGCCTGTGTGTAGTTTCACACAGGCAGAGGATGTGATGTCATCTCTCCTCGGCTTGGCAGTTTCCGTTCCAGCACTGAGGAGAGAAGACATGTAAGTGCACAAAACACAAACACACACAGTAGAACATGCCAGGCACATAAAACACCCCCGACCCCCCCGATCGCCCCCCGATCCCCCCCAACCACCCCCCTGTCACAAACTGACACCAAGCAGTATTTTTTTTTTCTGATTACTGATTGGTGTCAGTTTGTGACAGTTACAGTGTTAGGGCAGTGAGTGGTAGCCCCCTTTAGGTCTAGGATACCCCCCTAACCCCCCCTAATAAAGTTTTAACCCCTTGATCACCCCCTGTCACCAGTGTCACTAAGCGATCATTTTTCTGATCGCTGTATTAGTGTCGCTGGTGACGCTAGTTAGGGAGGTAAATATTTAGGTTCGCCGTCAGCGTTTTATAGCGTCAGGGACCCCCATATACTATCTAATAAATGTTTTAACCCCTTGATTGCCCCCTAGTTAACCCTTTCACCACTGATCACCGTATAAGTGTTAGGGGTGACGCTGCTTAGTTCGTTTATTTTTTATAGTGTCAGGGCACCCGCCGTTTATTGCCGAATAAAGGTTTAGCCACCTGATCGCCCGGCGGTGATATGCGTCGCCCCAGGCAGCGTCAGGTTAGCGCCAGTACTGCTAACACCCACGCACGCAGCATACGCCTCCCTTAGTGGTATAGTATCTGTACGGATAAATATCTGATCCGATCAGATCTATACTAGCGTCCCCAGCAGTTTTAGGGTTCCCAAAAATGCAGTGTTAGCGGGATCAGCCCAGATACCCGCTAGCACCTGCGTTTTTCCCCTCCGCCCGGCCCAGCCCAGCCCACCCAAGTGCAGTATCGATCGATCACTGTCACTTACAAAACACTAAATAAATAACTGCAGCGTTCGCAGAGTCAGGCCTGATCCCTGTGATCGCTAACAGTTTTCTTGGTAGCGTTTTGGTGAACTGGCAAGCACCAGCCCCAGGCAGCGTCAGGTTAGCACCAGTACCGCTAACACCCACGCACGCACCGTACACCTCCCTTAGTGGTATAGTATCTGAACGGATCAATATCTGATCCGATCAGATCTATACTAGCGTCCCCAGCAGTTTAGGGTTCCCAAACACGCAGTGTTAGCGGGATCAGCCCAGATACCTGTTAGCACCTGCATTTTGCCCCTCCGCCCGGCCCAGCCCACCCAAGTGCAGTATCGATTGATCACTGTCACTTACAAAACACTAAATAAATAACTGCAGCGTTCGCAGAGTCAGGCCTGATCCCTGCGATCGCTAACAGTTTTTTTGGTAGCGTTTTGGTGAACTGGCAAGCACCAGCCCCAGGCAGCGTCAGGTTAGTGCCAGTACTGCTAACACCCACGCACGCACCGTACACCTCCCTTGGTGGTATAGTATCTGATCGGATCAATATCTGATCTGATCAGATCTATACTAGCGTCCCCAGCAGTTTAGGGTTCCCACAAATGCAGTGTTAGCGGGATCAGCCCAGATACCTGCTAGCACCTGCGTTTTGCCCCTCCGCCCGACCCAGCCCAGCCCACCCAAGTGCAATATCGATCGATCACTGACACTTACAAAACACTAAACGCATAACTGCAGCATTCGCAGAGTCAGGCCTGATCCCTGCAATCGCTAACAGTTTTTTTTGTAGCGTTTTGGTGAACTGGCAAGCACCAGCGGCCTAGTACACCCCGGTCATAGTCAAACCCGCACTGCAGTAACACTTGGTGACGTGGCGAGTCCCATAAGTGCAGTTCAAGCTGGTGAGGTGGCAAGCACAAGTAGTGTCCCGCTGCCACCAAAAAGACAAACACAGGCCCGTCGTGCCCATAATGCCCTTCCTGCTGCATTCGCCAATCCTAATTGGGAACCCACCACTTCTGCAGCGCCCATACTTCCCCCATTCACATCCCCAACCAAATGCAGTCGGCTGCATGAGAGGCATTTTCTTTATGTCCTCCCGAGTACCCCTACCCAACGAACCCCCCCAAAAAAGATGTCGTGTCTGCAGCAAGCGCGGATATAGGCGTGACACCCGCTATTATTGTCTCTCCTGTCCTGACAATCCTGGTCTTTGCATTGGTGAATGTTTTGAACGCTACCATTCACTAGTTGAGTATTAGCGTAGGGTACAGCATTGCACAGACTAGGCGCACTTTCACAGGGTCTCCCAAGATGCCATCGCATTTTGAGAGACCCGAACCTGGAACCGGTTACAGTTATAAAAGTTAGTTACAAAAAAAAGTGTAAAAAAAAAAAAAAAACCACAAACAAAAATATAAAATAAAAAATAATAGTTGTCGTTTTATTGTTCTTTCTCTCTCTATTCTCTCTATTGTTCTGCTCTTTTTTACTGTATTCTATTCTGCAATGTTTTATTGTTATTATGTTTTATCATGTTTGCTTTTCAGGTATGCAATTTTTTATACTTTACCGTTTACTGTGCTTTATTGTTAACCATTTTTTTGTCTTCAGGTACGCCATTCACGACTTTGAGTGGTTATACCAGAATGATGCCTGCAGGTTTAGGTATCATCTTGGTATCATTCTTTTCAGCCAGCGGTCGGCTTTCATGTAAAAGAAATCCTAGCGGCTAATTAGCCTCTAGACTGCTTTTACAAGCAGTGGGAGGGAATGCCCCCCCAACGTCTTCCGTGTTTTTCTCTGGCTCTCCTGTCTCAACAGGGAACCTGAGAATGCAGCCGGTGATTCAGCCAGCTGACCATAGAGCTGATCAGAGAACAGAGTGGCTCCAATCATCTCTATGGCCTAAGAAACCGGAAGCTACGAGCATTTTATGACTTAGATTTCGCCGGATGTAAACAGCGCCATTGGGAAATTGGGAAAGCATTTTATCACACCGATCTTGGTGTGGTCAGATGCTTTGAGGGCAGAGGAGAAATCTAGGGTCTAATAGACCCCAATTTTTTCAAAAAAGAGTACCTGTCACTACCTATTGCTATGATAGGGGATATTTACATTCCCTGAGATAACAATAAAAATGATTTAAAAAAAATGAAAGGAACAGTTTTAAAATAAGATAAAAAAAATAATAATAATAAAGAAAAAAAAAAAAAAAAAAAAAAAAAAAGCACCCCTGTCCCCCCTGCTCTCGCGCTAAGGCGAACGCAAGCTTCGGTCTGGCGTCAAATGTAAACAGCAATTGCACCATGCATGTGAGGTATCACCGCGAATGTCAGATCGAGGGCAGTAATTTTAGCAGTAGACCTCCTCTGTAAATCTAAAGTGGTAACCTGTAAAGGCTTTTAAAGGCTTTTAAAAATGTATTTAGTTTGTCGCCACTGCACGTTTGTGCGCAATTTTAAAGCATGTCATGTTTGGTATCCATGTACTCGGCCTAAGATCATCTTTTTTATTTCATCAAACATTTGGGCAATATAGTGTGTTTTAGTGCATTAAAATTTAAAAAAGTGTGTTTTTTCCCCAAAAAATGCGTTTGAAAAATAGCTGCGCAAATACTGTGTGAAAAAAAAAATGAAACACCCACCATTTTAATCTGTAGGGCATTTGCTTTAAAAAAATATATAATGTTTGGGGGTTCAAAGTAATTTTCTTGCAAAAAAAAATTATTTTTTTATGTAATCAAAAAGTGTCAGAAAGGGCTTTGTCTTCAAGTGGTTAGAAGAGTGGGTGATGTGTGACATAAGCTTCTAAATGTTGTGCATAAAATGCCAGGACAGTTCAAAACCCCCCCAAATGACCCCATTTTGGAAAGTAGACACCCCAAGCTATTTGCTGAGAGGCATGTCGAGTCCATGGAATATTTTATATTGTGACACAAGTTGCGGGAAAGAGACAATTTTTTATTTTTTTTTGCGCAAAGTTGTCACTAAATGATATATTGCTCAAACATGCCATGGATATATGTGAAATTACACCCCAAAATGCATTCTGTTGCTTCTCCTGAGTACGGGGATACCACATGTGTGAGACTTTTTGGGAGCCTAGCCGCGTACGGGACCCCAAAAACCAAGCACCGCCTTCAGGCTTTCTAAGGCCGTAAATTTTTGATTTCACTCTTCACTGCCTATCACAGTTTCGGAGGCCATGGAATGCCCAGGTGGCAAAAACCCCCCCAAATGACCCCATTTTGGAAAGTAGACACCCCAAGCTATTTGATGAGAGGTATAGTGAGTATTTTGCAGACCTCACTTTTTGTCACAAAGTTTTGAAAATTGAAAAAAGAAAAGAAAAATGTTTTTTCTCGTCTTTCTTTATTTTCAAAAACAAATGAGAGCTGCAAAATACTCACCATGCCTCTCAGCAAATAGCTTGGGGTGTCTACTTTCCAAAATGGGGTCATTTGGGGGGGGTTTGTGCCACCTGGGCATTCCATGGCCTCCGAAACTGTGATAGGCAGTGAAGAGTGAAATCAAAAATTTACACCCTTAGAAATCCTGAAGGCGGTGATTGGTTTTCGGGGCCCCGTACGCGGCTAGGCTCCCAAAAAGTCCCACACATGTGGTATCCCCGTACTCAGGAGAAGTAGCTAAATGTATTTTGGGGTGCAATTCCACATATGCCCATGGCCTGTATGAACAATATATCATTTAGTGACAACTTTGTGCAAAAAAAAAAAAAAAAATTTGTCACTTTCCCGCAACTTGTGTCAAAATATAAAACATTCCATGGACTCAACATGCCTCAAAGCAAATAGCTTGGGGTGTCTACGTTCCAAAATGGGGTCATTTGGGGGGGTTTTATGCCATCTGGGCATTTTATGGCCTTCAAAACTGTGATAGGTAGTGAGGAGTAAAATCAAAAATGTACGCCCTTAGAAATCCTGAAGGCAGTGATTTGTTTTCGGGGCCCCGTACGCGGCTAGGCTCCCAAAAAGTCCCACACATGTGGTATCCCCATACTCAGGAGAAGCAGCTAAATGTATTTTGGGGTGCAATTCCACATATGCCCATGGCCTGTGTGAGCAATATATCATTTAGTGACAACTTTTTGTATTTTTTTTTTTTTTTTGTCATTATTCAATCACTTGGGACCAAAAAAATGAATATTCAATGGGCTCAACATGCCTCTCAGCAATTTCCTTGGGGTGTCTACTTTCCAAAATGGGGTCATTTGTGGGGGTTTTGTACTGCCCTGCCATTTTAGCACCTCAAGAAACGACATAGGCAGTCATAAATTAAAGGCTGTGTAAATTCCAGAAAATGTACCCTAGTTTGTAGGCGCTATAACTTTTGCGCAAACCAATAAATATACACTTATTGACATTTTTTTTACCAAAGACATGTGGCCGAATACATTTTGGCCTAAATGTATGACTAAAATTGAGTTTATTGGATTTTTTTTAGAACAAAAAGTAGAAAATATCATTTTTTTTCAAAATTTTCGGTCTTTTTCCGTGTATAGCGCAAAAAATAAAAATGACAGAGGTGATCAAATACCATCAAAAGAAAGCTCTATTTATGGGAAGAAAAGGACGCAAATTTCGTTTGGGTACAGCATTCCATGACCGCGCAATTAGCAGTTAAAGCGACGCAGTGCCGAATTGTAAAAAGTGCTCTGGTCAGGAAGGGGGTAAAACCTTCCGGGGCTGAAGTGGTTAACGGTGTTCCGGTGGCTTTCGAATTTGCCCCGAACACCTCATATTGTTCAGTGTTCGCAGAACATCCGAACAACCAAAGTTCGGCCCAAACTTATGCCCGAACCGTTCGCCCATCCCTACTCATATGCCATATATCGGTTCCCAAATTTAGGACCTTTCTGGGCCTATCCCTCAACATGGGAATTACTAAAAAGAGTGAGTTGCGGTTATATTGGTCTACTGACTCAATTCACAATATGCCCATGTTCTCTGCTGCTATGGCCAGGGCTAGGTACGAGCAGATATTGTGGTTCATGTATTTCAATAAAAATGAACTCTGTCATCCTCGGGGTGACCCTGAACATGATTGGCTCCATGAAATTCAGCTCCTCATAAACTACTTCAACAAAAAATTTGCAGCCTTGTATATCCCTGATCAAAATGTCTGCATTGATGAGTCCCTGATTATATTTTCTGTCCATCTTGTTTTCACACAATATCTCCCCAGCAAGCGTGCCAGATATGGGTTCAAGAAGTATAAGCTCTGTGACAGGGGCAACAGGCTATACATGGAGTTTTCTGGTTTATGAGGGAAAAGATGGCAGCTTGGAACCCTCCAATTGCCCAGACTACATAGGGAACAGCAGCAAGATTGTTTGGGACTTGGTGTCACCCTTTTCGTATGGGGGTACCATTTATACGTAGACAATTTGTATTCAACTGTGCCACTTTTTAGATACCTCTATCAATCAGGAATTGGCGCATGTGGCACTGTGCGATCAGGGCTTCCTCCAACGGCTTGTAAATGCCCAATTTAGTCTGGGGGAGAGAGCCCAGTGAGTTACTTGCAGTGAGATGAAAAGACAAACTGAAAGTTTTCATTCTGTCTTCCATTCACCGAGATACGGCAGTCCAAATTCCTACGGCGATTGGTCTTGTTGAGAAGCCCCTCTGTGTCCACGGCTACAACTGTAAAATGGGAGGGGTGGACTTCAACGACAAGATGATGGCACTGTACTTAGTTGCCTGTAAGGCCAGACGCTGGTATAAAACAGTGTCTGTATGCTTATTCCAATTGGCTCTGTTCAATGCCTATGTGCTATACAAAGCGTCTGGACAAACTGGATCCTTCCTAAAATTTCAGGAAGAGGTCATTGCAGCCCTTCTGTATCCAAGTGCTGTGGCCCAAGTTCACAACCCAGATGCAGTGATCTGGCTGCGTGAGAGGCATTTTCCGGATGTCTTTTCTCATACCCCTACCCAACTAGCACCCCAAAAAAGATGCCGTGTCTGTAGCAAGCGCGGATATAGGCATGACACCCGCTATTATTGTCCCTCCTGTCCTGACTAACCTGGTCTCTGCATCAGGGACTGTTTCCACACTCTAGTGGGGTATTAGAATAGGGTACAGCATGGCACAGTCCTAGGGCATACTTTCACACAGGGTCTCGAAAGATGTTAGATCACATTTTGAGAGACCCTAAGCTGGAATGTTCAAAGTTATAATAAAACCATCAATCAATCAATGTGAATGGAGGAATCTGTTCTTTTTTTTGTTTAACCCACAGGTTGCATGAAAAAAAAGAACATCAGGGAGATGGGCGGAGCCTAGCGGAGCAGACATGCATTGTTAGAGCTCCGCACCGCTGAGGAGAGAAGAGAAGGACAAAGCGGAGCCTGCAGGCTCAAAAGGTATCCATTTGAACCTTTTTGCCCCAGGGAACAAACTGTGAAAGTTTGGGCAGGAAATATGGTACTGGTACCTCACAAAGAGCTCACAGGCACTCACTGCAACTAAAGCAGCTCCAGTCACCTCACAAGATACAGCATCAGGGCGCTCTCACAGACAGAAAATGTCACAGCAAGACTCTCCATTTGAGTCAGATACAGAACAAATCCTCTCACAAACCTCTCCACAAGCCTCCTCAGCATCCCCAGTAATATTATTACAATTTGAAAAGATGCTTCATAAGGCTTTAAAACAAACCTCAGACCAAATAACAAAAAGCCTAACCAAAGAAATAAGAGAGCTGGGAAACCGCACCGCAGCCCTAGAAATAAAAATGGATGAAATTGAAATTACAACCCAAGTAAATATAACAGAATTGGAACAATTAAAAGAAGAGAATTTAATACTTCAAACTAAGCTCGAAGATTACGAAAATAGAGCCAGACGTTCAAACTTGCGCATAAGGGGAATACCTGAAACTGTGACAGACCTGCAATCTACTATTACTGCTCTATTAAAAGAACTAAAGCCAGATATCCCTATTGAACGTTTAGAACTGGACAGAGTACACAGAGCCCTCACAGCCAAAAAGAAAGATAGACCCCCACGTGATATAATCACAAAATTTCATTATTACAGAACGAAAGAACAAATACTAATTGCTGCAAGAGAAAAAAAGGAACTTAATTTTCAAGGACACAATTATCAAATTTTTGCTGACCTATCCCAACTTACTATTACTAAAAGACGATCCATGAAACCCCAACTAATGGAACTGCAACGCCACAACATTATGTATCAATGGGGCTTCCCCTTTTCAGTCAGATTTAACTACCAAGGTACAATTTACAGAAGCAGATCAGCAGATGAACTACAACAAACCCTTTTAAAATTAAATCTGACAGAACCCACAAGCAGCAACTCTCCCACACGCAGAAGAATGGCATCATCTTCACCTTCAGGCAGCACTCAGAAAATTTCAGAACAAAATGGGAATCATCATTCTCACAAAAGAGGCCGTTATGCCACATCATCCATGGACCAAGAAGATTCAATGGACTGACATACTAATTCCTTATATCTCTTCATTTATTATACTAAGAGATGGTTCTCTATAAAAAACCTGTATTTATAACTGAATGTAACTGCATTCTGATAGTCACACACTGTGTGGGATCATGTTACATTCCAGTTATATTTCTTATTACTTCTGATTCATATAGCCTTAGAATATATAAGTGAAATAAGGAAATTCTTGTTCAGTTATATATTATCAGGTAATAACAATAGATTTATTACTTTTTAGGACAAATATGTTCAATAATCCAGAAGTAATGGAAGCTTTTTCTTTCTTTTCTTAAAACAAATATATTATTACCTAACTAGTTCCTAGAATTATGTTTTTGTTTATTCTAATCTGAAGCAATACAACCTCAATTTTATGAGTTAACATATCTAAACAGTTACATATGAATAAAATATGTAATTGTTTACTCTAAAAGGGTTAAAATCCCAAAATAATTCAAACTATCTTCATCAATACCAAAGTTATTAACAGTACCTTTCTAACTGAATTATTTAGCCATATACAACCACCCTGGAATAAATATTTTCAACAAAAACTATATTCTGCACTCCAATTAATGAAACATCATTTTGATGTCTTTTGACATAGCACTTCTCTCCTGTAAGCGGAAGATCCATGTACCCCCCATTAGCCCTCCTCATTCTCCCAACCATATTATGTGGGAGTGTGACGAAGGCACTTATTCCCCTGAGAGAGATATTTATTCTCTTTCACGGGTAAATTGTGATTACTTGCAAAAAATAATTTATACAATGTATCATCTAATCTCATATGTTTTTTGTTTACTCTTTACTCCAGAATTCACTGGTTTCTTTTTTATCTATTCATCTCTTCAGTCCACACAGGTTGATCTGCGCAGTCAGCTCTGCATAACAAAAAGTAAGTCAAAACTATTTGATCTGTTGCCATGGCACCACTGAATATACTTTCCCTGAATGTTCAGGGAATAAATGTCCCTCAAAAAAGGACCAAAGCCTTCCGTACTTTCCATAACAAGAAGGCTCACATAGTATGCCTCCAAGAAACACACTTCACCAAAGATTCTACTCCAAAATATATTTCTCCTTTTTATCAACAAATTTACACGGCTTCTGCCTGTACCAAGCAAAGGGGAACTCTAATTGCATTTCACCGATCCACACCATTCACCTTATCATCAGAAATTAAAGACCCAGAAGGTAGATACCTGATACTCATGGGTTATATAATGGATACAGCAATCACGGTGATTTCCTACTACGCTCCTAACAAACAACCTACACCATTCCTCTCACATATATTACAAGTGATTAATACACACAAAATAGGAACAGTGATAATGTGTGGGGATTCGAACCAGGTCCTCCTCCCATTTCTAGATAAATCACCTTTTACATCATCCAAAATAACCTCTAGATTACCTTTTTCTCAACTTCTTTCCAAATACAATCTGGTAGATTCGTGGAGAGAAAGTAACCCAATGAAAAAGAAATTCATTTATTTCTCGCACCCTCATCAAACCTTCACCAGAATAGATCATATTTTTCTAACAATAGGAATGATACCAGAAATTATTGCATCAGATATAATTCCGATTCCGTGGTCTGACCATAATGCAGTATACACTACTATAGCCTCAGCCATACCAAAAGCGCATGACCCAACGTGGTACTTACCGGACATAATGCTCAAACACCCACTACATCAGATGGCCATTGAACAAGCTTTAAAGGAATACATATCAATTAATAATACAACAGACATTTCCCCAATAACACTGTGGGAAGCTCATAAGCCTGTCTTGCGTGGTACAATACAAAGACAAATGGCACTATTTAAACGGGAACGCAAAAATCTAGCAAAAAAACTAGAACTCAATTTTAATGCAGCCTACATATCATTTCAAGATAATCCATCTCAGAGTACAAAATCTCATCTGGAAAAATCTAGATTGGAATACGATCTATTTCTCACTGAGTCAGTTGATAAATCCCTCAAACGCTCCAAACGCAATTTCTACATGAATACAAACAAACCAGGTACATATTTGGCTCGGGCATTAAATTCAACTAACAAATCTTTCAAACCAATACGTTTGAAATTATCAAAAAATGTTTACACTTGTAATCCAGTTAAAATAGTCCATAAATTTCACTCACATCTCGCAACTTTATACAAGACAAACAATGAATTTAATCCTACAGAGGCTGAATCCTTCTTCTCAAAAATAACCTTACCTGAGTTATCTCAGAATCAAAAAAGCAGTTTGGATGAGCCTATAACTATAGATGAAGTTGCTAACGCCATAAAAGACCTAAAACTTAACAAAAGACCAGGCCCAGACGGCTACTCGGCTTTATACTATAAAACATTCTCAGAAATACTCTTTCCCATTCTCACGGAAACTTTTAACAAACTTCTAGATGGACATTCTTTTCGGCAAGAAACACTAATGGCAATTGTTTGTATGATCCCAAAACCCCTTTCTGATGATACTTCCTGTGTGAATTATCGGCCTATCTCTCTGTTAAACCTCGATATTAAATTATTAGCAAAAATAATAGCAAAACGCCTCAATAGCATTATAGGAAAATTAATACATAGAGATCAAGTAGGCTTCATGCCAAATAGACAGGCAGGCGATAATATACGCAGGGCAGTGTTATTGGCACATATTGCTAAAAAAACGGAAAATCCCTTTATGTTTTCTATCTCTCGATATTAAGAGGGCATTTGACACAGTATCCTGGCAATATATGCAATATTCATTACAAAAATGGGGTTTTGGACCCCACTTTTTAACATGGATCAAAGCATTATATAATAAACCCAAAGCCTATATAAAATATGCTGGATACAAATCTGAAGCCTTTAATATCGAAAGAGGTACCCGACAGGGTTGCCCATTATCTTCCTTATTATTTGCCCTTATACTCGAACCCATGGCCCAATACATCAGAACAAACCAAACTATAACTGGCATTGAAGTAGGAGGTATTACACACAAATTATGTATATTTGCAGACGATATATTACTTTTTCTATCATCACCACAGGTCTCTGGTCCTAACTTAATACCAGCTCTTGATGGATTTGCAGCCCTATCTGGCCTTATGATTAATCCTAAGAAATGCCTAGTGCTTAATATTTCACTCACAAACATGGAATTGATCCCGGCTAGGGCTGCACTCCCATTCACATGGGCAGAAAAATCAATCCCATATCTTGGAATTCATTTAACAGCATCTCATTCTGACTTATTCTCAACCAATTATCCTACTGTATTAAGACAGATCACAAATCTAATAAAACAATGGTCGCAACTTCCTTTATCCTGGATAGGGAAGATTAATGCAATCAAAATGACTATTCTACCCAAATTGCTTTATCTATTCAGAGTCCTCCCTATTCCAATTCCTTCCTATTTTTTGAGAATAGTACAAAGAAGAGCAACTTCGTTTATATGGGGCTCTTCTAAACCACGTATACCTATACACACACTACATCTTTCCAAAAATAAAGGAGGCCTGGGATACCCTAATTTTACTAACTACTACAGAGCAGCACATTTGGCCAGTCTGTCCAAATACCATGCAAAACAGGAAATCCCATTATGGGTATTTATAGAGGCTTCAGAAAATGACCCTCTATTAATATCAAATTTATTATGGCTTGATCCTAAAGACCGCTTTAGAATTCATAATCCCATAACTAAACACTTCGTATCTCTCTAAACTAAAAACCAAATATCAGTTACAATCTCCACACAATCCTCTCCTTTCTTTTATCAGAAATCCGGCCTTTTATCCGGCATGGATCTACCCAAATTCTTTTAAAGCTTGGACAACATCAGGCATTCAGACACTAAATGACTTCATAGCATCTAAATCATTCCTTTCATTCCCATCGCTTAGAGAAAAATATGATCTACCAAACTCTGAGATATTTAGATATCTCCAAATCAAAAATTTCTATACACCATTCCTAAAGGGGGATACACCATTATCCCAATTATCCATTTTTGAATCAATCTGTACAAAAGATCCATTTGCTAAAGGTACAATTTCATCACTTTATAATCAATTATATGGAGTAGCAAATCTTAATAGACCCTCTTACGTTCAGAGGTGGGAGGAGGACCTGGGACGAACTTTAGAAGACACGGACTGGTCTAACATATGGCTCACATCTAAGTCATCTTCACCCAACATCTTAGCACTGGAGACAAATTATAAAGTCCTAACTCGCTGGTACCTTGTACCCGCTAGAGTGGCAAAATATTCACCTAATACCTCAGCTCTTTGTTTTTGAGGATGCCCAGAAATAGGCACATATTTACACATATGGTGGACGTGCCCAGTAATCCAAACCTTCTGGAAGGAAGTCTTCGTGATTGCATCTAAAATATTTAAAAAAATAATACAACCAGATCCATATTTAACTTTACTTAATCTAAAACCAGAATGGTTAACACTCTCTCAATTCAAACTTATGATCCAACTAATAACGGCTGCAAAACAAACAGTGGCCAAGGCATGGAAATCTCCTACATTGGTACTAGCAGAAACAATTCACAGAATGAATAATACAATGTCCCATGCTAAGATGGTAGCCATCGATCAAAATCAAATTCCAAAATTTGAAAAACTTTGGCATCCTTGGATAAAACAACAGTTCCTGTCAAACTTCAATGACTCTGTCCTGTTGCCATGGTAACAGATTAAATGACTTACAGAGACACCCATTCTAAGGCTTCAAAGAGAACTAAAAAGAATAATAAACTGACGAGCGGGACAACCTTGTGGACCATACCTCTACCTTTCAACCCTTTTTCTTCTTTCTCTTTCCTTTTCTCCACCTTACGATTAAAGCTCATTATCAGAATTTATTTGACCTATATACACTCTACTTGTAAACAATATGTATAGTAGGTATAAATCATTTAAATACCTACAAAAGTAACTAAGGAAATGATATATATCTTTAATTTAGGTTTACGTGAACCCAATGTTTAATATTTGAAATTTCATGATATTTACCTATATAAACCCTACTGTAAAACAATGAGCTTACTTTATAGATCCTTGTAAACTTACTTTATGTATCTTTATAACATTGTATACTCAATAAACTTCTTTTGACAAGGAAAAAAAAGAACATTACAATATATGCCAAACAAGGACCAGCAACGTACTGGTATGGTCTTGGACTTTGAGTGTTTATACCGAAATGATGCCTGCAGGTTTAGGTATCGTCTTGGTATTGTTTTTTTTCAGCCAGCGGTCAGCTTTTATGTAAAAGCAATCCTAGTGGCTAATTAGTCGCTAGACTTGTTTTACAAGCAGTGGGACGGAACGTCCCCACCCTCCTGCCATCTTCCATGGTTTTCTCGGGCTCTCTTGTCCCACCGGGGAACCCGAGAATGCAGCCAGTGCTTCCACCAGCTGACCATAGAGCTGATCCGAGACCATAATGGCTCCAATCATCTCTATAGCCTAAGAAACCAGAAGCTACGAGAATTGCATGGCTTCAGTTTCGGTGGATAACACACCGATCCTGGTGTGGTCAGATGCCTGAGGGCAGAGGAGAGATCTAGAGTGTAATAGACCCCAAATTTTTCAAAAAAGAGTACCCATCACTACCTATTGCTATCATAGGGGATATTTACATTCCCTGTAATAACAATAAAAATTATTAAAAAAATAAAAATGACAGGAACAGTGTAACAATAAAATAAAAAAGCAAAAAAATTAATAATTAAAGCACCCCTGTCCCCCGTGCTCTCGCGCAAAAGCGTTGTCATGACGTATGTAATTAGCAATTGCATCGCGCATGTGAGGTATCACCACGTCAGATCGAGGGCAGTAATTTTAGCAATAGACCTCCTGTGTAAATCTAAAGTGATAACCTGTAAAGGCTTTTAAAGGCTTTGAAAAATGTATGTAGTTTGTTGCCTCTGCATGGTTGTGTGTAATTTTAAAGCATGTTGTGTTTGGTATTTATGTACTCTATGGCATGAGATCATCTTTTATATTTTGCCAAACATTTGGACAATAGAGTGTGTTTTAGTGCATTAAAATTAAAAAAAAAAAATTTTTCCCTAAAAAATTACGTTTGAAAAATCGCTGTACAAATACTGTGTGAAAAGAAAAATGCAACACCCACCATTTTAATCTGTAGGGCCTTTGCTTTAAAAAAATATATATAATGTTTCAGGGTTTTTCTAGCAAAAGAAAAACATTTTTTCATGTAAACAAATAGTGACAGAAAGGGCTTTGTCTTCAAGCGGTTAGAAGAGTGGGTGATGTGTGACATAAGCTTCTAATGTTGTGCATAAAATGCCAGGACAGTTCAACCCCCCCCAAATGACCCCCTTTTGGAAAGTAGACACCCCAAGCTATTTGCTGATAGGCATGTTGAGTCCATGGTGTATTTTTATATTTTGCCACAAGTTTCAGGAAAATTACAAAAAAAAAATTTTTTCTTTTACACAAAATTTTCACGAAATGATATATTGCTCACACATGGCATGGGTATTTGTGACATTACACCCCAAAGTAAATTCTGCTGCTTCTCCTGCGTACGGGGATACCACATGTGTGAGACTTTTTGGCAGTCTAGCTGCGTACAGGACCTTGAAATCCAATCGCCGCCTTCAGGCTTTCTAAGGGCGTAAATTGTTGATTTCACTCCTCACTACCTATCACAGTTTCGGAGGCCATGAAATGCCAAGATATAATCCCCCCTTAAATTACCCCTTTTCGGAAAGTAAACACTCCAAGGTATTTGCTAAGGGGTATTGTGAGTATTTTGCAGGTTTTATTTGTTTTGGAAAATGAAGAAAGAAAAAGACATGTTTTTTCTTTTTTTTTTTAAATGTCAACACTTTGTAACAAAAAGTGAGAACTGCAAAATACTTAACATGCCTCTCAGAAAATAGCTTGGGGTGTCTACTTTCCTAATAGGGATCATTTAGGGGGTTTGTGCTATCTTGGCATTTCATGGCTTTTGAAACTGTGATATGTAGTGAGGAGTGAAATCAAGAATGTCCGCCTTTAGAAAGCCTGAAGGCGCTGATTGCTTTTTGGGGTCCTGTAAGCGACTAGACTGCCAAGAAGTCTCACACATGTGGTATCCCCATACTCAGGAAAAGCAGCAGAATGTATTTTGGGGTGTAATTCTACATAAACCCATTGCATGTTTGAGCAATATATCATTTAATGACAACTTTGTGTAAATAAATAAATAAATAAATAAATAAAATGTTTTTATTTTCCCGAAACTTGTAGTAAACTATAAAATATTCCATGGACTCAGTATGCCTCTCAACAAATAGCTTGGGGTGTCTACTTTCCAAAATGTGGTCATTTGGGGGGTCGTGCTATCTTGGCATTTCATGGCTTTCGAAACTGTGATAGGTAGTGAGGAGTGAAATAAAAAAAAAGTATGCCCTTAGAAATCCTGAAGGTGGTGATTAGTTTTTGGGGTACTGTACGCAGCTAGGTTCCTAAAAAGTGTCACATGTGGTATCTCTGTACTCAGGAGAAGCAGCAGAATGTATTTTGGGGTGCAATTCCACATATACCCATGGCATGTGTGAGCAATATATAATTTCAGTGACAACTTTCTGTAATTTTTTTTGTCATTTTTTAATCACTGTGACAGAAAAATAAAATATTCAATGGACTCAACATGCCTCTCAGCAAATACCTTGGGGTGTCTATTTTCCAAAAGGGGTAATTTGGAAGGGTTTTGTACTGCCCTGAAATTTTAGCATCTCAAGAATAGGGATGAGCTTCGAGTTCGAGTTGAACTCATGTTCGCCTCGAACATCGGCTGTTCGCAAGTTCGCCGAACAGCGAACAATTTGGGGTGTTCGCAGCAAATTAGAATGCCGCAGAACACCCTTTAAAAGTCTATGGGAGAAATCAAAAGTGCTAATTTTAAAGGCTTATATGCAAGTTATTGTCATAAAAAGTGTTTGGGGACCTGGGTCCTGCCCCAGGGGACATGGATCAATGCAAAAAAAAGTTTTAAAAACGGCCGTTTTTTCAGGAGCAGTGATTTTAATAATGCTTAAAGTCAAACAATAAAAGTGTAATATCCCTTTAAATTTTGTAGCTGGGGGGTGTCTATAGTATGCCTGTAAAGGGGCGCATGTTTCCCATGTTTAGAACAGTCTGACAGCAAAATGACATTTCAAAGGAAAAAAGTCATTTAAAACTACTTGCATTGCTGGTCCGACAATACACATAAAAGTTCATTGATAAAAACGGCATGGGAATTCCCCACAGAGGAACCCTGAACCAAAATAAAAAAAAATGACGTGGGGTCCCCCTAAATTCCATACCAGGCCCTTCAGGTCTGGTATGGATATTAAGGGGAACCCCGCTAAAATTTAAAAAAAAAATGACGTGGGGGTCCCCCTAAATTCCATACCAGACCCTTCAGGTCTGGTATGGATTTTAAGGGGAACCCCGTGCCAAAATTTAACAAAAAAAACGGCGTGGGGTCCCCCCAAAAATCCATACCAGACCCTTATCCGAGCACGCAACCTGGCAGGCCGCAGGAAAAGAAGGGGGACGAGAGAGCGCCCCCCCTCCTGAACCGTACCAGGCCACATGCCCTCAACATTGGGAGGGTGCTTTGGGGTTGCCCCCCAAAACACCTTGTCCCCATGTTGATAAGGACAAGGACCTCATCCCCACAACCCTGGCCGGTGGTTGTGGGGGTCTGCGGGCGGGGGGCTTATCGGAATCTGGAAGCCCCCTTTAACAAGCGGACCCCCAGATCCTGCCCCCCCTGTGTGAAATGGTAAGGGGGTACAAAAGTACCCCTACCATTTCACTAAAAAACTGTCAAAATGTTAAAAATGACAAGAGACAGTTTTTGACAATTCCTTTATTTAAATGCTTCTTCTTTCTTCTTTCTTCTATCTTCTATATTCCTTCATCTTCTTCTTCTGGTTCTTCTGGCTCTTCTGGTTCTTCCTCCGGTGTTCTCGTCCAGCATCTCCTCCGCGGCGTCTTCTATCTTCTTCTCCTCAGGCCGCTCTGCACCCATGGAATGGGGGGAGGCTCCAGCTCTTCTCTTCATCTTCTTCTCTTCTTCTCTTCTTCATCTTCTTCTCCAGGCTGCTCCGCATCCATGCTGGCATGGAGGGAGGCTCCCGCTGTGTGACGCTTCTCCTCTTCCTCCTCCTCTTCACCCGGTGACCCCGCCTCCCTCTGACGCACGGGACATGACAGGACTTCCCTGTGGCATTCCCTGTGACGTCACAGGGAAGTCCCATCAAGTCACCGTTATTTAAAAACCCCCGCTATTTAAGAACTGTCAGAAGAGGAGACGCGTCACACAGCGGGAGCCTCCCTCCATGCCAGCATGGATGCGGAGTGGCCCGGAGAAGAAGATGAAGAAGAGAAGAAGAGAAGAAGATGAAGAGAGAAGCGGGAGCCTCCCCCCATGCCATGGGTGCAGATCGGCCCGAGGAGAAGAAGATAGAAGACGCCGCGGAGGAGATGCTGGACAAGAACACCGGAGGAAGAACCAGAAGAGCCAGAAGAACCAGAAGAAGAAGAAGAAGATGAAGGAAGATAGAAAGAAGAAAGAAGAAGCATTTAAATAAAGGAATTGTCAAAAACTGTCTCTTGTCATTTTTAAGATTTTTGACAGTTTTTTAGTGAAATGGTAGGGGTCCTTACCATTTCACACGAGGGGCCGGGATCTGGGGGTCCCCTTGTTAAAGGGGGCTTCCAGTTTCCGATAAGCCCCCCACCCACAGACCCCCACAACCACCGGCCAGGGTTGTGGGGATGAGGCCCTTGTCCTCATCAACATAGGGACAAGGTGTTTTGGGGGGCTACCCCAAAGCACCCTCCCAATGTTGAGGGCATATGGCCTAGTACGGTTCAGGAGGGGGGGTCGCTCTCTCATCCCCCCTGCTCGGATAAGGGTCTGGTATGGATTGTTGGGGGAACCCACACCGTTTTTTTTTTAATTTTGGCGCGGGGTTCCCCTTAAAATCCCTACCAGACCTGAAGGGTCTGGTAGGGAATTTAGGGGGACCCCCACGTCATTTTTTTTTTACATTTTGGCCGGGGTTCCCCTTAATATCCATACCAGACCTGAAGGGCCTGGTATGGAATTTAGGGGGACCCCACATCAATTTTTTTTTTAAATTTTGGTTCGGGGTTCCCCTGTGGGGAATTCCCATGCCGTTTTTATCAATGAACTTTTATGTGTATTGTCGGACTGGCAATGCAATAGCCACGAGTAATTTTAAATGACTTTTTTCCTTTGAAATGTCATTTTGCTGTCAGACTGTTCTAAACACGGGAAACATGAGCCCCTTTACAGGCATACTATAGACACCCCCCAGCTATGAAATTTAAAGGGATATTACACTTTTATTGTTTGACTTTAGGCATTATTAAAATCACTGCTCCTGAAAAAACGTCCGTTTTTAAAACTTTTTTTTGCTTTGATCCATGTCCCCTGGGGCAGGACCCAGGTCCCCAAACACTTTTTATGACAATAACTTGCATATAAGCCTTTAAAATTAGCACTTTTGATTATTCATGTTTGTGTCCCATAGACTTTAACGGTGTTCGCATGTTTGAACAAACTTTTTTCCTGTTCGCATGTTCTGGTGCGAACCGAACAGGGGGGTGTTCGGCTCTTCCCTACTCAAGAAATGAGATAATCAGTCATAAACTAAAAGCTGTGTAAATTCCAGTAAATGTACCATAGTTTGTAGACGCTATAACTTTTGCGCAAACCAATAAATATACGCTTATTGAATTTTTAATACCCAAGACATGTGGCTGAATACATTTAAGCCTAAATGTATGACTAAAATTGAGTATATTATTGGATTTTTTTTATCACAAAAATTATAAAATATTATTTTTTTTCAAAATTTGTGTTTTATTTTGTTTATATCGCAAAAAATAAAAATCTCAGAGGTGATCTAATACCACCAAAAGAAAGCTCTATGTGTGGGAAAAAAGCATTCATATTTTGTTTGTGTATAGTATTGCATGACTGCGCAATTACCAGTTAAATCAGCGCAGTGCCAAATTGTAAAAAGTGCTCTGGTCATTAAGGGGGTAAAACCTTCTGGGGCTGGAGTGGTTAATAACTTAAAGTGATTGTAAACCAAAGGCATGATATATAAACAAAGTATATCCCTCTATATTGTGTTTATGTTCCAATTAAGAGCACTAAGTGCCATTTTTGTCTGCTGCTTCTTTCCTCTGCTATCAACAAAAATCACTTCTGACAAGTTTTCCTGACACAAACACATCTCCAGCTGGTTGCAAGTCTCAGCTCTGTTCCTGTGTGCTGTGTGAAGAGGGGTTTGTCCCTTCCCTCCTTTCTGCTCCAGGAGCTCTCCCCACTGAGCTCTGCCGAGTATAAGTTCAGCTCCCCGTACCCTTTTTTCTGGCTACTCAAACAAGCTTTATAAATTCTGGACTTTGAATGGCTGTAGAGGAGAGTAGACTGCAGGTAAACAGGTACAACTGATGTAGAAGACTTTGTTCCATCTCCATGTATTACCTGAAGCTATTCATGTCACTGGGTATATGGAATGGCTTACAACCACTTAAATTAGCCAATCAAGGGTATTACTTAAGCTCCAAACATTCTGCATTAATTGATCACTAACACAGTATGGTACTCTACTACTGCCAATTTTTAAGCCTAGAGTGTTAGCAGTTTTGGGATGTCAGAGCAGCTAGATCAGGAAATATTAATCTAATGTTTATGAAAATCTTTGGCGAGCCTCTTCAGAGAGCAGTTATGTAATTTCAACTTTGTTATGTGATGCCTACAGCAGCATATATAAACCTGAATGAATAAAGTGGATTATTCTGTGATCCCATTAGCTGAATAGACAGCTTTTATTCTTAATGTTAGGAATGCTTAGCTTTGTCTCCATAGTTTAAAGAATGGAAAGGACAAGCCTATGCTGTCTGTTTCTTAAACTAAAGCCTTCAGGCTGCTCTACTCTATTGGTTTTACTTCTTTCTTTCTTTATTACATTTTAGGCATTATTTATGAGAGTAAAGTATTTAATAACTGTTTGGCTAGCTATTCTTATATTATGGCCATTTAGTTTAGTACATATTGGATACTCTGTTTAACATCACATAATCATATTTTAAGGAATTTGTTGTTCAATTCTGAAATAAAAAAATAAGCACAATTTAACATGACAAATGAACATAAAAGAAAGTTGTGCCAAAATCAACTAGAAATAAAAGGATAAAAACTAGAACTCCATTTTACAATTAGATTTGATAAACTTGTGATTGATGCATAACATAAAATGTTAAAATACAGTTGCAGAGATACTACAAACTCTCTTTGGAGGAGATGGGGAGCGGCCCCTACATTCTCCCACCTCTCCTCCCCCACCTCTCCCCCCACCTCTCTCCCTTCCCCCACCTCTTCCCCTCCCCCCTTTTTTCTTTACGCTCTCATCCCCCTCTTCTTTTTACAGTCTTTATCAACTAGTACACCCCACTACAGTTCACCTAACAACCCCCTGCAAATAAACATGGTGGGGATATTACCGCTACTATCGTCACTATTAGTAATATTATTATTAGTGATATTGATGTTAATGTTATTGTTATTACTACTACTAATGCTCTACTACAAAAAGAACCTAGTTACTAGTTGTCCCTTTATGGTTATGGGTCATGCTATGTTTAAAAACCACTTAGTAGCTTCTGTTTTGAGTAATGCCTTCACTGCCAGTGCCAGGACAAGGTCATCTAGAGCCGAGGGCCAATATGCCAAACTGCCCCCCCCAGGATTTTTTGAACATTATGTGTCAGCAAAAAGCCCACAACAAAAACACTAAGCAATAATCTGTAGGCTTACCCCAAGCATAAATCCTCCCAGTACAAATCCGCCTCCCTGTTGAAATCCCCCCTCTCAGCACAAATCTTTGCCCCCCCAAAAAAAATTCCTCCCTCCTAGCACACATCCTCTACCCCTAAAATCTCCCCTCCTATTACACATCATCTCCTCCCACACTTAAAATCCCACCTTCTAGCACAAATCTTCTTCCCCCCACCTTCCCCCCAAATCACCACTCTTAGAACCACCCAAATTTTCCCCCTCTAGAACAATACTCACCCCCTTCAAACAGAAATCCCCTCCCCCCAATCTACTTGTGGTGCCCCCTCATATGATACCACATTGCCCAGGGCAGCAGCCCCTCCTGCCCACCCTTTGTCCCGGCCCTGCTCACTGCTACACCCCATGACTTATTTACAACCTATGCTTTGTATTATACAATTACGTTATGGTTCACATACCAATTAATGTATTCTTTGTACTGTTGATATCTTCTTTAATGCTCCCAATAAAAATATTTTTGTAGAAAAAAAAATACAATTGCATTTTATGAAACCTATTTAAAATACATGATAAATTATTCACCAGCACATGTAATAGATAGCAAATTTTATGGCTGGATTTGTCGTAGTTATAATATTGTCATCAAAGAAATTGGAGCAGCAGAGAAATTTTGCTGTGACATCATACCTAGTGTAAGTTGTAACTGAAGAATGAGCATGGTCTTAAAGAGGTACTTTAGCATCTTTTCCTATATATGCTATATAACAAAAAGAAGATTGTCATGTATATACTTTATATGTGAAATAAGATGGCTGCTGCTCTGTCAAAATCATTTCTTTTAACCTAAATAAAATGCTAAATAAAATATCATACCCTTCAACAAAAATAATCCTCGCCATTTTGCTTTTGGTAATTCGAAAACACATCTCTCAATATTGTCAATTTTGCAACAGCAAAAGTGAAGACTGTTTCTTAACAAATATGGGCCAAACACCCGCCTGTTTGGTTCACAGCAGAACTTCCAAACAGGGGAAATGTTCTAACCTGAACGGCGAACCCCATTGAAGTCTATAGGAGCGGAAAAGGAAAAATCAAATGTGCCCATTTTGAAGGCTTATATGCAAGTAATTGTCCATAAAATGGGTATGGGCATCTGGGTACTGCCCTGGTTATAGTTAAAGTGCAACAATAAAAATGAAAAATTCCTTTAAATATAGTGCCTGGGGGTCCCCTTAATCTGCCTGTAAAGTGGTGCATCTATAGCCACTTTACAGGCAGCCACTTTGTATAGATCATGCTGTAGCAAAAATTACATTTCTAAAGAAATTAAATGAGTCAAATCCCATTTAAAATGACTCGCGGTTACAATTGCTGGGACCGTGCTATTAAAAAAAAAAAGAAAAAAAACAAAAATGGGGTCCCCCCCAGTCCATACCCGGCCCTTCAGAACTCATGCTCGGGCCGGACCATTCGCCCATCCCTATTTCTCAATAAAGATATGTCATCCATGTATCAAAATGAGCTTAAATATTACTTGCTTTTATTGCATTAGAATAACACAATAAAATGGGCTTGATAGAATACTGGCACTGAAAAAGGTTTTAGCTTTGCATTAAGGGAGGTATAAGTAAAAAGGCTCTGCCCTAAATTTATATAATAAAGAGTAATTGTATGTAGCGCTGGTAGATTTGCAATCTACCGCATGTTAGGTAAATTTAGTAAATTGTGCGTTAAGTAGGTTAAAGTTTGCCTCTGTTCCAGCTTGGCTGATGTTGTGTGTGTTTCCGTGCTGACCGGTGGGTGTCGCTGTTGCCACTGGTCAGGGTTGGAAAGACAACGTGTTGAAGCGTATGGATGCTCCTCTGTCCCAGAGGAACGCTCAGTGGAGGTGGTCCTCCTAGTTGTATTCTGGGTGAGGGTATTTATGGGACAGATGCCATATTTTGGGGTTCATTTTACAGCCACCTGCTGGCTCTCCTGGCCGACAGGTATGCATTAAGGAGCTACCTTGTGGTCCTCCGTTCGGGAGGCCCATGATACAGCGGCGCAGGGGTGGATTCAGAGGCTTGTCTGGAGCCTACCACCATGGCCGATGAATGGTCCTGAGCTGTTGGTCCTGTGTGACGAAGCTGGACAACCGAGGAGATCCCGGGGGGGACCCGTCTTGGAGAGATCATGCGGCATGCTGGTCTTTAGAGGGGCCTGGTGACTCGGTTGGAGGACGTATCCAAAAGTAACTATACAGCATAGTGTTGCCGGCTCAGCTTAAAGGTTCAAGCACTGTGACTGACTTTTCACTGCAGAAAACCTATACATCCTGTGGCAGAGGATCATATGGATTTTGTTTCCAAACAAGTCTGTGGCAGAGACTTTGATTCGTGCTGCGTGCTGGCTGCTAGACCAGTGAGAGAGGCCTATCCAGATGAGCAAGAAGTGTGTCCCACAAGGGGAGCGCATTTCAAATAGTATTTGAATCCTACCAGGACATTTTGTCGAGAGGAAGCTACCAGAGAATATTTGAGTTTCTTCTGCAAGTTTCCTTTCTTTTTTTTTTAAATATTTTTTATTGCATTTTCACAGATTTACAAAATGTGACACAGTGGCATATATTACAGAGTAACAAGAAACAAAGTTCACAGTTAAATCTTAATGTACAAAGTTGTACTGAATATGACCCAGTAACAAAAACCATGGATATAATCTTTGCTTGTCATTGCAGAAAGAGGGAGGAGATTAATTCGTATGTCTTGAGTGAAAATTTCAGAGTAAACCAATTGAAGTATTATGACAATGATGGTTTATCATGAAAAATGAATCATTGGTTCCTATAACGGGAGGAATACAACTGGGTCTGTGTGTGGTTTGAATCTATAACGACCGTAACAGCTTTATCCCCGCCGCTGGGCACCCCTATAGGGTACTATCTGTGCCCAGTGGGGGGGAGTATAAAGAAGGGCGGTTCTGGTTAAGTAGATTATTAAGGTTTCTGGGGTGACACTTATTGTCTTTAAGCGGCCTCAGAAGTACCTCTTAGGTTGTAGGGGTTATAGTGTTGAGGAGACAGGGAAAGGAAAGGGGGAAAGGAGATGGAGGGTTATGGTATTTTGTTTACTTATTTATGTATTTATTCAGGTATTTGTGTTCTCGTGCTATCGTCTGGGTCAGTACGAGAGAAACCTGTTGAAATGTTTGGAGCTTGAGATAATTTAAAATGAGACCAACATGCCCAGGTATTTTTGTATTTAGATGGTGCGTCGGAAGATTGATGGATGAGATTTTCCATTTCCGCCAATCTGTCAACCCTCTGAATCCATTCCAAGACAGTGGGGGGAAATGTGCTTCTCCAGTGTACAGAGATACATAAATTTGCCGCGTTAATGAGATGTAGGACCAGGGATTTCTAGTATGCATGTTGTGGAAGTGAGGTGTGATGAAGTAGGTATTGGACTGAGTAAAGTCAGGAGTGTATGTAGTTATCTGAGTAATTAAGTGATGAATTTCAGTCCAATAGGGTTGGATGAGAGGGCATTTCCACCATATGTGAAGTAGTGTACCTTTTGTGGCATTGCAACACCAACAATGTGGAGAGAGGTTTGGATGGAATTTATGAATTTTGTCAGGGGGTCCTATACCATTTTGTAAAGATTTTATATTTGTTTTCCTGTGTTGATATATTGAGCGATCCTTTATGTATATGGTTGTGAACGTGTTTAAAATCTTCGGTGATGAGGTCTATATTTAGTTCATGTTCCCATTGTCTAACTAAGTTATCATTTTTAATTTCCTGAGCTGAAAATAGGAGCATGTATATGGATGAGATAAGGTGTCTTTTCTATACTGTTGCATAAGAGTTCAAAAGGTGTGAGTTCCCTGTGTAAGTCTGCTTTGGACTTTAGGCTGTGAGTGAAGTGACGTATCTGTAAGTATTTGTAGAAAGATATGTGGTAGTCTGGAAATTTGCAAATCATGGCCTGGTACGTCATGAGAGTTCCTCGATGGAACAATTGTTGTAGTTTGAGTTGGGGTCTGTTTGGGTCTATCGTAGGGTAGTGTAAGTATACTCCCGGTTCGAAGTCTGGGTTATCTTCCAGAGGTGTCATGGGACCAGGTGTGGGTGTCAGCTGGAGCGGTTTGCATGCCGCTTTGCTAAGTTCCTAAGTGTGGAGTTGATGAGTGGATTTAGTGTTGCTTCTTTTGGTATTTTTCTTTTATTAATCCATGGTAAGAGCTTTATCGGGATCGGGGTGAATGCGTTTTCGATATGCACCCAATCTTTGTCTGTGCTGTGAACATGCCAGTCAACAATTCTGGAAAGATGGCAGACCCAATAATATTTTTGTACGTCTGGTATGTGTAGTCCCCCCTGTAGTTTGGGAGTTGTCAGTCTATTCCAATTTAGCCTAGGTTGTTTGGATGCCCAGATAAAATTCCTACATAACCTTTTGTATGTAGAAAAGAAGTATATAGGAAGTTGTATGGGGATGGTTTGGAATAGATAAAGCAGTCTGGGTAGTACATTCATTTTCAAAATAGCTGTCCTACCAAACTATGAAAACGGTCCTGTAGTCCACTTTTGTAGGTCATTTTGGATGGTGTGCAGGATGGGTAAAAAGTTTAGTCTATAGATATCCGTCAGTTTGGAGGGTATTTTAATGCCTAGATATGTGATTGCATGGGGTTCCCAGCTAATTGGAAAGTTTTGTTTGCATTGTGTGACTAAATCAGTTGGTAAAGAGATGTTAAGGGCTTTGGATTTAGAGAAGTTTATTTGTAGGTTGGAAAGGGATTTGAAGATCGCAAAGTCCTTTAAAAGGTTGGGGATGGTAGTAATCGGATCTGTGAGGAAGAGTAGGATATCGTCCGCATAGGCCGCTATTTTAAATTGTTTGTGATTAATGTCCAAACCTGATGTCTAGATCTTCTCTAAGTTTACGGAGTAAAGGTTCCATAGTAAGTATAAAAATTAGAGGGGATAAGGGACATCCCTGACGTGTACCATTTTTATACGGAGAAGGCGTCCGACAGGCAACCATTTACTCTTATCTTAGCTGTAGGTGATGAATATAAAGCCATAATCATATGGATTAATTGTTGTGGTAAGCCTATAGAGTGCAAGGTTGCTTCCATAAAGTCCCATGCTACCATGTCAAATGCCTTCTCTGCATCCAAGGATAGGAAAAAGCCACGCGTTTCAGAGGTGGTTAGCCAGTCGTGAATATCTAAAGCTTTGATCGTGTTGTCACGGGCTTCCCTTCCGGGAACAAAACCTACCTGCTCCATAGATACTAATTTAGGGATTAGCGGTAGTAGACGGTTGGCGATCGCTTTAGCGTACACTTTGACATCTACATTAAGTAGGGAGATTGGACGGTAGATGGAGACCATGGTAGAATCTTTACCCGGTTTAGGGATGAGGGTGATGTGTGCTTCCAAAATGTCTTTGGAGGCTATACTTGAAGGTGTGAGGCTATTAAATGCTTTGACAAGATGGGTGTTAGGTACCTGGTAGTAGAGCCTGACTTGTAGGAGAAGACCTCTCATACAACGCTGGTTCAGGAGCCACTGGAGTGGGGACAGTGGTCTCCTGAGCACAGTGGGGTAGGAGTGCCTGTTGAAATAAGTCTCTGATGCTGAGATGAGGAAGAGATCCCACCAGGATGGCTGGACTGCAGATCTGGTGGAGACTGGAGGCAGCAGGCTGGAACACTGGAGATGCAGAGATCACTGGAGCTGAAGCTGAAGGTGCAACAGCAAGGAACAAACAGCAGGCACAAGCAAGGTCAGACAGTCCGGGTCAGCAGGTAGGTGAGACAGGCAATAACGGCAGGCAGAGGCAGAGTAGGTAGGCAGGCAGAGATCGGCAACGGTATCAGGCAGGAGCAGTAGAATAGTCAGGTAGGCCGGGTCGGATAGGAGCGGAACGGATGGTCAGACAAGCCGGGTCAATCAGGAATCAATCAATCAATCAGATGCAGGTTACAGAGTTCACAGAGCTGAGACGAAGCAACAATGTGCCAGAGGCACAGGAGAACTTTTATGTGCCCTTTGGCGCCAAAACGGCGCTAACGCGAACGCGCGCACCCCGTGCGCGCACACGTGCACCCGTGCGTGCGCACAAGCGCCGTGCACCCGCCTGAGCGTGCCCGAGCGCCGCGCTGATGCCTGGAAACATCCGGATTCTGCTGTGGAGCTCACACAGGAGCGCGTCGGCGTATAGGTGCATGCAAACGCCCAGGTCTGGCGCCGGCGGCTCCCTGACAATGGGGGATAAGTATTTCTGAAAAAGGATTTGTAGTAACCGACCGTAAGTTCGTCTGGACCCAGACTTTTGCCTGGTTTCATTTGTTTTAAGGCGATTTCATCCGACGTCAATGGGGAGTCTAATGTTGCGGAGTCTTCTGTTGTGAGGGGGGTGGGGGCATATTGGGTGAGGAACGTTTAAATTGTCGATTGTCTTTCCTCCAGGGTGTTGGGCGTTTGAGGGGTGCGTAAGTTGTATAAGTCTGTGAAGTAGTGTACAAATTGTTTTGCGATATCTTCTGAAGAGACAAAGGTTTTACCAGTGGGGTCTTTGATTGTGTGTGTATAGTATGAGCCGCTTTTTTAGCCTGTAAAGCTCTAGCTAAAAGCCTCCCAGACTTATTGCCAAACTCATAGAAGCATTTTTGTTGTAATGTGATGTAACGTTTAATTTTTTTGTGTAACTCCTCTAAAAGTTCATTTCTAGCTTGTGTCAGTTCCGTTAAAGCTTCTGAGGCTAGGGATTCTTTGTGTTTTTGTTCCAACTTGGAGGTGCGTTTAGTCAGTTCCTCTAGTTTAGCTTTTTTGAGTTTGTTTCGTTGCGCCGCCATAGAAATGAATGTACCTCTGATAACGCACTTATGTGCAGCCCAGAGTACTTCTGGAGAGGTGTCGCCTAATCCATTTTCCGTGAAGTAATTGGTAAGGTGTTGGGAGATAGTGTTCAAGACTTCTGTATCAGTGAGTAGGGAATTATCCAAGCACCATATGTGAGAATGTACCCTCGCATTGGGCATGTGTAGGGTCATGGTTATGGGGTTGTGGTCCGATAGAACCATCAGTTCAATAGTTGTTTGCTGGAGGAGAGGTAGATCGCCTTGGGAGAGAAAGAGGTAATCAATGCGTGAATATTTAGAGTGCGGTAGGGAGAAAAAGGTAAAGTCCTTACCATTAGGGTGCATTGTGCGCCAGGTATCGTGCACTAGTAGGCCACTGAATTGTGTTTTAATAGCACAAAGGGCTCTATACATGAGAGAAAAGTGGCCATTGGAGGTATCGAGGGAGGGGTTTAAAGGGACGTTAAAGTCTCCCCCGACTATTAGGGTACCTGAGCTGAAAGTCATGAGTAGTTGAAGTGTGGTGCGAAAAAAGGTGACCTGACGCGTATTTGGAGCATAGAGGTTAGCTATTGTGATTTGCTTCTTATGTATGGTACCTTTTATGAATATGAATCTTCCTTGGGGGTCTCTTTGGACATCAGTTTCATTGATTGGGCAGTTTTTAGATATGAGAATGCAAACCCCTTTTGATTTAGCTTCATTATTGGTCGCGTGATATATTGTCGGGAATTGTTTGTCTTGTAGTTTGGAGATTGCGTCTGTCCTAAAATGTGTTTCCTGGATAAGGGCAATATGGGTTTTGGATTTATGCAACGAGGAAAGTAGGAGAGATCTTTTTTCGGGCATGTTTAGGCCGCGTGCATTTATAGAGCTGAGCTTGAGTGAAGTGTGTGATTGTGTCTTATCTGTTGATGCGTGTTTGGGGTCCGTGACTTCCGTCGGGATTGGGGAAAGAACCGGGCAGAGGGAGTAGGGACAGAGTACAGGGGCTCTATTGTTAATGTGTGTAGCCTGTATCATGGTATGTAGAGCTCCGAAGAACAACCGAGGAGGCAACAGGGATATTCGTCTATCCCGTTGTCTCAATTTGTAAAAAGAATCTGTGTTTTACAGCGCAGGAGCAGCGTGCAACCCGTGATAAATAGGCTGGAACACTACACCGTTACTGTGTGGGGGTTGGTGTAAACCTGACATGAGAGGGCTGGTGGATGTGTGTAGTATGTGGGTTTCCTGCTATCTCTCGACCATGGATAGGAATGATAGGAGGAGTGTGCATTTTTGTTAAGAATGTGTACCGAGATGCCTTTAACTAAGCAGGGGTGGGTTAGGAGCCTGCAGGTCATGTATATGAGGCTGGGATCAATCGATCCGAAAATAAAAAATGTGGATAAGATAAAATACCCATAACCCCAATAACTACGCTCTCATATGTGGGCAACATGAATGTAAGCCTTAATTTTAAACTCTGAGTATGTGAAAAACGGACTGCTGGCGTCACCTCCGTGCCTTCATGAGGTATGACGGGGACTCCAGAGTGCAAAGTCCAAAGTATCATGCAAATCATTTGGCGAAAAGAATGATTGTAAATTCTATGACCTGACCATTCAAACGTGCTATAACAAACAGTAATAAACATTTAGTAAATTATCGCTGTATGAGTAAACATACTGTGAAATAAGAATTCACGCGGTAGTATAACCTGGAAAAGTACCTGTGCCAGAAGGCCTATTGCAGAATTCTGCACAGCAGTAATGACAAAAATATAGCGCACCCCTTTTTGTTTTATTTTCCCTTTTCCCCTGCATATCTTTAGTTGGAGAGTCAAATTAAGTCGAGATGCTATGATATATTAGTACCGGAGAGTATTATTAGAATCATTGCATCCAGCCACAATTATGTGTGAGGGGTTGCAAATACCTCATGGGGTCCTGTGCCAACGCTGAAGTTAGTTTCAGTGGTGTCTGCAGTCTCAGTCTGCAACGTAGAGGAGTCATCAGACAGCCCTCTGATCGTGCCGGCTGCAAGAAACTGAGAAGCTACGTGCATCTATGTCTGGGCAAGGGGTTAGTGTTTATACTCTAAAACCATCGGTAAATAGTCCCTTGATCATCCATCCAGGGTGTTTCGGTCGGTGTGTGGAACTTCGTGGTGTAATGGGGCCGACGGGTATCCAATGCGGGAGCAGTCTGAGATGGAGGCTGCGAGGGATTCGCGCATCAACCTAGTTTCTTAGTGTCCCGGATCTGTGGCTGAGCCTTAGGTGAGTCAGATATGTAGGCCGGGAGGTATCGTGGCTCATAGTGCATAAACCGACCTTTGGTATGGAAGCGAAGGATTCAATAATGGCTGACTTTGAGAGGACAGAGGGACGTCAGCGTTGATCATAAGATTAGGCACATAGTTCCGGTATCAGAGTGTAAAGCATCATGGGGATTGTAGTTTGCAGCTCATGTACATAAACTCTAATGTTAGGAGAAGGGCAGCCGAGGGCTAGCACAGTTCTCATTGATGAAATTATTCCAAGTACACATATTCCACATAGACCTTTCACAGGTTATTGATTGTTATCAGTGTTAAGAAAGTCAGAAACATGTGAGCCATAAAAAGCAACATCAACATAAAAAAAAGAAATATAACCTCAGTAGGGGGATAGGAGAGCTGAACACAGCGCGACAGAAATGTTAGAGTACTGTGAAACCGAGTACCTCCCAGGAGCTTCAGCGATCCCATCTGGCTCTCCTCGAGGTGGGTGAGTTGGTTGCGCTGAAGTTACGGTGGTGGATACGGTGGGCACCATGATGCGCCGAAGTAGAGGGTGATCGTCTCCTCCTGTGTCCAGAGTTCAACGCCTCCATGGGTTCTTCAGGTTGGTGTTCTCTTCGTACAGCTGAGCGGTGAAAATCTGCGTACCAATTAGGTACCTCCACTGTAGGGATGTTTAAGGCATTGCAAAAGAAAGGAAGATCTTCAGGCACCTTTAGGGGTGCTGTGCGGCCCTGGGAGGTAGCAGCCAGGCAAAAAGGGAACTTCCATTTATATGTGATGCCTTTAGCGTGAAGGGTGTCCAGCAGGGGTTTCAGGTCTCTTCGGTGTTGAAGGGTTATGCCTGAGAGATCTTGAAATATTTGGACAGTCTTCCCTTCATGCACTATTTGTGGGATGCTTCTGGCCTGTCTAAGGATGTCTTCCTTGATCTTGAAGTCGGTCAGGCAGCAGATTATATTCCTGGGTGGGTCTGTATCCCTTCCTTTTGGCCTCAGTGCACGGTGAATCCTTTCAAATTCTATATGTGTCTGGAGGGGTCTGTGTAGAATACCATTAAACAGGCTGATTACAGAAGGTGTCATCTGTTCTCCCTCAATTGACTCAGGGAGCCCCCTGATCCTCAAATTATGTCGTCCCCATGTTTTCGTCTCGGGTATAGGTTGTTTGAACCTCCATTAAGCTTATTGCAGGTCGTGTGATAGCTGGAGCTGTAGAACTAAGCAGCCATTTTCATGCCAGGTTAGGCCACGCCCCCCCAAGTTTCCTTTCTACCTCTTTCCTGCTACTTCCTAAGTCGTTTGTTTAATAAAGCATTGAAAACGTACTCCAGTGTTGGTGCGTGTGTTGTCCAGGAGTAAACTCAACGGAATCCTAGACCCGGTGTCGGTGAAACAGAGGGAAGCAGAGTGAAGGTAACAGACCCGCTTAAACCAGCAGCTCCACCGTAAGTTAGTGCTACATGTAGTTATTACATTCATGTACTGGAGACAGTTACTGTATGTCTCCAGTAGGTGGCAAAAAACTTTCCAGTTTCACTGTCATGTCTTTTACCTGCTGCATACATTCTCATGTTGTAATTTTTGTAGCCTAAAGCCCCATACACACTTAGATTTTCTGCAGATTTTTGTCTTCAGATTTACCAAAACCATATAATATGGGGTCAAACCTTAAGAGTTTCAATTTGTATGCAATCGGGCAGACCCTTGCACTACATGGTTTTGGTAAATCTGAAGACAAAAATCTGCAGAAAATCTAATGGTGTGTATGGGGCTTTATTCCCATTAATATGTGATATGTGCCCATATCCTCCTGGTGTCTCTAATAACAAAAATGTGTCTGTTATACTATATAATGTATATATGGAAAAAATGCAGCGCATGTGTAGTAAAAGTAAATAAATGTTATTAAAATAGTGAGATAGTGCTAAAATAATTAGCCAGAGGTGATTTAAACAAAACGTCCATAGATGGGTATGAATGTCCAACTGCACAGGAGGTGTGGATACTCCAAGGGGTGGTGGTAATCTGATGGTTGTCAGAAGTCACCTTGCATCTTAAAACGACTTCCCAGCAGGAAGAGCCAATAAGAAGAAATGCAAAAAAGACTCTTACCGGATCCTGTGGATTCCCGTGTCAGCGACAGGGAATCGCATGCGCAGTTTGTCACTGATGACATGGAATGGAAGGTCTGGAGTCTCCAATCCTTTAGGTTGTGGTCTGCATAGGTCTCCGAAGGCAACCAGATGGGTCCTCGCACCGAACAGCCAAAGCGTGAATCAGGAGTTTCCAAAAGGACACCAAGGGGACGGTTGGAGGTACTGGGCCTCATGCAGTAAATGTGAAGACAAAAAGGATATGCCTCCACATGGTGCAGGTAAAAAGGGGTGTTTTTATTGGTGTTGTGGAGCGGATATCCAGTGGGGACTTTTAATACCAAGGGACAGGAAGTCCCCACCTCTCTGTGTATACAGCTGCTTTTTGGAAATGGGACGCGTGGAAGGAAACTGACACCTATAGGACTGGAGTGACAGGACCAACATTACACGCTCGTACCCCTGCAGGGGTGGAGCACTCCGGTGAGTGCAACCACATTGGGGGGACCACCAGGTGTTACAGCACGGCACTTTATCACCTAAGAAGAATTTTCTGCACAATTGCTATGAACTTTTTTGCACCAAACAACATATGGTTTTTTGATTTTTAGCTGCGATTTTGACACAATATTAATGATTTGTATTGCGTATAATTATTGCACATTTACACATTATTGGTGGACAATTATTGTTTTTGGCACTTTATCACTTTATATTTATTCATGTGAAGATGTAATTATGTTATTTAGTGATGCTGCTTAATATTTGCGATTTTTTGCACATATAGTATTAATTTTCACCTGTTCAAGGTGTTTTCACTAACACAAGGATATATAGATTTTTTTTTTTTTTTCTGTAAGTAATTTTTGGATTATACCAAAAAATTTCTTATTCTTTACACTTTTATTTTTTACATTTGTACTTCTTGCTAATTTTTATCTATACTCCTAACACAGAGCCACTCCCTATAACAAGATAATACTGTCAAGGGGGGGGGAGAGTCAGACTTGTTAATGGGGGATAGGGAGGGTGGCACTCAGGCTGGATGGAGGATAATTAGAAGGTCGCAGGTTTGTATTTTGCATAAGTGGGAGAAAGGAAACAGCAAGACCAAATTGTGGAGAGGGGAGAAGAGCCAGCAAACTACTGGAATATTTGGAGAAGAGGAAGTAGGCAAATCAAATTGTGTAGGAAGTATTTGTAGCACTAACTCACGGTGGAGCTGCTGGTTTAAGTGGGTCTGTTACCTTCACCTTGCTTCCCTCTGTTTCACCGACACCGGTCTAGGGCTCCCGTTGAGTTTACTTCTGGACGACACACGCACCAACACTGGAGTACGTTTTCAATGCTTTATTGAACAGACAAACTTTAGGAAGTAGCAGGAAAGAGGCGGAAAAGGAAAATCTCAGGAGAAGCTCAAATATCTTCTTGCAAAATCTTAGCGACAAATGTCCCGGTAGAATTCAGATAATTATGTGGAATGCGCTCCCCTCATGGGACACACTCTTTGCTCGTCTGGATAGGCCTCTCTCACCGGCCTAGCAGCCAGTACGCAGCATGAATCTAAAGTCTCTGCCACAGACTAGTTTGGGGGGGTAAATCTGCACAATCCTCTGCCACAGGATGTATCAGATTCTCTGCAGTGAACAGTCAGTCACAGTGCCTGAACCTTTAAGCCGAACCGGCAACACTATGCTGTATGGTTACTTCTTTTGGATACGTCCTCCAGCCGAGTCACCAGGCCCCTCTATAGACCAGCACGCTGCGCAATTTCTCCAAGATGGGTCCTCCCCTGGGATCTCCTCGGCTGTCCAGCTTCGTCACACAGGACCGACAGCTCAGGACCATTCCTCGGCCGTGGTGGTAGGCCCCAGACAAGCCTCTGGACCCACCCCTGCGCCGTAGCATCGTGGGCCTCCCGATCGGAGGACCACGAGGTAGCTCCTTAACGCATACCTGTCGGCCAGGAGGGCCAGCAGGTGGCTGTAAAAAAAACCCCTTAGAACATGGCGTCTGTCCCATAAATAACCTCTTCTCAGAATGCAACTCGGAGGACCACCTCCACCGAGCTTGTCTCCGAGACAGAGGAGCATCTATACACTTTAACACGTTGCTTTTCCAACACTGACCAGTGGTAACAGCGACACCCACGGGTCAGCACGGAAGCACACACAACATCAGCCAAGCTGGAACAGAGGCGAACTTTTAACCTTCTTAACACACAATTTACTAAATTTACCTAATCTGCGGTAGATTGTAAATCTACCAGCGCTACATATTATTATGAATATACTGTATATGTACCGTAAATACTGTAAATACATATAAATATATATTAAGAGTGTGCATTTGAACATGCTCCCATATTCAGACTTCCATCAAAGTGTTGTATAGTAGCCTGCTCACTTTTCAGACCTGTGTTCAATGTGGAATATGGCAGAGAGGAATGTTCTTTTTTTCTCAATAAAGATTTTTTTGAAAGCAAAGATACAGTACAGTACAGTGAGTCAACCATTATAACATTACACACAAACTGTATTGTACAATGAGTCATGGAACATAGGATTTTAACATTGAACAATAGAAGAATAAAGTATACTGTACATATAAGTATCCAGTATATACTGTATAGTGAACATTCCAATGTGAATTCAAGTTGTTGAATCGTGACTCATGTTAAGTAACACAACAAAGCATTGTAATCCTATGTAAAGCTGAAAACAAAATGGACAATCAGCCACACATAAACCATTCTGTATCAAAATCTATCAATTAACCTAAAAACCAGATAGATACATAACAAAAAGAGTAAGACATGAACCTCTAGAAACAAGGTCCTGACATATATTAAACAGACAACAAAACAGCAGTATACTGTATACCTCCATGAAGGATATAAGACAAAGTCAAGAACATTTATATCATAACTGTATTTGGTTATCTAATGGAAAGTTAACTCACTTTTTTAACTTTTTCTCTAGCATAGTAAGAATTAAAGGTTAGGAGAGCAGAATGTTGTCCTGGCAAAATAATGTAATCAACCCTTCATTATTGTAGAGTAGTCATCAGAAAATAGAAACATGCAGCATGGTGTCCAAGTTTTGTGAAATTTGGAGTCATGTGCATTAGCTAATAACCTCCCCATTTCATACGTATCGTTTATTCTCAAAAGCCAGTCTTTAATGGTTGGTACTTAGGTGGTGTTCCAATGTAGGGGAATAAATGATTTTGCTGCATTTAGCACATGTTTAGCGAGAAAGTGCTTGTACTTTTTGAGCAGACGGGAATTAGTGTGTTAGAGGCAACCTGAATGTTGTAAGAAAAAAAAAGTGTAAGATGATTCATCTCCAATAGTGTGTAATATGAGAGCAATCCCACCATACGTGCAGCATTGTGCCTTGAACTTGTCCACACCTCCAGAAAATGTCTGAAGATGAGGGTACCAGTGTTTAAGTTTAACATGGGTCACGTACCATTGGGTTAAAATCTTGTAGGACCTTTAGTGAGTCCTCAAACTCAGCAAACATTTGTGGGCTTCAACCATTGTTGAGCTGTGATATTCATATGTAGTATGGATGCCCATAAATCTGTCTACTGTTTCATCTGTTCCCTGCTGTTACTAGGACTATGATAAAGAGGTGACTTTTTCAACTTTTTCACCTTTGAGACTTAATGATTCAAATGCCATCAAGGGTCTACTAATTAACTTCTTAGTCTGGTGGGTTGTAAGATAACTGTGTATCTGTAAATACCAAAGAAATTTCCAAGCTTAACTTATTGACCAGCCTGCAACTAACCCAATTGACTTGTCCAACAGTATGCGTTAAAAACAGGGGTTTATTTGCACACATTTGCAATTACATGCGTAAGCCACAGAGCCCTGGCAAGACAACCACTTTTGCTGTCATAGTGCTATGGACTGGGTGTTCGGTGTGCCCTTGTGCCTTTATGGAGGGGTGGGCTCCCTCCAGGTTATCTGCCCTACACCTGTACATTTAAAGGCATGTGCTTCCATTATTGGAAACACACAGAAATTAAAGTTTAGGTCCACAGAAAATGGTGTGCTTTGCTGTGGCTCTGTGGCTTATGCATGTGTTTGCAAATGTGTGCAACGCATTTTGTAATGCATACTATTGAACAGGTCAATTTGGGTTGGTCGCAGGCTTGTCGGTAAGTTGAGCTTGGAAATTTCTTTGTTTTTTTTATATGCATTGCCTTTCCAGTGCTCCTTCCTGCGGTGACCAGTTATAGGTGGAGGCAGTAACCACTTGTTTATACTATGAATTATATTGGCCAGGCAACACACTGACACCTTTTCTGCCATAGTGCTATAGGCTGGGTGTTCAGTGTGTCCCTGTGCCTTTAAGGAGGGATGGGCTCCCTCCAGGTTATCTGCCCTACACCTGTCCATTTAAATGCATGTGCTTCCTTTGTTGGAGACTCACAGAAATTAGAGTTTAGGTCCACAAGAAATGGGGTGCCTTGCCTGGGCCCTGTGCCTTATGCATGTATTTACAAATGTGTTCAACTAAACCCCTGTTTTTAACACATACTGTTGGACAGGTCAGTTGGGTTGGTCGCAGGATAATCTGTAAGTTAAGCTTGGCAATGTCTTTGTTTTTTTTATATGCATTGCCTTTCCAGTGCTCCTTGCTGCAGTGACCAGTTATAGGTGGGGGCAGTAACCATTTGTTTAAACTATGAATTATATTGGCCAGGCAACACACTGACACCTTTGCTGCCATAGTGCTATAGGCTGGGTGTTCAGTGCACACCTGTTCCTTTAAGGAGGAATGGGCTCCCTCCAGGTTATCTGTCCTACACCTGTCCATTTAAATGCATGTGCTTCCTTTGTTGGAGACTCACAGAAATTAGAGTTTAGGTCCACAAGAAATGGGGTGCCTTGCCTGGGCCCTGTGCCTTACGCATGTATTTGCAAATGTGTTCAACTAAACCCCTGTTTTTAACACATACTGTTGGACAGGTCAATTGGGTTGGTCACGGGCTAATCTGTAAGTTAAGCTTGGAAATGTCTTTGTTTTTTTTTATATGCATTGCCTTTCCAGTGCTCCTTGCTGCAGTGACCAGTTATAGGTGAGGGCAGTAACCACTTGTTTTTTTACTATGAATTATATTGTCCAGGCAACCCACTGACACCTTTGCTGCCATAGTGCTAGAGTTTAGGTCCACAGGAAATGGGGTGCCTTGCCTGGACCCTGTGCCTTACGCATGTATTTGCAAATGTGTGCAACTAAACCCCTGTTTTTAACACATACTGTTGAACAGCTCAGTTGGGTTGGTCGCAGGCTAATCTGTAAGTTAAGCTTGGAAATGTTTTTTTTTTTTATATGCATTGCCTTTCCAATGCTCCTTTCTGCAGTGACCAGTTATACATGGGGGCAGTAACCACTTGTTTGTAACTGTACATACATCCAATATGGAAACACTTCTGCATGACACTTCTCCATCATTGTGGTTCTGGTTTTAAATACCTCTTCCTTAGGAACTAGTTTTTTACCTATCCCAAGTGGAAAATCTGGAATATTTGCTAAGTGAGTAAGTGGACTAGGGGCAGATAATATTTCATCCCTTATAGTAATTTGATGAAAAGCCTGTAGAGTGGGGTCTATTAACAGGTGGTGAAGAAATCAATTAGGGCACCTCGCCCACGGAATCCATGGTGCCAATTCTAAAGGGGTAGTGGATAAAGAATGCTCCAAGGCAACCCAGTCTTTAATATCCGCATGACAATTCCAGTCTACGATTCTGGTAATATGTATGGTATGGTGTATGATAATATTGTTTAAAGTTTGGGAGGCCCATGCCTCCCTTATATTTTGATTTTGTCATAAGATGGTAGCTTATACGTGTTTTTTTATGTGCCCAAACAAATCGAGTTTGGATCATCCTGAGAGAATTAAAGAACCTAGATGAAATAGCAATGGAAAGTGCATGAATAGTATACTGTAAACAGGATAAAATTTTATAATAGGTGCTCTATCAAACAATATTTTGCCATCCATTGTTTAAGATCACATTCTATGGCTAATAACAGCAGTGGAAAACTGCATTCAAATAGATTACTAGCACTGCATGTAATCCATATTCCCAACTGTTTTAGGGCCTTGGATTCCCATTTAAATGGGCAGGATTGTTGTATCTCTATTAGTTCATTGGGGAGAGAGATATATTTGGGGCTTCAGATTTGTGGTAATTTAATTTAAAGTTAGACACATAGCTGAAATCTTTGAAGGCTGCCAAAAAGTTGGGTGTGGAACCATAGGGTTGTGACAGAAAGAAAAGAAGATCATCAGCATAGGTGGCCAATTTAAACTCTCCACCCTGAACCTTCAAGCCACGGATAGAGGAATTAAGGTTCACAATGCGAATGAATGGTTCTAGGGTTAAAATAAATAACAATGGAGACAAAGGACAGCCTTGTCTTGTACCTTTGGTTATCAACACTGTTTCTGAAAGAGAACAATTAATCTTAACTCTGACTAAAGGCTTGCGGTACAGAGAAGAAATCAACATCAGCATTTGAGTGCCTAAGCATACATTCCTGCATGTGGCAAACATATAATCCCCTGCTACTTTAACGAAGGCCTTCTCTGCGTCTGTGAACAGGAGAAGACCCTTGACTTTGTCTAGTCTTATCCTATGGACCAGGTTTACAGCTTTGATCACGTTATCCCTTGCTTCTCAGGCCTGGCATAGACCGAACTTGCTCAGGACCAATTACCTTTCACAGAAAAGGTCTGAGACGGTTGGTGAAAACCTTCACTAATAGTTTCATGTCTAGGTTCATCAGCGAAATTGGCCTGTAACTTGCACAGTCTGTCATGTCTTTATTGGGTTTTGGGAGTACTGTCATATGGACTAGGGAAAAGGAGTTAGGAACATCTTGTGGTTTGCTGGGTGAGTTGAAAGTCTGCAAATGAGGAGTTTTTTATAAATGAGCAAAAGTTTTGCAGTATTGTGCAGTTAGCCCATCCAGGCCGGGGCTTTTGCCCGGGTTTTACTGTTTTAATAGCCTGCAGTAACTCTTCTTCAGCAATAGATCCCTCCAACTCCTTAATCTCCTCAGCACAGGTAGGAGAGAAGAGCATTGGAGGATTTACGCTAAGTGAGGCTTTTTATTTTCATGGTGAATACATTATCTACTATATCGATCCATCTACGGATCGTTTACATTGATGCTGAGGAACCCAGTGCATGCCAGTGAGATCCTGGGCTGGGGTTACAGCCATCTGTTCGGTGCAGTCCCCTGTAACAAGGGACCACTGACTTCTGGTAAGCGGCAGTCCTTTGTGGTGGAGGAAATTTCTCGCCTGTCACTCTAGTGTGGAACTTCACGGCACATCACTTTTTAACTATCATCGGTTGTTTATGGACTTACTCTTATGTTTTGTTCTTTCTAATTTTCTTTTCACCATGGATTGATTTCCCTTTCACTATGGATTAATTCATATTTTGTAATTTAGTCACTGGACAACTCACCATAACTTTTTTACATTTATATTGTGTCATTTTTGTATTTGCATTTGTTTGATGCTCTATTCAGTTCGCTTTATATTTAGTTGAGTGTACCCAGTTCTGTACATTTTATGTGCACTCAGTGTAGTCTATTGCTTCACCAGTCTCATTATCTAGCGTGACTTTTTGTCTTTTCGATTCAATACAAGGAAGTTTACTTTGAAGTTTCTCTGTAAAGTGGCAGGTTTGTGCTGTAGAGGGAAATTGTACAACTTTGAATAGAAATTGTGGAATTGTTTTGCAATGAGATCAGTGGTACACATAGTTGTACACTCAAACTTGCCAGCTCTATTACATATTCCAGGTATGTTAGTAGCTAATTGGGAGTCTTTTAAAACCTCTAGGACCAAGATTTTATTTGCAGAATTTACAATCTCCTGCTCTATTTCACATTTACGTCTAGCACTCAATTTTATAAATTCACAGCTCAGTGTACATTTATGTGCTTCCCAAATTGTCAGTGGAGCTAGGTCATCAGTAAAGTTAAAGGAGAAGAAATGTGAGATTTCACTCTATATGTGTTATTAAATTTCTGAGTCTGTCAGTAGGGAAGTATTTAGGTGCCAATTAAATACATTTCTTAATTGTAAAGTTGGAGAGGCAAGAAGCATGGAGATGGGAGCATGGTCTGATACAGATTGTATCCCAATACTAGCATCACATAAATCAGTCAGGTATTGCCGGGACATAAATAAATAGTCTATGCAGGAATATTTATTATGTGGGGCTGAATAGCAAGTGAAGTCTTTGTTTTCTGGGTGTTCCGTCCTTCCAACATCAACCAACGTCAGTGAATGTAAAATATCTTTAAGTTTCCCCAAACCTTACACATTAGGTCCCCATAGAGATGCCCATTAGTGGGTTCAGAGGCACATCGAAATTGCTCCCTAAAATAATGTATCCAGAGTAGAACCATTTTAGCTCATCAACAATAACTTTACAAAAAAGAGATATGGGAAGTGTTTGGAAAGTTAGCTAGCATGACCGGACGTCCTGCTAGAGTGCCTTTAAGAAACAAATATCTGACATCTGTATCAACCAATAGTTGTTTAAGGTTAAACTGTGTCTCTTTACTCACCAGGATGGACACTCTTTGGTTTTGGAAGATGGGTTAGAGGCATGGAATGCCCTAACAAAATATTTATTTGTCAGAGTAGGAATATGTTGTGCGCAAAAGTGAGTTTCTTATAAGAAAACCAGCTGTGGTCCTGTATTTTTAAGTTCACACAATAGAGTGACTCTCTTTTCAGGGGTGTTAAGCACCCTGCAATTGAAAGATACGATTGTGGAATTTTTCCCTAAGGCGGGAACTGTCATGCTTGGAGTGTGCCAATAGACATAATAGGTTAATATCTCAGTTTGTACTCATGATAGGTGTAGTTCTGAATAGCTGGTCAATAATGGTTTGCAGCAGGCCTGAACCACACTCTGGTAACTTGCAAGAACTCAGAATTAGATAACCAAAATATAGAAAAATAAAGAAAGTGTTGCTAGGACAAAAGAGAAAAACCAAATAGTCCCCATTAATACAGGGTCTAGCAGTGAAGAAGGGTAACAATACCTTTTGATAACTTAGTATCAAAGGTAAAAACAAATTGTAGTTTAACGTAACTGTAAAAAGCCTTAATATACCAATCTGTAACTTGTGTGGTGCGTGGGAGGAGCTGCAGGTTTCAAACCACAAAGCAAAACAATATGAAGATTGAACCCATAGCCTTTCACTATAATATCTTAGATTATAATTCAATTAATTCCTATATGGTGGCTTCTGAGAGGGCAAGAAATAAAAAATGACTGATATTCAAGTCTAGTCAGAATCATATGTTATTCAACAACATTCATAACCTGTAAGATAACACATAATATGCAGGACATATAACGGTATAAGTCTGACTTTGAAATTAAATACCTATTGAACAGACAGTATACTATACAGCTGCTAGAACCTATAGACCCATTTGACAGTGGTAAATAAATAAAGTATTATCCACATCTAATAAATTGTCCATATATGTCTAATTACCAAAAAATACTGTAATGATCAATCCTTAGACCGTGATCATAAAAAATAAAAAATTGAAAAAAATGAAAAATGTGCAGAAAGTGACCACCACCTCATTTTGAACTGCCTGCTCCCCTTCCCGGCGCTTTCAGACACAAAGTCCTTATGATGGTCAGCCTCTGTATGTTCCAATCCTGGGACACAGTGCAAACAGCTCTCCTTGATGTTTCCATAAACAATCCAGCCTCTCCAGGATAAGCTGGTTCTAAAAGCAATTAATATAACATCATTACTCAAGATTGCTAAAACATTGATTACCTCTTCTACATAAAAATAAACACTCACATTTGCCTCAATGTATACCGTATATTGAATGATCAGCGTAAGTACATAGCTTTCCTCCTCACTGCACATCCAGCGTGTTCAGCAAAACAAACAATCGGAGGTGACGTCACTGGCTCCTCCCGACATGTTGCGCCAAGGTCACGTGACTTTTTTCCACTTGAGAAAGTCACATGACCTGTGACGCAACGCGTCGGGAGGAGTTGGTGATGTCACTTCTGAGTGTTTTGCTAAAGGATTGATCATTACAGTATTTTGCGGTAATTAGACATATATGGACAATTTATTAGATGTAGATAATTCTATACTTATTAATCACTGTGAAATGGTCTATAGGTTCTAGCACACTGTAATCAATTATTCAATTGTATTATATGTGATATAAGAGCACAATAGAATAGTTGCAGATTAATTTTGCTGTTTTTTTTTGCTTTATTATATTATTTCTATTAGCGCTTGAGTTTCCTATTTTACACACTATATAGCCAATTGGAATGTAAAAGGTCATCTTTTCTTTTGAGGGAATGGACCCAGTTATCACTGATTGGGGAGATGCTATCCACAAAAGTAGGGCAAGGCTTTCTGATTGAAGCATACAAGCCAGTGTTGGGCTTCATGTGATGCTGGTAGGTCATTGGTGTCCATTGGGTATAGTAGCCTAAAGTTGTTGAACATCCATTGAGACTCTAATGGAGCAATACTACATGGAGCCCAAGTATATAACAAGTGTATACCATAATAAACAAGACTCTTATATATAGCCCAACTGAACGGGTGAGTCCAGAGTCTTGGGTGATCCACCCTGGAAATAAGATGATCATAAAAGACCAATGGTGACCCGGGGTACATTAACAACAACCAGAGATTATGTCACAACCAGTTCAAAAAGGATCCCTTGGTCCTGGTGTCCTGGGGGATTTAGATGGGATGAAAGGAGACCAGGAGTCAAGCTTTGCTACTTTTGTTGCTTGTTTTTCTTTTAGGATGATTTTGGTGGTGAAACGAGTGGTGTAGGAGGAGAGCTGCAGACGGGCTTTGTCAGTCGGAATTTCATATACCATTCTGGTAGCTCAATGAGTGGTAGTTGTAATGCCTCACAAAAAGAGGATAATTCTGCTGGTTCAACGCAGTAGAAGAGATTTGGCATTATAGGTGATGCTTAAGGCAAAAGGAAACTTCCAGCGGTATTGAATGTCAGAATGTTTATACTGAAATATTAAACATTTGTGAAAATAAGCAAAAATCTATGGTTAAGGAGATTTCCACTTGTTTCCACAAATTAACAAATAACTCAAATTTGTTTTTTGTGCTAATTTGAAGACGAAAGGAATACAAAAAGATGTGCAAAAATATATATCTTTATTTACTAAAATACAGTGCAAAATAATATCAAACAATAACTGGTGATAAACACAGAATGTGGATAAACATTTCAATAATATGGATAATATCATTGAATGAGAATATAACCACAAGCTCTTGTTACAAAAATATCAATGTATCAACACTTTTAACTGTTTTGTAAATAGCTTTTCAGTTGTTCAACAGACTGTGAAAATTATTATTATTATACAGGATTTATATAGCGCCGACAGTTTACGCAGTGCTTTACAACATTAGGGCAGACAGTACAAGTACAATACAATTCAATACAGGAGGAATCAGAGGGCCCTGCTCATTAGAGCTTACAATCTAGGAGGGAGGGTCAAGCTATACAAAAGGGTAATAGCTGTGGGGGATGAGCTAATGGAGAAAATAGTGCAGTTGTTAGATGGAGGCAGGATAGGTTTCTCTGAAGAGGAAAGTTTTCAGGGATCGCCTAAAAGTGGATAAATTTGGGGACAGTCTGACAGATTGGGGTAGGGAATTCCAGAGGATAGGCGAGGCTCAGGAAAAGTCCTGGAGGCGGATATGGGAGGAGGTGATGAGGGAGCTAGAGAGCAGGAGGTCTTGGGAGGAACGGAGATGGCGATTAGGTTGGTATTTTGAGACTAGGTTAGTGATGTAGCTGGGGGCAGAGTTGTGGATGGCTTTGTAACTTATTGTTAGTATTTTGAATTTAATTCGTTGGGCGAGTGGTAGCCAATGGAGGGATTGGCAGAGAGGGGTAGCAGACACTGAGCAGTTTGTAAGGTGGATGAGTCTGGCAGCAGCATTCATGATGAACTGAAGGGGGGATAGTCTATTTAAAGGTAAGCCAATGAGGAGTGAGTTGCAGTAGTCAAGGCGAGAGATAACCAGGGAGTGAATCAGGAGCTTTGTGGTTTCACTGGTTAGAAAGGGACGTAGTTTAGAGATGTTGCAGAGGTTGAGGCGGCAAGCTTTGGAAAGTGATTGGATGTGGGGCCGAAAGGAGAGTTCAGAATCCAGGATAACACCTAGCACCCTGACATGTGGGGATGGGTGGATGGTTTTGCCATTGCTCTTGACAGAGAAGTCAGGGGAAGAGGCACGTGGGGGAGGAAATATTATAAGCTCGGTTTTGGACAAGTTGAGTTTGAGGAAGTGGTGTGACATCCATACAGATATGTGGAGAGATAGATTTGTGTGTCATCAGCATAGAAATGATATTGAAAGCCATGAGAGGCTATCAACTGACCCAGGGAAGAGGTGTAGATTGAAAATAAAAGAGGTCCAAGAACAGAACCTTGGGGGACCCCAACAGAGAAGGGAAGAGGAGTGGAGGAAGTAGAATTGTAAGTGACACTGAAGGTGCGTTGGGATAGGTAGGATGAGAGCCACTGAAGAGCACAGTCACGGAGACTGAGGGAGTAAAGTTTTTTGAGGAGGAGGGTGTGGTCAACCATGTCAAAGGCAGCTGAAAGATCCAGAAGTAGGAGTACAGAATAGTGTCCGTTGGTTTTTGCAGTTAGTAGGTCATTTGTGAGTTTTAAAAGAGCAGTTTCTGTGGAGTGTTGAATCCAGATTGAAGGGGATCAAGAAGGTTGTTTTTAATGAGGTGGTCACTCAGTTGGTTGTAAACCAGGCGTTCAAGGATTTTAGAGGAAAAGGGGAGCAAGGAGATAGGGCGTAGGTTGTTAAGATTGGTAGGGTCCAAGGACGGCTTTTTAAGTATGGGGGTGACCAGTGCATGTTTTAGAGCATTGGGGAAGATGCCAGAGGTGAGGGAGAGATTGAAGATGTGGGTTAGAGAGTGTAGGATGGGGTCAGAGGGCGACCGTAGCATTTGAGAGGGAATCGGGTCCAGGGGACAGGTAGTTAGGTGGGCGATAGAAAGGAGTTTAGCAACTTCGTCTGTAGTAGCAGATTTGAATAGGGGGAGTGTCAGTTGTACCTGTTGACATGGGGTCTTAGCTAGGGGAGATACCTGTAGAGTGGAAATTTCATCACGGATTGTATAAATCTTGTTTTTGAAGTGATTAGCTATTTCCTGGGCAGTGAGTAAGTCAGTGGGTGGAGGCGGTGGAGGACAAAGTAGAGAGATGAAGGTAGAGAAGAGTTTACGGGGATTGGATGAGAAGGTGTTAATAAGAGTTGTAAAATAGGTTTGCTTGGCAGTGTGGAGGAAAGAATTTTTGGAGGGCAGATTTGTATTGGTTGAAGTCTTTGAGAGACTTATGGGGCGTACACACGGTCGGACTTTTCGTCTACAAAAGTCCGACAGCCTGTCCGACAGACTTCCGGCGGACTTTCGGCGGACTTGCAGCAGACTTTCTAACGAACGGACTTGCCTACACACCACCACACAAAAGTCCGACGGATTCGTACGTGATGACGTACACCGGACTAAAATAAGGAAGTTCATAGCCAGTATCCAATAGCTGCCCTAGCGTGGGTTTTTGTCCATCGGACTAGCACACAGACGAGCGGATTTCGGGGTCTGTCGTAGTTACGACGTAAAGATTTGAAGCATGTTTCAAATCTAAAGTCCGTCGGATTTGAGGCTGAAAAAGTCTGCTGAAGGTCCGGAGAAGCCCACACACGATTGGATTACCAGCCAGCTTTAGTCCGTCGGCGTCCGTTGGACTTTTGTAGACGAAAAGTCCGACCGTGTGTACGCCCCATTAGTCTTGTGCCACAGACGCTTAAGAGCGCGACTACGTTTTTTGAGAATTTTAGTGTCATCTGTTTGCCAGGGTTGTAGGGGTCGAGGCCTGATTCTGCGTGTATTGAGGGGAGCAAGCTTGTCCAGGGTAGATGGACGTGGCTTGGTTGGGGCAGGACGGGGGAGAGATTTTGTCATAGAGGTGGTCAGTAGCAGAATAGAGGAGAGAGGAGTTGAAGTTGCGAAAGTTTCTATGGGTGATGGTTGGGCGATTGGAGGGAAAGGTGGTGGAAGACAGGGGGAGAGAGAAACTAATAAGGTGATGGTCGGAGAGAGGAAAAGGATTGTTTGAGAAATTGCATGGAGTGCATAGGTAGGAGAATACAAGATCAAGCGTGTTGCCATCAGAGTGAGTAGAAGCATGTACCCATTGCTTCAGGTCAAATGAAGAGGTTAGACTAAGAAGTTTAGAAGTAGCAGGAGTGTTTGTATTAGCAGGGATGTTGAAATCACAGAGAAGGATTGTGGGAATATCCGAAGAGAGAAAGTAGGGTAGACAGGCAGAAAACTCATCTAGGAAAGTTCAGGGGGCAGGTAGATCACAGCAATTCTTAGGGAAGTAGGAGAGAATAGATGTATACAGTGGGCTTCGACTGATGAGAGGGAGAAAGATGGAGGAGGGTGAATAACCTGGAAGGTGCTCTGGGGGGATAGGAGGAATCCCACTCCACCTCCCTTGCATCCATTAGGCCTAGGGGAGTGAGTCCAGTAAAGGCCACCCTGGGAGAGGGAAGCAGGAGAAGGGGTGTCATATTCGTGGAGCCAGGTTTCGGTGAGAGCAAGTAGATTAAAGGAATTAGTGACAAAGAGGTCATTAACAGCAGTGAGTTTGTTGCAGACAGAGCGGGCGTTCCAGAGGGCACAGGAGAGAGGGAGGCTGGTGTTGGGAAGAAGAGGAATGGAGACTAAATTGTGTAGATTGCGACTACTGCCAGAGGGTGTAGCGTGATGGTGGTGGGTGTGTTGGGCACAGTTAAATAAGGGGGGCCCAGGGTTTGGGGAAATATCACCAGTGATTAGGAGAAGCAGAAGAGTGAGGGAGGTAGTATGAGAATGTGGTTTGTATGAGGGGACATGCTTCAGTATCCTGGGGGGTTTGTTAGCAAGTGGGCTTAGAGTTAGAAAGAGGTGATGAGTGCAGTAATAGGGGGGGGAGGGGAGAAGTGAGGGTGATATGTACAGATTGTGGGGTGGAGCAGAGGGATGAATAAAAGAGAGTTTGAGGAGAGAGGCAGCAATTGTGAAAAGGAGGAGATGTAAAGAGTGCATGTTTCAGAGAGGAAGATGATAAAATGTGGAAATGGAGTCATCTGCAGTCTGTTGTGGTTTGCTTTGTGCAAATCGCTGAAGTGCAAGAGCAGAAGTGCCACTTATTTAAAGAACCCCACTTCTTTGGAAGAACCCCTGTATGTGCAGCCCCCTGTATGTGTTTTCCCGTAAAGAAGGCCTTGTTTTTATACTGTGTGTTGGGTGTAGGTTGAATCTGGCAATTAATCAATTAGGAGGGGGTATTAGGAACATAGCTAGCAGGGCATAACTTTCACACCACAATCAAACTGCAAGGGGACTAAAAGGCCAAAATTGTAAAGATAAGGGAACCCATAATTTAGGTAAGGCTTAATGGCTAAATAAACATTGAACTAATGTGAGCATGGCTACAGATGGAGTTGAAACAGTGGTGACAAACATATTTACCAAATATGCATTTGTGCAGTCAGTCAATATATTCAGTTTTAAGGTATGTGGAGGTATAAACGCAGGTTTACCAAATATGCATTTGTGCAGTCAGTCAATATATTCAGTTTTAAGGTATGTGGAGGTATAAACGCAGGTTTACCAAATATGCATTTGTGCAGTCAGTCAATATATTCAGTTTTAAGGTATGTGGAGGTATAAACGCAGGTTTACCAAATATGCATTTGTGCAGTCAGTCAATATATTCAGTTTTAAGGTATGTGGAGGTATAAACGCAGGTTTACCAAATATGCATTTGTGCAGTCAGTCAATATATTCAGTTTTAAGGTATGTGTAGGTATAAACGCAGGTTTACCTGTGAAGAGAGAAGAAGATGTTCAGATGGATGGTGCAAGAGCAGAAGTGCCACTTATTCAAAGAACCCCACTTCTTTGGAAGAACCCCCTGTATGTGCAGCCCCCTATATGTCAAGGTCAAAATAACAAGGTGTTGATTTGAACATGTGACCTCTCTCTCAGATAACAAACCTTGCAAGCTTAGAATACTCTTTAACCACTTGCCTACAGGGCACCCCCTTCCTGCCCAGGCAATTTTTCAGCTTTCAGCGCTGTCGTACTTTGAATGACAATCACGTGATCATGCTACACTGTACCCAAATGACATTTTAATCATTTTCTTCACACATATATGAGCTTTATTTTGGTGGTATTTAATCACTGCTGGGTTTTTTTTATTTTTTTACTAAAAAAAGACCAAAAATTTTGAAAAAAATGTTTTTTTTTACTTAGCTTCTGTTAGTAAATTTCGTAACTAAGTAAGTTTTCACTGATGTGCTCTGATGAGGCTGCACTGATGGGCACTGATAGGCTGAACTGGTGGGCATTGATGAGGTGGCACTTATGGGCACTGATGAGGCGGCACTTATGGGCACTGATTAGGTGGCACTGATGAGGAGACACTAATATGCCGCACTTATGGGCACTGATAGGTGGCACTGATATGTGACACTAATGAGCACTGATAGGCAGCACTGGTGGGCACTGATAGGTGGCAATGGTGGGCACTGATGGGTGACACTGATGGGCAACACTGATGGGCATAGATGGACAGCACTGATGGGCATTGATGGGCAGCACTGAAAGGCAGCACTGATAGCCAGCACTGACTAGCATCACTAATGGGCACTGATTGATGGCACTTGTGGGCAGTGGTGGACACTGATTGCTGCCACTGATGGGCACTGATTGCTGCCACTGGTTATGGTGGGCACTGATTGGTGACACTGTTGGTGCTATATTGTAATCAGGGCACTGATGATCAGTACCCTGATTACATGTGTAGATGTCACCCTTTGAGGAGATGCTGCTGATTGGCTCTCCTCAGCACACACTCTGTCAGTGTGAGGCGAGAAGCTCTGATTACCGGCATCTCCGTGTTTACATGTGACCAGCTGTGATTGGACACAGCCAATCACATGTCAACCACAAAGCCGACCACAAAGAGCGGACATGGCTCTTTACAGAGATTGGGGTCACACTGTGTCCTAGCAACACGACAAGGCCATGATTGCCGCACTGCATGCCCCCACGGGCGCGCAAGAGCAGCCGCCCTGGGACAACGTCATATGACGGTGTCCCAGAACGACAGCCATCCCGTCGTCATTTGACGGTGGGCGGGCAGCAACTGGTTAAAAACACAGGGACAAAATGTTATACCATGTATGTCTACTTGGTAATTTAACCAAGACTTCTATTCCAGGTAAAGATTGATCTCGAATGAATTTTATATTTAAGCATACATCATAACTAAGCCATTTACTATACTTCGAAATTAGCTTTATTGAGATATCCAACAATGTGTATTTCTCTCTTTAATTGGAACAAGAACTAGCTCATATTGCAGTTAGAAATAACTCAACCCCAACTATGCTACAAAGAGTAAATGGCCCAGCTAAGTATATGTTCAAATAAATAATTACATATAGGTAAATAGAATCTATACTTTACCAGAAATCTTAAACTCTTTTTCTGAGATGTGTCAGCTGTATTCTAATGGACACCTTTCCCTTCCTCGATCTTTCCGTTCACCTCTCATCCTCCTTTCCTTTTTTTCCCTACTGCCATGTGTATACAAACTTTATCCCCCAGAAAGTGGGTGTGTATTTGCTTTTCACATAATTAATGAAGTCAAATGACGTGTTGTTTACTATGTAACCATGGCACCACTGTCTAGGGGGGCATATTGGACTTTTGACATAGTTACCAAAATGGGGCAGTGTTGTATTAAAAATGATTTTGGAATGATACTTAACATGTCAACCTATCACTTTAAATAACCTTTGACTTAAGCTTTGAAGAAAACTATAAAATATGATAAGGAATTTATTTAATGGCATATATGTCAGACTGCCAGACTTTGAGTCTAATTCTCAGATATATGGCTATGAGAAAGTCTAACCAACACAATTAACTTAACTCTCACATACCTTGAGAATGAAGTAATTGGAGCTCAAAACCCCAATTATTATTTCACATGTATTCTCACCTTTAGAATTCTATATATATAAATCTTTCAAACATACTACTCTCATATTGATAATAGATATACTGATATATTTTAATGGTTAGAAACACACAATAATATAATGAATATTATAAAAATCTTATATATAAAAAATATATAAACAACATTAGATGTCATTGTCTTATTAAACATGCATATAACTGCTTCAATATAATGTAATAATAATATAACAAACATTATTGCTAATATAATTACTTGTAGTGTATAATTTTTGTTCGTAAAACAGCTTTTGAATAAGCCCGTTTTCTTTTCTCAGTCATGAAAAGAAAAGATCTCTGTTCATTGTTCCCTTGAAACATGAGTCATCAGTCGCCCTATAACATAAACACTGGCCCCATGGCCAGTTCCTTATCTGTCTGAAATTCACAATTACAACCTGAGACAAAACATTCTTGCCAGTGTTTTTGATACACTATAAAAAAATTACCCAGCATGGGGCATAATTGGAATCTGTTGGATACTGTAAAGTTATTTTAGTTAAATTAGGAAAATTATTGTGTACTTTGTGTCCATAAGTGTGTGTGTGTATGGGGGGGTTGTTTAACTGCATACCCACACACACATTAAAATGGTAAGGCAGTCCAAAGGACCCTGCAAAACCATGTTACTTGAAAGTATGTGATACATTACCCTACTTGCCAGCTACCTCTCCATTCCAGTCAGTGTTTATCAAAGAGCGTCAACATCTGCCCTATTTTTTGGGATTCCTTTCAAAGAAACTCCAAAGCTAAAGGGCACACAGGCAGTATCACTAAGATTCCTCATGATTGTTATTCCCTTGCCATGAGGATACCAGCCCCGATTCTTGGTGTTGTGGGCTGGTAGCAATTTAAATTTGTTTATTATTAAACATAAAAAATGCAAAAAATTAACCCTCTATGTGATTAAGCTGTCTCAAAAATACAAGTTGGGCACTATGGGTCTCCATAGACAATGCAGCGATTCCATATCTCAGCTGTATATTATGTTATATTATATTATATATATTGTAATGTAAATACTTAGACCTGAATTTGATAAATAATTGAAGAATGTTGTCAAATCTGAATTGTAAGGACACTGAAATGATAGTAGTGGCCATATACTATCCCCCTTGGTAAATATGGGCAGTGCAGTAGCTCAGTGATTGGCACTTCCGCCTTGCAGCACTAGGGTTTTTGGTCTGAATCCCAACCACAGCACTACCTGCCTGAAGTTTGCATGTTCTATCTTTGTGGGTTTCCTCCCACATTCCAAAGACATTCTGGTAGGTTAATTGGCCCTAGTATGTCTATGTATGGATGTGAGTTGGGGACTTTACATGGTAAGCTCCTTGAGGGCGAGGACTGATGCAAATGTATAACATACTGTATTTATAAAGTGCTGAGTAGATTTTCAACGCTATATAAGTACCTGTAATAAATATTGAATAAAATTCAAATCAAACATATTATTATTGGAATATCCTGTGGTTAAATATTATTGTGGCTTCACAATAAAATGCCTGTAATAAATAATAAATACATATTTGTGTATGTGTAAATGTGTGTTTGGGTAAGAGAAAAATGTTCAGTGTTTTGACCTCTGCCTAATAGCTATTCTGTCTGACCCAAAAACGCCAAAATCTCACAATCCTCCTTTTGTATCCTTGAACAAACCACTTTATCACATAATAAAGTTAAAAGATTGTGAAAATGATTACATAGTTGCCCACATAACATTGTTACCAAGGATAACATCATATATCAACTCCACAATAAATCCTCATCTAAATCTCTGCATAAGCAGAAGAGACCCCAGCCTGAATGGCAACATATGTGCAGGTAACAAACCAAATAGCTGCTTTAAAGTTAAATATGGTAAGATAACAAAAAGAGCAGTTACCCTGACTAAGAGAATTCTTTACAGTCCTGCTTAGTTTGTGTGAATAAAAAATATCTGATGTTCACACACACGCAAAATGTCATAACCGCAAGCCTTGCAGCTTTCTACTTTAATATTTGTAAAGAATCCTGTTGTGAGTTAGGCATCTTTTAATGTTTTATGAAAGCTTGCTGTAAAAACATAGAATTTTTTTTTCATTAACAATATTTATTACAAGCTATTTATACCCTTGAGGCCAACAAATATTTACCCAAATCTATTGTCGATGAAGGAATTGTTTGTATTTTCAAATATGCTAATATGTTAATAATGTGGTTGTGCATAATATGATTTCTGTCCCACTCACAACAGTTAAACAACTGCAAAATTAACATTCTCAGCAGTGTAAAAGGGCAGTTGATGTTGGTATATTTCAAAAGTCTGACTAGATTTAAACTGTATTCCTTTTGTGTTTAGTTTCCCTGATCCTGGTCTATTCTGTCAGTCTATATGCCTCTCTCCACCGTACCATTGCTGGTTTACTTGTATCTAGCTTAATTTGTGCATGTGTTCCATTTTCACATATGTGTTTTATTTGCCCCTTGCTTTTGGCTATGCGGGGGCTCTGCCATTGCCAGACAGGATTGTGTGCTTAATCTGACTGCTTATGTTTTTCTACGGACTCCCAGCCTTTTTCTTTGCATTAGCTTGCCCTTCAGACCTTGTGTGATTGTTGAACTGACCTGTATTGGCTTCTGATCCACTAATAGCTGTACCCAGTATCTGTATCAAGATGCCCAGGTCTAAGGCTGTCTCGTCTGGCCTGAACTTCATCTCATCTTCACAACTAATACTCCTAATCAACTTTTGACAAATATTAGAGGTTGCACTCTATAAGCTCTACTCCAGCAAACTGATCTCCACCATCAGAAGCTCTGGTAAGGTACAGGCATTTTGGATCCCATCCTTAGCAAGACCATCTGCTACACCTGTCTTTATTTGTCTGCACTAATCATGAACCTGCACCCAATTCCCTACTTAAATGCATTTATCCTGAACCTCCACTTCAATCCCTGTTTATTGTACATCTAAGCTACATAAGTCCCTTTGCTGTGTTTCTGTACTCTGAAAGTTAGTATTCCTGTTCTGCCCTGGATATCCATTTTGGTCCTGTTGTTGGGCCTCTATGATTCAGGAGACCCTAAAAAAAACTATAGTCAGTGGTGACCTGTTGCCAATGACACATGCTAATTTATAGTACTTCATTTCTTCATCTAAATGTATTTTCCTAAAAGACAGTGCAACAAAGTGGTTGCAGCAGTTGGCCCAAGTCAAAAGGCTTTTATTTCCAGTTTGGCTTTTTAGCTCAGGTGTCATGCCTCAGCAATGTTAAAAATTCTTATTCCCACTCCCACCCCAAAACATATATTGTTCTTTGGTACATATAAAAATTAGCATAATTACCTGAAAAAAATTGTTATAGGTTGTGTTCATATGACCACTGTTGCCGGTCTTCCTTTCTCTTTCTTTCTAGGGTGGTGGAAAAACAGCTTCATGGCTCAATGCCTCTGTTTAATCAATGTATGTGTTTGCACTACATTTCCCACAGCTAAGTAGATGTTGCACAGCAAGGTGAGTGATATGCTGAGCATCAGTTGTCATATCTGGAGCTACAGTAGTGGCTTGCAATCAACAGCATCCAGGACAGGAACATTTTAGAGAAACAGTGAATTTTTTTAAGGCGATGGGTATACATTTAAAGGAAAATGTTGGTAGATGAGAAAAAGGACATATTTGACAATAATAAATTAGTGGTCAAAACCAAATTGGAGTTTGAGTATAATTGAAATGTAGGGTATAGAATCTTAAGAAAGGAGTTTATGTTTTAAACGTTTCAAACCTACTCAGTTTTACTTACATACCCTCTGAAAATAATTTTTCAAGTTCCCAACTGTTTAATTCTGTTAAAATAAAGCTCATGCATTGTGTACTTGACCACAAACCTACTTGCTATTGTACCATTTAAAAAAAGCTAGAGCTGTACATACAATGTAAAAATTTGCAATCAAACTTTAGATTTTTTTTTGTCAAAATGGCATGTGATCGTGGTTTTGATTGTTTGCCAGGGGATGGGTTTGAAATTTAACCTGGCAGAAAAATCTGATTGCTTTCAATGAAATTAAAATAGTTTTTTTCCATTTTCAATTAGATTTTTCCATTAATGTACTGAACTGTCAAGTTATTTCCCAATTTGAGATCTTTCAGATTTTAACCCAAACTTGTTTAAAATGATCTATAGGGAAGTTTTCTCTCAGTGGTGGCAAGTAATCGTCTGCCTCAGGTTGAGTTCTGGTAACTACAGAGAACCTACTGTGACTATCCTTATAGCCCAACTTAAGACAACTTTTTTTTTTTTTTTAGCTTTGAATAGAATGAGTAAAGGTTAATATTAGTATTGAAAAATAATACATTCTTCTTTAAGTGTTTCTGATATTATAATATGATGTAACTAGCATTTGCTTCAATAGCTTGTCACGTCTAAACCAGCAAGAGCTTTACTTCCACCATATTGGAAGTTCCCCCAACTGTGTTGCTGTTAGGTATGAGGTTTGGATTTGCAGTGACCATAAGGTTGACAATTTGTAGCCTTTATGAATTTTTTGTGCAAATTTACCATGCCCTTTTTCTTTATGATGCACTGCATGAACCATCGCTAGCAGGTTTATTATGGTCAATAGAGGGCTTTTAAAGCCAGCACCCGCAGAGAAGCCATAGTGTCAGTGTATTCAAATTTTCTGTTGGGAAAAGAATAGGGAGAGATGAAAAACTGCATAGGCAGGGATTAGAATTAATAAACAACTGTGCTTTATGTTTCTGAAGTGCAGTGGTGAGGTCTTCCTCCACCTTGTGATCATTGTTCTTCTTTTCCTAAAAAGTCATTATTATGACAACTATCTGTGCCAGCAACAAGTTTGATTACACTCTTTTGCTACCTTTTTGGGAATTTTTTTAAAGTTTTAATTTGTGGTTGATTTGAGGGCAGTAGTCACTTTTAGGTGCTGTTTCATCCATCCATGGCATCTATTGAACTGGTGTTCTGCATTTTTTTCTTACTAGGATTTCCTTAAAATAAATTGTTGTTTTAGGGCGGAGGCATTTTTGGGGTTTCATTCCATTTGGCAGTATATTGGTTTTTGTTTTAAGCTGATAGAGGCTTTTTTTATTTGCAGCATTCAAAGTGTGGCATTTACTAACTATCTATTGCTGGAGCGGTGTTGTTTTGCAGTTATCCACTTCATCATTTAAATGAAAAAAAGTGCAAAACCGATGTACACCCACACCACCTCACATTATACCACTTTCTGTACATTCACTGCACCCCATACCCATAGTCAAAATATTAGTTACGTATATACTGGATAGGCCAATTATTTTTGTTTTACCTTTTTGCTTTTTCCAGGCCCTGTGCTCCACTTTTAAACTCAGGTGGTCAGGCTGTTTTTGCAATTTTTGCATTGTTTTTTTATTTTTCCCTTACGGCTTTCAGAGTTTGTGAAAGGCCCCCTGAAGCATACATTTTCTGAAAGCAAAGGATCAATAGAATACAAGAAAGGCTCTAATGATTTTTTTAGCCACAGTGGTAATTGCGTAAATATTTATCAAAGCAATGTTTTTGCTAAAAATGTACTAAAATCATTATTTATGTCAATTGGGATGCAACAGCTGCACAGGCATAGCCACTGCTCCTAATCTGACATCCATGTGGGTGTGGGTGCACAACCCTGAACATAGACAGTGTGAGCTCAGGGACATACACCCACAGCCACATGGATGTCAAATAGGGAGCAACGGCTGTGTTTGTGTAGTTGCTACATCCCAAATGACATCAAGGCGACTACCTGCACAGGGATGCACAGAACACCTATGCATCCCTGTACAAGTAAACACCACTTTGCAGGGGTGTACGCTGTGTATGCAAGTGTATGTGTGAACAAGACCTTAATATGTTTTTATAAAATATATATATTTCTTTTTTTTTACAATCTTATGTTTTAATAATTTTTTTTTTTTTTTGGGGGGGGGGCTTTGGTGAGATATTAGAGGTCTAAACAGACCCCTGATTGAAGACAGTACCTTTCTCTGCTGCCTAAGCTGCACATTACATGAATGAATAGGAGTTTGCCTAGAGATTCCTATTTATTCATAAACTGACATATAGTAAACAATTTACTATGCTCAGTTATCAATAGACACAGGAGAGATCAGTAGTGTTTGCTGACTATGTTCATTGTAAGAAAGGGAGGGGGCAGGTAAAAACATGCTTACCAAGCCCCCCATCCCCAACCTCACCCCCATCCCCGCGCTCCACATCCTGACAGCTTCCTCAAGTGCCAGAGCAGCAGCTGCAGGTGACAGGAGGAGAAGGAGTGAATGCTGGACAGCAGCCTGGTATTGGTGAGGTGGGGCCATTGGGAGGGTTGGTCAGAGTAGGGGGGCATATTTTTGTGTCTTGTAAGCCCCTGCAATACCTGAACCAGCAAGAGAGGTATAGGAGGAAAGCTGGTGGCTGCAGGGTAAAATGAAAGAAGATTGGGGGTATTTAAAAGAAGAGGAGCAGCAGGAGGTGGGGAGGCTGGAAACAGGAAAGTGGCAGCATTGAGGGGTGGTCACATTTGAGGCGAATAGCATTGATCGGTGGCTTGTTAGCAGATAATCAGAGTTATTTGTTTTACTATAAGCTCATGGTCACTGAAATGACCATGCACCAGTTAGTGATATCACAAGGGGGTGGTGCCACCAGGTAATGTCGCCAGTTGGCCCTGCCCCTTACAGTTGGCCCTGCCCCTTACCTAAGAACTGTCAAACAGGGGAGCTTGCAGTAGGCGGTTAGCCTTCATTGATGGTGGAGCGTATTTTTTCTTTTTTTGGGTTGTCGGTGGTGACAGCATCGTGACTGATAATGGATCAACATTGGGGGACATTTTTTTTATTTTTAATAAAAGAATTGTCAAAAACTCTTGTACTGTCTTTATTCACTTTTACACTTATTTGTTAAATGGGTTGGGGTACTATGTATCCCATAATCCTTCACATGGGTGGGTGGGATCTGGGCACCCCCTTATTAAAGGGAGCTTCCAGATTCCAATGAGCCCACCACCCGCAGACCCCACAACCACCACCCAGGGTTATCGGGAAGAGACCCTTGTCCCCATCAACATCAAAGTGACACATCTGTACCATGTATAGAAGCTGCTGCAGCAAAAATGTAATTTCTAAAGAAAAAAATCACATTTAAATTAACTCACGATTGCAATTGCTGGTCGGCAATATAAAAAAAAAAGTGTGGGGTCCCTCCCCTAGTCCATACCAGGCCCTTTGGGTGTGGAATGGATTTTAAGGTGAACCCCACGCCAAATTAAAAAATAGCATGGGTGCCCTCCAAAAAACTTCATACCAGACCCTTATGTCTGGTATGGATTTTAAAGGGAACCCCACATCAAAACTAAAAAAAAACCTGGTGTGGGCTCCCCCCTCAAAATCCATACCAGACTCTTATCCAAGCATGCAGCCTGGCAGGCCAGGAAAGGAAGGGCGAGCAAGCAGCCCCCTTCTGAACCATACCAGGCCACATACCTTCAACATTGGGGGTGGGTGCTTTAACAAAGGGGCCCCCAGATCCCAACACCCCCTATGTGAATGAGTAGGGGTACATTGTACCCCTACTCATTCACCAAAAAAACTGTCAAAAATAAATGAAAACTCTAGACATGTTTTTGATAAGTCCTTTATTTAAAAAATGAAATAAAAAATAAAAAAAAACAATGTCCCGCGATGTACAGTCAGGTCCATAAATATTGGGACATCGACACAATTTTAATCTTTTTGGCTCTATACACCACCACAATGGATTTGAAATGAAACGAACAAGATCTGCTTTAACTGCAGACTTTCAGTTTTAATTTGAGGGTATTTATATCCAAATCAGGTGAATGGTGTAGGAATTACAACAGTTTGTATATGTGCCTCCCACTTTTTAAGGGACCAAAAGTAATGGGACAGATTAACAATCATCCATCCAACTTCATCTTTTTAATACTTGGTTACAAATCCTTTGCAATCAATTACAGCCTGAAGTCTGGAACGTATAGACATCACCAAATGCTGGGTTTCATCCCTGGTGATGCTCTGCCAGGCCTCTACTGCAACTGTCTTCAGTTCCTGCTTGTTCTTGGGACATTTTCCCTTCAGTTTTGTCTTCAGCAAGCGAAATGCATGCTCAATCGGATTCAGGTCAGATGATTGACTTGGCCATTGCATAACATTCCACTTCTTTCCCTTAAAAACTCTTTGGTTGCTTTCACAGTATGCTTCGGGTCATTGTCCATCTGCACTGTGAAGCGCCATCCAATGAGTTCTGAAGCATTTTGCTGAATATGAGCAGGTAATATTGCCCGAAACACTTCAGAATTCATCCTGCTGCTTTTGTCAGCAGTCACATCATCAATAAATACAAGAGAACCAGTTCCATTGGCAGCCATACATGCCCACGCCATGACACTACCACCACCATGCTTCACTGATGAGGTGGTATGCTATGGATCATGGGCAGTTCCTTTCCTTCTCCATACTCTTCTCTTCCCATCACTCTGGTACAAGTTGTTCTTGGTCTCATCTGTCCATAGGATGTTGTTCCAGAATTGTGAAGGCTTTTTTAGATGTTCTTTGGCAAACTCTAATCTGGCCTTCCTGTTTTTGAGGCTCACCAATGATTTACATCTTGTGGTGAACCCTCTGTATTCACTCTGGTGAAGTCTTCTCTTGATTGTTGACTTTGAGACGCATACACCTACCTCCTGGAGAGTGTTCTTGATGTAGCCAACTGTTGTGAAGGGTGTTTTCTTCACCAGGGAAAGAATTCTTCGGTCATCCACCACAGTTGTTTTCCGTCGTCTTCCGGGTCTTTTGGTGTTGCTGAGCTCACCAGTGCATTTTTTCTTTTTAAGGATGTTCCAAACAGTTGATTTGGCCACACCTAATGTTTTTGCTATCTCTCTGATTTTTTTTTTTTTCAGTCTAATGATGGCTTGCTTCACTGATAGTGACATCTCTTTGGATCTCATATTGAGAGTTGACAGCAACAGATTCCAAATGCAAATAGAACACTTGAAATTAACTCTGAACCTTTTATCTGCTCCTTGTAAAGGGATAATGAGGGAATAACACACACTTGGCCATGAAGCAGCCAATTGTCCCATTACTTTTGGTCCCTTAAAAAGTGGGAGGCACATATACAAACTGTTGTAATTCCTACACCGTTCACCTGATTTGGATGTAAATACCCTCAAATTAAAGCTGAAAGTCTGCAGTTAAAGTACATCTTGTTTGGTTCATTTCAAATCCATTATGGTGGTGTATAGAACCAAAAAGATTAGAATTGTGTCAATGTCCCAATATTTATGGACCTGACTGTAGATCTATCATCAATCATGACAACTGCTGCACTGCTGGACCTGAAAAAAAATGTTCCGCACTCAATGGCTGACTGCCGTATGCCTTCTCCACTGGGTGGCACCTGCTGACCCTGCCCCTTTTGACGTGACTGACCCAGTGCCCTATCAAATCTTCTTTGTAACCATTTGCGGCCCTGAGGCAGTATAGAATGGATGGATCCTGAGGGGATGTATGCACATTTTTTCCTATTGGGTCCACTCATGAGCTGAGTGATAGCGGGTTGCTGTACCACTGTTTGTTGAAATTGCAGAGAGTGGACAGAGCCTGAAAGATGTGTGCACAATAATCCCCAACAGTTCTACTCTGGAATTGAGTGACAGTGGATTTGTTTCTATGCTGTTTGTGGGTAATAGACAGAGCCTGTGGGGTGTTTGAATTTTAGCGATTCCCCATTAATTCTACTTTTGTTGTCCTTTACAGCTTTGTAGGGTTTTGAAAATGAGCTCATCCTACTTTTCCTCCTCCTTTTGGTTAACACCCCATATGTGGTGATAAATGAAGGGAGATATAAAATGTTGGTGTTTGTGATATATTGTGTAGTTTCTCCCAGCTTAATAAAGAGATGGACAGAGCTTGAAATATCACTTTTAAATGGCACAAGCTATCATATTTTGTACAACCACCTTTATGTAGTAAAGTGAAGTAGCTGATACTTTTTATACAAAATATCTGTATACGATTGTTGAATTCTTCTACATATTTATTAGTTAAATATATAACCGTGTCCATCAAGTTCAGGCACTCAACAAACTATTCAGTTAAGGTGGTAAATCAGATTTCAACAGCTAAAATCACAACTCTTGTGCCCTGGCACAAACGTATATATGTTACCTGTTCAAATGTCAAACCCGTTTGACTCCATGATAGCTAGCATGCAGTTATTGCACAGATATTAAAAATGTTGATGGAGTTATCCTCTTCTATGGGCTCAGTCTGCTCATCTGTGTGCTACACCCAGTGAGTAAGTATGCCAAGAGTGAAATATATCCTTCACTTTGGAAAACACTGATCTAAGCAATCATTGAGCATTGGATGCTGTCAAAACATTTTGTTCCAACTATTCTAATATATTAAATTATGTATGAATGCAGAGGCAGCTCTAGGCTTTATGAGGCCTTATGAAAAATGTAGACATGAAGCCCCACTCACACCCATAATGGGAAAAAAAGGTAAGCAATAGAAATGGCTGCAGAAAGATGCATGAATCTAGTACACAGTTCATCAGCACCACTTCCAAGGCAACCTCCTTATCCATCAGACATATGCAACCAATAAAACATCTGGGACCCAGCAAGGTGACAACCCCTCTAGGAATTTTCCCTGTGCCTTGGGAGAATGAGGAGGAGTGTCACTGAGTCATTCTACATCCACAGGGGAAGGAGAGTGGAAGGATCCCAGCACAGTGCAGGGAGAGAGGAGGGAGAGAGAGAGGGAGGGTTTGGAGAGAGAGAGTTTGGAGAGAGGGAGAGAGAGTTTGGAGAGAGAGAGGGGGTTGAGAGAGAGGGAATTGAGGGAGTTAGAGAGAGAAAGAGTTGAGAAAGAGAGAGAGAGAGAGTTGAGAGAGAGTGGGAGTTGAGAGAGAAAGAGAGAGAGTTGAGAAAGAGAGAGGGTTGAGAGAGAGGGTTGAGAGAGAGAGTTGAGAGGGAGAGAGAGAGAGAGAGAGAGAGAGAGAGAGAGAGCGAGAGAGCGAGTTGAGTGAGAGAGTTGAGAGAAAGAGAGAGGGGGAGAGGGAGAGAGAGAGATAGAGTTGAGAGAGAGAGAGGGTTGAGAGAGAGAGAGAGAGAGAGAGGGTTGAGAGAGAGAGAGTTGAGAGAGAGAGAGTTGAGAGAGTCCAGAGAGAGTTTAGAGAGAGAAGGGGGTAGAGAGAGAGAGGGAGAGAGGAGGGAAAGAGGGAGGGTTGAGAGAGAGAGGGAGGGTTGAGAGAGAGAGGGAGAGAGGGAGGGTTGAGAGAGAGAGAGGGAGGGTTTGGAGAGGGAGAGAGTGAGAGAGAGAGAGGGAGGGGGGAGAGAGAGAGAGGAGGAAGGGAGAGAGAGGAGGGGAGAGAGGAGAGAGTGGGAGAGAGGGGGGAGAGGGGGTGAGGGAGAGAGAGATCCCTAGCTCTGACCCTGTCTGCAGCCCCTCCTGTGCCTCATGTCCCAGTCTGCAGTCCCTGTCTGTGGAAAGATGTGTGTGTGATGCTCAGTATGATACCTTCCACGGCAGTGCCAGCAGCAGGCAGGGTCTGTTCTCATTCTGGATGAGGACAGTATTTTTCTCTTTCCAGAGGATCTGTTTGGTTTGAGATGGAGTGGTCCCTGGCCACCTCCCCTTTCTGCCCATCCTCATTTTCCAGCCCCAGTCAGCCTGTCCTGGGAGATCTTCAGAGCTCTTCTCCCTCAGTTCTTGCTGCCCTCGCTGCTCATCTTCCTTGTCAGGCCTGCACTGGGACAAAAAAGTATTTTAGACTGAGCAGCCCATTATACCAGTCCCTTCCCTGCTCTGCTTCCAGACAGATCCCCTGCAGCAGCCATCGGGAGAAAGGAGGGGGGAACCTAACAGAGCTGCAAGGAGTAGGGGGGGACAGGAAAGAGCACAGGGGTGGTGGAGAGAACTGGGCAGATTGGAGAGCACTGGGTGGAAGCTGGAGAGCAGAGGGGAGCAGAGAGGAGCACTGGCGGGGTTGGGGAGCACATGGGTGGGGCAAATAGCAGGGGGGAGTGGAGAGCACTAGGTGAGTGGAGAGCGCTGGGGGGAGCTTCAGAGCACTGGGGGGAGCCAAAAAGAACAGGGGTAGAGAGCATGGGGAGGTGGAGAACACTGTGGGGGGCAGAAAGAACAGGGGTGGAGAACACAGGGGGCTGGAGAGCACTCTAGGGGAGTTGGAGAGCACTGAGGGAGTGGAGAGCACTGGGGGGCAGAGAGCACAGGGGTGGGGGCAGAAAGAACAGGGGTGGAGAGCATGGGGGGCTGGGGGGCACTGGGGGGCACTGGGGAGAGCACTGGAGTGGGGGTTGGAGAGCACAGGGGTAGAGGCTGGAGAGCACATGGGGAGAGGCTGGAAAGCACAGGGGGAGGCTGGGGAGTGTTGGATAGAGCTAGAGAGCACTGGGGGACAGAAAGAACAGGGGTGGAGAGCATGGGGCGTGGAGAGCACAGGGGTGGGGGCTGTAGAGCAATGGGAAGAGCTGGAGAGCACTGGGGGGGGCAGAAAGAACAGGGGTGGAGAGCATGAGGGCCTGGAGAGCATTGTGGGGGGCAGGAGAGCGATGGGGAGAGCTGGAGAGCATTGGGGGTGCAGAAAGAATAGGGATGGGGAGCATGGGGGAGTGGAGAGCACAGGGGTAGAGGCTGGAGAACACAGGGGGGAGGCTGGGGAGTGATGGGGAGACCTGGAGAGACCTGGAGGGCCATAAAGAACAGGGGTGGTGAGTTTTCCTCTATATGCAGTTGTTCTTATCCAGGCACATGGGGGGCTGCATGGGCACTTACTTTCTCACTGCAGCAGGAGTCAGCCAGGCAGCTCAATGAGATTGGAGCTCTGTCTTTCCTCTTTACAGTCATGAGGACTGCTGACTAGAATAGGTAGCCGGGCAGGTGTGGAGCATCCGAGTGAGCAGCGCGGGCTGAAGGAGCAGCCCCAGCTGCCTTAGGGACCCACATGGACATGCTGCCCGCACGTCTTGTGGAGATGGCACCTGGAGCCGGGTGCCATCATCCGAACAATGCCGCCACCTAGAGGCCTTTGCTGTCCTGCACCTGCTGCCACCATCCTGGACGCTCCATGACAAGGCTGCTATTGGCTAGTGCCTGATTGGTCAGTAAGCCCCTGGGCCACAGAGTCCCAGCGGGGGTAGGCTGAGCCACCGGCACTGTAATTAGTGTTTGATCACAGGCAAACTAAGCGGCCGCGAGGCCCCTGCGAGTGAGAGGCCTTAGGCGGCCGCCTAATTTGCCTGATTAGAGAGCTGCCTCTGTATACTGGCAATGGTGCTTTTATTTTAATTGAAGTTTTATTACACAGTATTTGAAAATTAATTTAACCACTTCCATACCAGGCACTTTCCCCTCTTCCTGCCCAGGACAGTTTTTGGCTTTTAGCACTGTCGCACTTTGAATGACAATTGCGTGGTCATGCAACACTGTACCCAAACTAAACTTTTTATCATTTTCTTCCCACAAATAGAGCTATTCTTTTGGTGGTATTTGATCACCTCTGCGGTTTTAAATTTTTGCACTATAAACGAAAAAACTGACAATTTAAAAAAAAAACTGATGGGCACTGATAGGTGGCACTGATAGGCAGCACTGATGGCATTATATAAAGAAAAGTGCAGCGCTGGATATACAACAAACATTAGCAGAAGAGACCACAGTGCATAGTGATCCACTAGTGGTAAAATAAATCTAAATCATACATATTGTTCATACATAGTGTCATGTAGTAACAAGCTGGGTGATAAAAGAATTCCTGTGAGGATATATACACAACTGTCACCTCCGCAAACTCATATCACACTAGATATTGACGTGCTTCAAAGAATCATATAGTGTCCATAAATACAAATCATATAGTGTTCATAAATGCACTGACGACAATGCACTGACGGCATTGATAGGCGGCACTGACAACACTGATAGGTGGTACTGATGGGCACTGATAGGTGGCACTGGATAGGCAGCACTGATGAGGAGCTACTGACAGGCATTACTGAGTGGCACTGATTGGCACTTTGATGGGGCACTGACAGGCATTGCTGATGGGGTACTTATTGGCAATTTTTTGGGCACTGATTGGCACTGTTGTGGGCTCTGATCGACACTGTTGTGGGCACTGACAGGCGTTTATTATGGGGACAGGCTGGCAGGTGTTGGGCACTGATTGGCAGCTGATGGGCACCTTTTGATGGGGGCCGTGCTGATAATCAATGTGCTGATTATCAGCACAGACCCCCTCTGACAGGGAGAGCCACTGATTGGCTCTCCCTGTCAGCGTCAACTGAGGAAAGCCATTTACTGGCACTTCCTGGTTCACGCGATGATCAGCTGTAATTGGTCACATCACGTCATATAACGTTCAGTCAGGATATCACAACCACTTTGCCGCCTTCATTCTGCTATATGGCGGGCGGCAAGTGGTTAAAGAATGTTTTGCTATTGTATCTAAGACAATTCAAATTCAGTTGTATGCTATCTGAGGATAAGAGGGATGTGAGACTTTAATGTTATTTACATGCCCCTTTTGAAGTTCCTGTTCCAGGAATGTCACTTCCTGTGGTGTTGTATCCGCTAGCCACCATTCCCTGTTGCCTGGTAATGGTATAGCTGTTTTAACGTGGGATTGTTTGAAGGGTTGCTGCGTTGCAGATGAAAATTCACCAAGGCTAACTACATAATTATATGTTATCTGTGCACTGTAGGCCTTCAAGATGTAAAACGTGTTTCAGCACTGCATATGTTCAGAGATTTCATGAGTACTAATGTTTAAAAATAATGCATATTTAATGTACACACTATAATTCTTGTTCGAATACCATGTTTACCTAAATGGGCCTGAGGTGTACAGACAACCATAAGAGATTCTGTTTCTCAATCTAGTAGTAAACCACTTTAAATACCTTGTACTAAAATGTAAGATCTACTCATTACTTACTGTACCCTCTCCCCATCTAAAATCACTGCATTATGCTTGTAATAAAAAACCTGCGGAAAAAAGTTAGTTAACATATTCACCTTATACCCAGTTATTGCACTGTTTAGGATGAGATCAAGATTCTTAAAACATTCTCGCAGTACTGTTGAGAATCCTAAATCTAGCAAGAAAAATAAGTGGCCAATAATAGCAGCCTCTGTCTTTTTTCACAACCAGATTATTGCATTATGACTATAATAATATTCATTTTGAAAAATGGAAGATCACATGTTATGTCTGTTACTTTGTATGCTGTTTTGCATTGAACTCAGTAACAAAATATTATTTTTATAATTTATGTTATATATTATTTATATTATATATTATTATTTATACTATTATTATTATTTATATTATATATTATATTAGTACATCCTATTTACTATATTTGACAACATGGTTTAGATATATTCAACCTCAGCAAAAGTGAATCATATGTCAACATTTTTACATAGAAGTCAACAGTAACAGTCTGTAACTGTTAACTAATTATGTATTGTATTTCCATCCTTTAGTATGACAAATTTGCCACAGCTGTCTACATTTTTACATCTGTAATAAATGTTTTTTCTGAGATGACACAATTCTTACTGCAGTACTTTTATAATGGAGCTCCAAATGTAGTCTTTAGTTAAAAAGTATAAACTATTTTCCTATTAGATTCAAACATTGCAAATACTTTTAGCGCAAACCACATCCATTATTTGTTCTGTAAAATGCTCAGATTGTCATTTCATTAAACATGTATAAAGGATTAGCCTTTCTTTGTTATGAAAATCTTTATAATTCACTGAAAGCTTTTGTATTTGTTTGACTAAATTATAAGGAGAAAGTCTTGTTTTGTTTTGTTTGTTTTTTTATTATATTGGCACACAAATACATTTGGACATGCATTGTGTTGAATTTGCTACCACAAAACTGCAGAGATTTTTTTAAGCCATTATTTGCAATGATTTATTTTATAATACATGAATTATCAATGGTAAAATAATGTTCTACTTTTATTACCCACATTTTTTTATCACAATGTGCCCTCTACAATGGTATATTTATGTTTGCATGCTGGAAATTTTCTTAGGAGTTTCTTTGTTCAAGTTTTAAAGACAAGCTGAGATTTGACAAAGGATTTAATTTCCATAGGAACAAAATCATATCTAGTTGCAACTGTTCTATATTTCAAGTTATACTTTTGTTGTTTAAAGACATCCAGACCAGTTTAGCAAAAAAATTACAAAATAATTTCTACCACCAACATGATATTATGGTCATGTTCAAGATTTAGAAATGTGACTATAAAGTGCAGTTATTCCTCATTTGTTTTCTTTTTTTACACTTGGCTTAGCAAAAAAAGAATTATACAAATTGCTCTATTTTTTTGCTAGTGTCCCAGAAAAATTAGCTGCACACCAACATCCATCCAACAGGTTTATTGAAAGACTGCAGGACTAAAACAACGGACAAAGGGGTGACAACATTTAATACATACATTGTGCTTCTTCAAAACAAAACAAAAAAGGGGTTTTGAAGAAGCACAATATATGTGTGAAATGTTGCAAGCCAGAGATAGCACCCAGCCCTTCCTTTTTGGTGGATTATTATACTCACCTGGAGCAGCAATCTGTCTCATTTCTAGTGTCCTAGAAGATTGAGCACCTTTTCCTCAGACCCATTGTGAAAAACCCTAATTAATTTTTTCTATGTGTTTTTCTTTTCAACCAAGTGTGACAGATAGCCCCTGTCAGTGATAGATGGGGTGTATCTGCCACGCAGGATCTTGAGGTTCTTAAGTTAAATGAGTGACAGCGAAAGGTCTGTAGGCAGCAAGGGGTTAAGGACTGGCCGCACCTTGCTCCCCCACCTGGGGTATAATTTTGACTCACCTGAGTAGAATCAGTGATGGGGCTGAGAGAGAAGAAACCAGGCTGTGAGGGAACATACCTGCAGGACTGAAGCAGATTCAGTGAGGTCTATTTATTAGCCAGGAGGCTTACATTTTGTTTGATGGACTTTTGCTTTGAGACTATGTTTTCTACCCCTGCGTGGGAATCCTTGTCTGTTGCTGTTTTGCTGACCAAATAAACATGGGCAGAAAGTCCTTGACCTTGTACATGGCTGGATTACCTCTCTGAGAACTCTCTACTTGAAGCTAATCTACCACAATTGCTGGAAACTGATGCGTGCAAACCCTCTACTGATCCACGCTGAAAGGCAAGTTTGCTGGCTGCACTGTGTACCTGTTAAAAGACTGCATTGACTTAAGCTGTGTGAACGTTGTATCAGGGGTGTTAAAGGGACAGCAGTGTGTGTGTCTAAACCATCTAAAAGCACAGAGTACTGCAGAGTAATTGTGAATCTGCAGCATGGAGGACTTGATCAGGGCCTTGGTCCAAAGTAATGCTGCACAGCCAAAAACAAATCGAATGTTGGCTGCTCAGCAGCGGGTGGCTACTCAGCAGCAGCAAGTGGCTGCACAGCAACAAGAAATCAACAGGCCTTAGCAGAAGTATTCCAGTGGATGCCAGCCTAGACTGCAAATGTCTCCACAGGGTCCCCTGGTGACACCCTGCCAGGCACCAAAAGTCACCTTCTACAAAAGATGACATTCCAGGATGACATGGAAGCCTTCCTATGTACTTTTGAGAGAACTTCTGAAGGGCAGGCCTGGCCTAAAGACCGCTGGGCTGCACTTGTGGCACCACTGTTAGCAGGGGACTCCCAAAAGGTATACTTTGACTTGTCTGCTGAGGATGCCCAAGATTATGACAAACTATATGCTGAGATCTTGAGTCACCAGGGCAGTGAGAGCACAACGAGTACACAATTTCAAGGCAGATGGATCCCTCTGCTCCCAAATATATGATCTAATCAACCTGGCCAAATGGTGGCTGCAGCCTGAGATACTCACAGGGCCCCAAATAGTGAAAAGAGTTGGACTGGTTTCTGAGAGCTCTACCTCCTCCGTTACAGAGGTGGGTGAGGCAATCTGATCCAGATTCAAAGGAAAGGATGTTCTGATTGAGCTGGTGGAATGCTACTTTGTGGAAGAGGACCTGGTCACAAGGTCTGCAGTTTCAAGATCCCGGATGGTCAAAAGACCCCCTCCTGTGGCCTTCCGGTCAACCCCAATAACACCTTTAGTTAAGCCAAAAAGAGGAAGTCCTGAAAGGCCGGCGACAATGGTTGGAGCATCACCCCCTGTTAAAAGACCCAGTCTGGCAAGCCACAGAGGAACCCGTGGGCATCCCCAGTGTTGGCAGTGCAGTGAGTGGGGTCACATTGCTGCTAACTGGCCCTTGAACCCTAAGCCTATGGAATGTGACCTAGTTCAACGTATGTCCCCGTTTGCTCGCCTGGGCCTAGTTGCTGACCTGGGCATGCCAAGCTCTCTTTTAACAATAAGGGGGAAATATGTGGGTGCCCTCCTGAACTCTGGAAGCCTTGTCACCCTGGTCCATACCCGGCTAGTGGACCCTGAACAGCTGACCTGGCATCAAGTAGGAGTGGTATGTGTGCATGGTGACTGTAAGAAGTACCCCACAGTGTTGGTGACCTTTGAAACCAGCTCAGGTTCTGTTTGCCATGAAGTGGCTGTGTCCCCTATCCTACTGCACAGTGTAATATTGGGGAGAGACTTTCCACTGTTCCAGGAAATTTGCAGTGGGAAGGAAAAAAGTCTTGAGCCTGGACTTCCTAGTGGGACTGCAGGGGGGAACCCCAACCCCTTTGAACCAAAGGTTGATAAAAAATGCTGTAGGGGTGAACCCTTATGAAAATGTGTCTTTTCCCCTAGCAGTCTGTGTGAGTAAACCGGAGGTGACCCCTGAGATCCTGGAGTTGCCCAGGGTGCCAGAGCTAGAAGTTTCTTGGGGCAACTTCAGGACTACCCAGTTACAGGATCCTACTCTTATACAAGCCTAGAAAAATGTTAATGTAAACAATGGGACCCCGGTAGCCCCAGGGCTGAAGAATGTGTTTCCTCATATGGCAGTTAACCATGACATGTTGTATCAGGTTGACAAAATTCGGGGTGAGGTTGTGGAACAACTCGTGGTGCCTGGCCCCTATAGGAGGACAGTGCTGAACCTGGTCCATACACATCCCCTGGGTGGTCATCTGGTCTATGAAAAGACCAAAGAACATGTTGTACAGAGTTTCTTTTGGCCTGGGATACATGCTGATGCATGTGAGTCATGCCCTGAGTGTCAAAAGGCAGCTCCTATGCCCCATTACCTTAGCCCACTGGTGCCTTTGCCTGTGATTGAGATTCCTTTTGACCAAATTGCCATGGATCTGATAGGGCCAGCAGTTAAGTCTGCCAGAGGCTATCAGTACATCCTAGTGGTCATGGACTATGCCAGGCTGTTCCCTTAAGAAACACTTCCTCCAAGACTATCGCCAAAGAGTTGTTCCACATGTTTGCCCATACTGGGATCCCAAAGGAGGTTCTAACTGACCAAGGGACTCCCTTCATGTCAAAGGTAGTGAATGAATTGTTCAAATTGTTCAGTATTAAACATTTGCATACTTTGGTTTACTACCCTCAGACAGATGGTTTAATAGAATGGTTTAACAAAACCCTCAAGAGTATGTTAAAGAAGGTGGTGGCTAAAGATGGAAGAGACTGGGATGGTCTATTACCATATCTGTCCCCCAGTCTTCCACTGGATTTTCACCAGTTGAACTTTTGTATGGGAGGCATCCCTAAGGGTTGCTGGATTTTGCTAAACAAACCTGGAAAACTGAAACTACTCCCTACCGGAGTGTCATAGAGCATATCTCAGCCATGCAGGATAGAATTGCTTCAGTAATGCCCATTGTTCGAGAGCACATGCAGCAAGCCCAGGAAGCACAGAGCTGAGTGTACAATAGGTCGGCGAAGGTTTGAACTTTCCATCCGGGAGATAGGGTACTTGTTTTGGTCCCTACAGTGGAAAGTAAGTTCCTAGCCTAGTGGCAAGGACCCTATGAAATACTGGAAAAGGTCGGGGAGGTAAACTATAAGGTATTCCAACCAGACAGGTGGAAGAAAGAGCAGATCTATCATGTAAATTTAATTAAAGCATGGAGAGACAGGGAAGCTCTCCTAGCCCTGGGTGATCAGCCACTTAAAAAAGAGGAAGGCATAAGTGAGGTTCAGATACCTGAGTCTATGTCAGTGTCCCAAAAGCAGGAGGTGAGGGAGTTTCTACAGTGCAATAAAGACTTCTTCTCAGACTTGCTCGGCTGCACAAATGTAATTAAACATGACATGGTCACTGACACCAAAGTTCAAGTGCGCCTTAAGCCTTGTCGTATTGCAGAGGCCCGCAGACTGGCAGTAACCTAGGATGTTCAGAGGATGTTCGACCTCGGGGTGATAAAGAAGTCCAAAAGTGATTGGTGCAGTCCTATAGCCTTGGTTCCCAAACCAGATGGGTCTTTGAGATTTTGCAATGACTTCCGGAAGCTGGATGAGGTGTCAAAGTTTGATACATATCCCATGCCCCGGGTTGATGAATTAGTGGAGAAGTTGGGTCCCGCCAGGTACATAACTACTCTTTATTATACTAGAGGGTATTGGCAGGTTCCCCTGATGGAGAAAGCAAAAGAAAAAACTGCGCTTGCAACACAGAGATTATGGCAGTATGTGCGGTTGCCCTTTGGGTTAAATGGAGCACCCGCTACATTCCAGCGGATGATGGATGAGATCCTTAGCCAACATCAATGTTATTCTGCAGCCTATCTAGATGATGTGGTTATCTGGAGCACAGATTGGGAAAGCCACCTACTCAGAGTCCAGGCTGTCAAAAACTAAAAACTCCATCAGAAACGCAGACTTGACCGCAAACCCAAAGAAGTGTGCCATAGGGTTAGAAGAGGCTCAGTATCTGGGATAGGGCAGGGCCTAATCAGACCCCAGGTCCATAAGGTAGAAGCTATTAAAGAGTGGTCTGCTACGGCCACCAAGAAACAAGTGAGCACCTTCCTAGGCATGATTGGGTATTATCGAAGGTTCATCCCAAACTTTGCCACAATGGCAGCACCCTTAACTGACCTCATCAAAGGCAAAAGCTCCTCGGTAGAGATTAAGTGGAATCCTGAGGCGGAAGCAGCTTTCCAAAACCTGAAGGAGGTCCTGTGTAAAAAGCCTGTGTTGGTGGCCCCATGCTTTAACAAAGAGTTTTGGTCCAAACCGATGCTCCAAGTATAGTTCTGGGGGCTGTCTTGTCAAAAGTGGTAGCTGAAGAAGAACACCCGGTGGTCTATTTGAGTCAGAAACTGACGCCAGCAGAGATAAATTATAGTTTTGTGGAGTGAGGGTGTTTGGCCATTAAGTGGGCCTTAGAGGTACTGCTTGCTGGGGCGTCACTTCTGACTCATAACAGACAATGCCCTAAAATGGATGGCCAAAGCTAAGGACCGTAATGCATGGGTTACCCGTTGGTTCCTGGCGCTCCAATATTTCTCTTTTAAAGTGGAGCACAGAGCGGGTTGTAACCAGAAAAATGCAGATGCCCTTTCTAGAACCCACTGTTTGATAGCCAGTGTTCTAACCCATGGGTTCAAACAGAGGGGGGAGGTATGTGACAGACAGCCCCTGTCAGTGATAGATGGGATGTATCTGCCACACAGGGTCTTGAGGTCTGTAGGCAGCAAGGGGTTAAGGACTGGCCACACCTTGCTCCCCCACCTGGGGTATAATTTTGACTTACCTGAGTAGAATCAGTGGTGCTGAGAGAGGAGAAAGCAGGCTGTGAGGGAACATGCCTGCAGGACTGAAGCAGACTCAGTGAGGTCTATTTATTAGCCAGGAGGCTTACATTTTGTTTGATGGACTTTTGCTTTGAGACTATGTTTTCTACCCCTGCGTGGGAATCCTTGTCTGTTGCTGTTTTGCTGAACAAATACACATGGGCAGGAAGCCCTTAACCTTGCAGATGGCTAGATTACCTCTCTGAGAACTCTCTACTCGTAGCTGATCGCCCACACAAGATATTTATTACAGTGTGGATGTTATTCTTCAGTAACTTCAATTAAGAACTAAAACCAGCTGCTTGTCCCTTCACAGCAGCATGGACTTTTGCTTTGAGACTATGTTTTCTACCCCTGCGTGGGAATCCTTGTCTGTTGCTGTTTTGCTGACCAAATAAACATGGGCAGGAAGCCCTTAACCTTGCAGATGGCTGGATTACCTCTCTGAGAACTCTCTACTTGTAGCTGATCACCCACACAAGATATTTATTACAGTGTGGATGTTATTCTTCAGTAACTTCAATTAAGAACTAAAACCAGCTGCTTGTCCCTTCACAGCAGCTGGTTTTAATCTGTTTTGATTAATCCTTAATGATGCCTAGGAGGCCACACCCAGATCCGGCTGAACTGAAGACAAGGCAATAATCTGGATTGTGGCCTGGGGGCTCTGGGCTATGGCTATGACAGTCATGTTTTTTGAAACCTTCAGTTCTGTGTCAATTAGCCACAGAGCATAGTCTCCAAGTCCAGAGCTTTGCCAGGACGTCTGGTATGGCAAGTCTATAAAACCAAATTTTGTGATTGAAATTATGTTTGAGACCATAATTTTATTCTAAAAAACAAGGAAAGAGGTGTCTCTGGGTGCAGACATCACAGTGGCGATCCTGAGTCCTGGGTCTTGTAGTTCCTCTGTCAGAACAGTCTGGTCAGAGAGGTGTCCGCCGCTAAGATGGTTATGCCGGCGACAAACTCAAGACAAGGCGTGAGGTGCAGGGAACAGCAGGCTGCAGGGGATGATGTCACCAGTAGTGGACGCATTTCTTGAGTAGGCGCACTGCAGTGTACTGGCAAGCCACACTCCTTTATCAACAGACATATTTTTTATTTGTTTTTTTTTTTTTTTCAAATATAACTTTTATTAACACCCACAATGGGCGAAATCAGATCAATACAACAAAAAGAAAATATAACATACAGATTACAACTGAAATATAACCTCATTCGTCTAATATATGGCGGCACAGATCAGTTAAGTCATTTATAAAGCCAATCCCTGACCGGCGCCGCCCCTTGTTGTCTACTAGGAGAGGTGTATAGAAGAGATTCAGGTAGCAGACCTGACATCACTCGTTCCCTTTTTTCTATTTCCAATCAATTAACAAAAACAAAACAAAACAAAAAAAAGGGGAAACAAAAAGGGGGAGGGAGGAAAGTAAAATAAGGGGAATAAACAGCGGAAGGGAGAGGGGGGGGATGTAAGGACGAGGAGAGGGGGATTGGGTATCTTTGGTTCCGGATAGCCAAGGCATATAAAGGGTAATATTCATATATGGCTCTCCTGTCCAAGGAGGGCTAACCCCTCTATAGACAGGATGAACTGTTTCCAGACACTCCAAGTCATGGAATATTTATCCTGTTGATTTCGCTCAGCTGCTAGCAGGTCCTCCATTCTACTAATGTCTACCACCTTACGCAACCAATCAGCCACCGTTGGCGGTGATTGTTTTTTTTCCCCAGGAATCTTATATTCCGTAAATTTTTGAGTCACTTCCCGGACTGTCATCCAGAAGTTAGTCAATTTAGGGCATGACCAAAATATGTGAAGTAATGTGCCTCTGTCTCCCTGACATCTCCAGCAGTGGTCAGTAGTATCAGGATAGTATTGGTGCAGGAGGTATGGGGTAAGATACCATCTCGTCAATAGTTTATAATTAGATTCTTGAATTTTTGTACAAACTGAAGACTTCAAAGCAAATCTAAATATATTCTGAATTTGAACCGGTGTAAATTTTCATTGTAGGTCCTGTTCCCATTTGTCCAAGAACGGCGGATGTGGTGAGGTTGCCGGGCAGTTCAGCATTGAGTATGTTCTGGATAGAACCTGAGTTTTATTGCCTTCATCAGAGCAATATTCTTCAAACATCATCAAGGGACAGACAAAATTGCGGGGATTAGGTATGGTATCCAGAAAATGTCGTAGCTGAAGTGCTGGCCAAAAGGTCAATTTAAAGGGACCCTCCTCCATCCTTAATTCCTCGATGGAGGGCCATCTGCCTTTCATTAGAAAGTGGGATGCTTAGGTTATGCCCGACCGACGTAGGTTGCCGAACGTATGAGGGCAAAGGCCCGGAGAAAATTGTGGGTTCCCTAAAATGGGGAATAACAGAGAGTCCAAAGAGGAGAGGGAGTGTTGTTTAATAGCTACAGAACCTATACGGAGCGTAGTCCCCATTAGGGGGTAGCTTTTTAATAGTGATTGGAGGTGGTCATAGCACTACAGAGCCCTTGAGAGTGGAATACGTGTTTGGGCCTGTTCTATCAGAGCCCATAGTTTAGATCAGCCATGACAGCACCAATCAATAATTCTGCCTACGTGGATTGCCTGATAGTATGCTCGAATATCCAGAAAAGCTAGGCCACCGTGTTGCTTGGGTAAAGTCATTAAGTGAAAAGAGAGTCGTGGCTTCTTGTACGCCGACACGAACTTGATGAAAAGTGAGTTAACTTGTTTAAAGTAAGATATAGGGATCCTAATTGGTAAAGCTTGGAGTAAATATAGAAATTTAGGTAAAATACTCATTTTCAGTAGTTAATTCTGCCAAACCATGAGTGCAGGCCCCTATTCCAAGTCTCTAAGAGCATGCGGGTTTGGGACAGCAGCGATGGAAAGTTAAGTTTGAATATGCGTGATGTATCCGTCGGAATACAGGTGCCTAAATACTGCAAAGCCGTCGCTGTCCATTTAAATTTGAAACTGGACTTAAATGTAGACAGCATGGAAAGAGGTATTCCTATTCCCATAGCTTCTGATTTATGAAAATTAATTTCCAGATTGGAGAGGAATCCATAGATCTCAAACTCGCGTAATAAATTACGCAGCCTTTCTCCTTCAAAATTCTTCAGGTGGAGGAGACATGGCTGAATGAAGACGTGTTATACCTGAGCTCCCGGTCCCCGCCTAACTACCCCTGCTGCTCCTCACTATCCTCTGCGGTATGCTCACTACCAGAAGGAAGAAGGTATTAGGGAGCAGTCAGACAGTAAAGGCAACAACGAAAGTAACAAAGGCAGCAGTAAACTGCAGGAACATAGATCGTTATCTCACGGATCCTCAGATAGCCTTTCCCACCTCTCCCGCTTCTAAGATGGCAGATCCACGAGGCTCACTGCCGATTTCCCCGGACCTTAGAATCTCACTTACCTCTCCAACAGCCCCTGCCATCTCTGACTCACGTTCGGATACCCCAACACTTCCGGGACCCTCCTCTCAACCACTCACTTTCTTAGTTGATTCGGACTTGCGAGCACTGTTACAAGCTGTAGACTTCGAGGGTGCATCAGTAAAAATCATGCCTGATCTATCGAGAGCTACACTGCACAGACAAGGACTGTTACGCCCGGCCCTGGATATAGCCCTGGGAGCCACCTATAGATGGGGTTTTCCCCTCTCAGTTACCTTCAGGAGAGGGAAAAAATCTTTCATTCTACGTACACCAGGTGATTTGCCGGCTTTTTTTATTTTCATGGACGCCGAGCCTATCCAGATACCAGACTGGCTGCAGCCTATCCCACAGCCAATGGACTGCTCGGGCACCCTGAAGGAGTTACTAGCCTCGGCAGAAGGAGTTTCTAGCCTCGGCCACAGAAAACCAAGTAGCGGTCCATCAATGGCATAGACGATAGTCCCTGGTGGACTCACGTGAGTTCTGCAGTGTTAGCTGCTGCTGAATATTATTGAATTATTATATATACTTTTTTTTTTCCTTGTTGTTTTTTTTCCCTCTCATTGTGTCTTTTTTGCTTTATGATGAACCCCTGTTGCCTTCTAGTTTTTGTTCCCCCCTCTGGCTAGTAGTCACTTTCCCCCCCCTTTTTTTTTGATGCCCCTAGTGATGCCCCTCGGACATATGGACATACGCTTGACGCCTACATGCGCCACCCTAGCTGGTGTTGCCTAATCCCTAACCCCTAACTGATAACTTACTGCAATCCCTCTCTTCGGCATGATCCTGGGTCTTATTTTTTGGATCTTTTTTCTGACCGAAGACTCAAGGCTGATCAAGGGACTGGTTCATAAGTTTTAGTGTTTCAATGTTGGAAAAAATTATTGCTTTACTACTGTTTATCTATTAAAGTTTTGTACCTATCCAAAGGTATCCATACTAAACGGGATTGCGGTATAATGAGGATATGCCTATAATTTCTGCCAGGGGATGTAGGGGTTGTACTATGGCAATACTAGCTATCTCATCGCATCTCGTTTCGCTGCGACCAGGTCAATCGCGCCCACGTATGATGGACTTGTGGGATGCCTAGAGGTCGTTGGCCCCATGCCACTCTTTGCTGACCATGCTCTTCTGTGTAACAGGGGGGTTTTAGCGCCCGCGGTGCAGAGGGCACCGGGGGGGTGAATTACCCTCTCTCACTATGGAGTTTTGAGATGCATGGGGACCTTAAACTTAAGGTTTCGGAGAGGGGTCTCCGCTCTCCCCTAGATCAGATGGGGGCATTGTTGGGGTTGGGAGCACTGGTGTAGGGGCATTGTAATGATAAAATGCTCCCTACGATTATTGCCCCTGGATGTGCAGATCCCGAGTGCTTCGCCATGGATTAAAGGATCTGGCCATTGTTAGGCCCAGGAGAGAAGTCACCAACTCACTACAAATTTACTGGGAGATGTATGTGTCTGTGGTATGGGGGACCCCCGGGACAGGGGCATTCATGTACACAGGGGTGAGGGGGGAAGAAAGGGGGGTCCAGAGATGTCGGCCTCCCTCCTTCGGTCAGACATGCTCCCTATTATTCTTGGGAGGTGTCAGGCTGGGGGAGGGATGCAGACGTCTCTAGCTAATGCTACTTTGACATGAAATATTGTTGTTTGAAATGGTGGTGTTAAGATAATGATGTTTTTGGTTAAAGTTCAAACATATTGTTTGATTATATAATTTATGATGATAGGGGCGGGGTGAGGGGATTAGGGACGCTCTTATGGAGCTTGCTCTACCTACTTCCCCACATAGGCCGTTACACAAACCCCCCAACTTATTTTGAGGGGTAGATGTGACTTATTATTTGGTAGTAACCAATTTAGTTGCTTTAAATGGTGTGAGGAATGGATTGTTTCCATCTCTCGCTCCATTTTTGTTTTTTTTCTTTTTTTTTCTTTCTCTCTTCTCCTTCCTTCCCCTTCCTTTTTTTTTGTTTGGCAATGGATAGCCTTGATGTGTTTGGTACATTATTTGAAGGCCTCTCACACTGATATAGCATTCATACAAGAGATCCATTTTAGAGAGGATAGGTCGCCCGTGCTTAAGAACAGATTTTTTCCTGTAATATACCATTCCACTAATAAAATGGCTAAATCTAGAGGTGTATCTATCCTCCTATCTAGTAAACTTTCATGGGTCTGCAGTGAGGCCTTGCTAGATGAAGGGGGACGCTTTACATTTATAAAAGGGCTTCTCGGTGGGGTCCGCTTGACACTAGCGACAATTTATGCGCCTAATGATCACAGGACATCTTTATCCGTCGAATCTTGGCCAAACTGATGGACTTCATGGATGGCTCATTGATCCTGGGAGGGGATTTTAATGTCCCCCTGACCCCTCAAGTAGACACGTCCTCGGGGAAATCATCAGTCCCTATAGGCTCCCATAAGTGGATTAATCAAGCTATACACAATGCCCAACTTATCGACGTGTGGCGCCTTCAACATTCAGGCGAAAGAGACTATTCATTCTATTCTCCCCCTCACAAGATTTATTCGAGAATCGACTTCTTTTTAATCACTCATGCCCATTTGCATGCTGTTCGCGAAACTTCCATTGGTCTGATCACGTGGTCTGACCATGCTCCCATATTAATGACATATGCTCTATCGCAGGTTGCCTCACAGGTGACACGCATCTGGAAATTGAATGAAAGCCTCTTACAGGTCCCAGATGTAGTATCAGAAATTCCTAAAGAATTGCCTTTATATTTCCAGACAAACCGAACTCCTGACAGTAACCCAGGCATGGTATGGGAGGCTCACAAGACAGTCATACGAGGTATTTTTATCAAACATGGTTGCAGAATTAAAAGAGACAAGGAACGACAACTAAAACTGCTCCTGACCAAACTTCAAGTTACGGAGTCTAAACATAAAGATGCACCCTCTCATGTAATAGAACGGGAACTAGCTGAAATCGGGGCACGAATTAATGATTTCCTACAAAATAGGGCCAAGGCGGCACTGTAGAAATGCAGGAAAACCAGCTACGCATACGGTGATAAGTGTGGGAAAATATTAACCAGGCCAATTAAGGAACAAAAACTCCAATCATACATACCACATATTATGTCCTCGAAAGCCCAGAAGATAGCCTTGCCCTTGGAGATTTCGGAGACTTTTCGAGATTTCTATGCGTCCCTCTATAACACACCACCTGCCACAAACTCCCAATCACTGATGGATGAATACATGCAGCAGCTCAGATGCCCACTATTACATCCGAAATTAAAGCGGAACTAGATACCGATAAGCTTAGAGGAACTGACAACAGCAGTAAACTCTACCAAACCGGGAAAGGCCCCCGGCCCGGATGGCCTTACCCTGCAATACTATAGAACCCTGCTCCCTACCTTAGGACCCTATATGGTAGATCTTTTTAATGATTTGGGCAACGATGAGGTCCTTCCTAGAGATATGTTAAAAGCATATATATCTGTCATCCCAAAGGAAGGAACAGACCGAAAATTTGCGTGAACTTTAGAACCCCATTGAAGTCTATGGGACTCGAATGTTCGAAATCAAAAGTGCTCATTTTAAAGGCTAATTTGCATGGTATTCTCCTAAAAAGGGTTTGGGGACCGTGTCCTGGCCCAAGGGACATGTATCAATGCAAAAAAAAGTTTTAAAAAAGGCTGTTTTTTCAGGAGCAGTGATTTTAATGATGCTTAAAGTGAAAAAAGTGAAATATTCCTTTAAATATCATACCTGGGGGGTGTCTATAGAATCCCTGTAAAGTGGTGTGTGTTTCCCGTGCTTAGAACAGTCCCTGCACAAAATGATATTTTTAAAGGAATAAAAGTCATTTAAAACTGCTTGCGGCTTTAATGTAATGTCGGGTCCAGGCAATATGGATGAAAATCAGTGAGACAAATGGCATGGGTACCCCCCCAGTCTATTACCAGGCCCTTTGGGTCTTGTATGGATATTAAGGGGAACCACACACCCAAATTTAAAAAAGGAAAGGCGTGTGGCCCCCAGGCCCTATATACTCTAAACAGCAGTATACAGGCGGTGCAAACAAGACAGGGACTGTAGGTTTATTGTTAAGTAGAATCTGTTTGTAATTTTGAACTGGTACATTTTTAAAGTGTAGCTCCAGCCAAAAATCTATTTTAAGCTTTTTGGAAAACATAGGGAAGGGTTATCACCCCTGTGACATTTGTTTTGCTGTCTGTGCACCTCTTCAGAAGATTTCACCTCACTTTCTGTCCCAATGACAAATGTTTTTTTGACAGTTTGGGGCTTTTAGTGAAACAAGGATTGTTGATAAAGCATCAGTGGAGAGAAGACACGTTTTTCCCATATTAACTCTTACAGGAGAGAATTTCCCTTCCTAGGGGTAGATTTCATCTCACTTCCTGTTGTCTCCTTCCGTTTGCAAGTAGGAGTCATTTGTAAGTTGGATGTTTGAAAGTAGGGGCCTGCCATATATACTCTGCAGAAATTGGGGCCTTAGGTGTTGGCGTTGCCACAACACTGTAGGCCCTCACAGTTACTCTTGGTGGGTGCAGGAACAGGCACTGCTGTGAAATGTTAGATCAAGATTTGTAATTACATGCCCCTGTTGAACAGGGTCAGAACAATTGGGCCTTTGGTGGTGGTGGTGCTGGTGCCACAACACTGTAAGTCCTCACAGTTACTCTAGGTGAGCGCAGAAACGGGCCCTGCTCTGAAATATTAGATCAAGAATTGTAATTATATGCACCTGTTGAACAGGGGCAGAAAAATTGGGCCTTTAGTGGTGGTGGTGTTGCCACAACACTGTAAGTCCTCAATGTTACTCTTGGTGGGCACTGGAACAGGCCCTGCTGTGAAATATTAGATCAAGAGTTGTAATTACATGCACCTGTTGAACAGGGGCAGAAAAATTGGGCCTTTGGTGGTGGTGGTGCTGGTGCCACAACACTGTAAGTCCTCATAGTTACTCTTGGTGGGCGCAGAAACGGGCCCTTCTGTGAAATATTAGATCAAGAATTGTAATTACATGTCCCTGTTGAACAGGGGCAGAAAAATTGGGCCTTAGGCACTGGTGCCACAACACTGCAACCCTTCACAGATACTCTAGTTGGAGTGCAGGAACGAGCCCTGCTGCAAAGTATTGCATCAAAAATTGTAATTACATGCCCCTGTTAAACAGGGACTCAAAAATTGGGCCTTAGGCACTGGTGCTGGTGCCACAACACTGCAACCCCTCACAGATACTCTAGTTGGAGTGTAGGGATGAGCCCTGCTGCAAAGTATTGCATCAAAAATTGTAATTACACGCCCCTGTTAAACAGGGGCAGAAAAATTGGGCCTTAGGCACTGGTGCTGGTGCCACAACACTGCAACCCTTTACAAATACTCTAGTTGAGCGCAGCAACGAACCCTCCTTGCAAAATATTGCATCAAAAATTGTAATTACACGCCCCTTTTAAACAGGGGCTGAAAAATTGAGCCTTAGCCACTGGTGGTGGCGCCCAGAAACAAAAATATTCTTACAAGCTATCAGCATGATCATTAAAGAGGAAGAGGATAGTCACTCAGCATAACAGGATAGTCACTCAGCATCAGCATAGGCAGTCTTGAAGGGATCTGACATTTCAAAAAAAATATTCGGTTACATCAGCATCAGGTGCTTGGTAGCTGATGGTGATCCAAGACTGATTCATTTTTATGAAGGTCAGTCGATCGACCGAGTCGGTGGACAAGTGCACCCTGTGATCGGTTACAAAGCCTCCAGCAGCACTAAATGTGTGTTTCGAAAGAACGCTGGATGCAGGACAGGCCAGTAGCTGAATTGCATACTGTGCAAGCTCTGGCCAGTGATCCATCCTCAAGACCCAGTAACCCAGAGGATTTTCGGTGGGAAAGGTGTCCAAGTCAGATCTTGCCCCTAGGTATTCCTGCACCATGTAAAACAGACGCTGGCGATGGTTGCTGGAACCGATCATACCTTGGGGCTGCGGACAAAAAAATTGTCTGAACGTATCGGTCAGACGGCCACCTTCTCCACCGCTCCTTCTTTGACTGACCGAAGCCTCAGCAACACGTTGTCCAGGAACAGGAGTTTGTAACCTCCCAGTCTCTGGGAACACATTTCACAGATCTTTCTGCAAGGCCTCCCGAAGATGTTTCTTCCTCTGCTCCCTCTGCGACACTAAGATAAGGTCCGCAACCTTACCCTTGTAACGTGGATCAAGGTGGGTTGCCAGCTAGTAACCACGAATATGAGGATCCTTCCACAGGCTTTGCAGGATCAAGGAGGCCATGCAGCGTAGGTTTGCTGAGGCATTGAGGCATTCGGTCCAGAGTCCTCTGGGTCACTAAGGATGACATGATCCACAGCCACCTCCTCCCAGCCACGTACAAGTCCATGTGTTTCTTGGGACTGTAAATGATCCCTTCGAAGACTGCTGCTGATGCTGAGTGCCAGGCTCCACCTCCATGCTGACACAATCCTCCTCCTCCTCATCCTCTTCCTGTGTGATCGGCGGGCACGCAGGAACACTGTCTGGATAAAAGGGGCCTTGAGAGGTAAGGAAGTCCTCCTCTTCCTGCCTCTGTTCTTCCTCAAGTGCCCTGTCCATTCTTCCATGCAGCGTGTGCTCCAACAGGTGGACAAGGGGGACAGTGTCACTGATGCATGCACTGTCACTGCTCACTATCCTCGTGGCCTCCTCAAATGGTGACAGGACAGTGCATGCATCCATGATCATGGCCCACTGGCGTGGGGAAAAAAAAACAAGCTCCCCTAACCATAGTCACACAGGTACTCATTGATGGCCCTCTGCTGCAGCATGGCCAACGTTGAGTTCCACCTGGTGGGCATGTCACAGATTAGACGGTCCTTGGGCAGGTTAAATTCCTTTTGGAGGTCAGCCAGCTGAGCACTGGCATTATATGACTGGAGGAAATGCACACAGACTTTCCTGGCCTGCCTCAGGACATCCTGTAAGCCCGGGTACCTGCCCAAGAACCGCTGCACCACCAAGTTAAGGACGTGAGCCAAACAGGGCACATGGGTCAGTTGTCCCTGTCAGAGGGCGGAGAGAAGGTTGGTGCCATTGTCGCAAACCACCATTCCTGGCTGAAGCTGGCGTGGTATCAACCACCTCTGAGCCTGCCCCTGCATAGCTGACAGAATCTCTGCCCCAGTGTGGCTCCTGTCCCCCAAGTACACCAGCTCAAGCACTGCATGGCATCTTTTGGCCTGCGTACTTGCGTAGCCCCTTGAAAGCCTACGGAGCACTGCTGGTTCTGAGGACAAAGCACAGGAAGAGGCCATGGAGGAAGAAGAAGAGGAGGGGGTGGAGGAGAGAGGTGTGTCAGAATTACCTGTAGTAGTATTTTGGAGGTGTGGTGGCAGAACAACCTCCAACACTACTGCACCTTGTCCTGCATCCTTCCCAGCTACCAGAAGAGTTACCCAATGTGCTGTGAAAGATAGGTAACATCCCTGTCCATGCCTGCTGGACCATGAGTCACCGGTAATATGCACCTTACCGCTGACCGCCCTGTCCAGCGAGGCCAAGACATTGCCTTCCACATGCCGGTAGAGAGCTGGAATCGCCTTCCCTGAGAAAAAGTGGTGTTTGGGAACCTGCCACAGAGGAACCGCACATTTCAGAAACTCACGGAAGGGGGCAGAGTTTACCAACTGAAAAGGCAGCAGTTGAAGTGCTAGCAATTTAGCCAAGCTAGCATTCAACCGCTGGGCATGTGGATGGCTGGGAGCAAACTTTTTTTGACGTACAGCAGCTGGGGCAGGGAAATTTGCCTGGTACAATCTCACGTTTGGTGTACTGATAGCAGATTGCCTACAAGTACTTGGCTGTGACACACCTAATTCTACATCTTCATTCATCTCAGTGCAGGTCTCAGAGAGGACTGAAGGCATAGTGGGGTTGGAGATCCTAGCTGATGAGGAGCAAGGAGAGGTCCACTTTGTTCTTTGGTGTGGGTCTTTTAGGTACGCTTGCCAACTAACTACATGGCAGGTCAACATATGTCTGGTCAAGCATGTGGTGCCCAAGCAGGTAATTTTTTGGCCACGCGAGATACGCTTGAGACATATGTTGCAAATAGCAGTGGTGGGATCTGATGCACTCATCTCAAAAAAGGCCCACACCAAAGAACTTTTGGAATAAATTGCAGAACAGCAGCACCCTGCATGTGCAGAGCTCTGCAGTGTGATGCAGTCGGTGTGCCGCCCTTAAGCTGGCCCCTGTAGGGCATCCTGCCTTGTTGGTGATGTGCCTCCTCCTCCTCCCTCCTATCAGGCACCCACGTGGAGTCAGTGACCTTATTATCCCCTCCCTCCTCATCACTGGAGCAAAGCTGGCAGTATGCTGCAGCTGGGGGAACATGACTGCCAGATTGTTGTCCTTCTTGGGCACCCCCTCTGTCTGGGTACACATTACTGCCTTCCTCTAGCTGAGTACCATCATTGGAGCCTTCAAAACGCTGGGCATCCTCCTTGAGCATGTACCCAACACTGTGGTCAAACAGTTCGGGGACTCCTCAGTAGGACATGGTGGGGCTAGGGAAGGAGTGACTGATGCCATTGAGCCGAGGGAAGAGGCCGCGTTGGCAGCTGCTTTAGTGTACTGTGCAGGGTACACAGTACACTAAATGTAAATATTTCAAGAGCCTGCCTGTGTTATTAATAGGATCAGAAGAAGCACACAAGCACTTGTCTTCAGGTAGCTATAGGTGCAACTGTGCAGGGTACACAGTACACTAACTGTAAATACTTCAAGAGCCTGCCTGTGCTATTAAAAGGATCAGAAGAAGCACATAAGCACTTATCTTCAGGTAGCTATAGGTGCAACTATGCAGGGTACACAGTACACTAACTGTAAATATTTCAAGAGCCTGCCTGTGCTATTAATAGGATCAGAAGAAGCACACAAGCGCTTGTCTTCAGGTAACTATAGGTGCAACTGTGCAGGGTACACAGTACACTAACTGTAAGTATTTCAAGAGCCTGCCTGTGTTATTAATAGGATCAGAAGATGCACACAAGCACTTGTCTTCAGGTAGCTATACTGTAGGTGCAACTGTGCAGGGTACACAGTACACTAACTGTAAATACTTCAAGAGCCTGCCTGTGCTATTAATAGGATCAGAAGAAGCACACAAGCACTTGTCTTCAGGTAGCTATAGGTGCAACTGTGCAGGGTACACAGTAAACTAACTGTAAATACTTCAAGAGCCTGCCTCTGCTATTAATAGGATCAGAAGAAGCACACAAGCATTTGTCTTCAGGTAGCTATAGGTGCAACTGTGCAGGGTACACAGTACACTAACTGTAAATACTTCAAGAGCCTGCCTGTGCTATTAATAGGATCAGAAGAAGCACACAAGTACTTGTCTTCAGGTAGCTATAGGTGCAACTGTGCAGGGTACACAGTGCACTAACTGTAAATACTTCAAGAGCCGGCCTGTGCTATTAATAAGATCAGAAGAAGCACACACGCACTTGTCTTCAGGTAGCTATAGGTGAAACTATGCAGGGTACACAGTACACTAACTGTAAATACTTCAAGAGCCTGCCTGTGCTATTAATAGGATCAGAAGAAGCACACAAGCACTTGTTTTCAGGTAACTATAGGTGCAACTGTGCAGGGTACACAGTACACTAACTGTAAGTATTTCAAGAGCCTGCCTGTGTTATTAATAGGATCAGAAGAAGCACACAAGAACTTGTCTTCAGGTAGCTATACTGTAGGTGCAACTGTGCAGGTTACACAGTACACTAACTGTAAATACTGTAAAAACACCTGCCTGCCTGTCAGTATATTAAGAAGAGAATAACAGGAACGGATCTAGCTAAACTGAATACAGTGTATATATATATATATATATATATATATACATATATATATATATATATATATATATATATATATATATATATATATATATATATATATATATATATATATATATATATACAACACCTGGGATGCATATATATATACACAATACACTGTAAGTGCAGCTAACTGACTCAACCTGCCTATCTAACTTAGATCAAATTACACTTTCTCTCTGTCTATCTCTCTCCACCACCGCAACACACTACACAAGGCCCCCACCCAGGCGGCCTTATATAGTGTGTGGCATGTACTAAACCCCCTGAGCCATAATTGGACAAAGCCACCCTGGCTGTGGCCAATTACGGCTCTCTGTACACACAGCGCTGTGAATGACCAAGCATGCGGGTCATAGTGCATGCTTGTACAAAATGTAGGCAAGATATGGTGAGAAATACTCCTGCACTTGTGAGGCCGTTTGCCGCAGTAAACGGGTAATATTGTAGAAAGTGGAAGGAATGGAGGAGATGATAGAGCGTGTCCTGCTGCCTTAACTGACCCGGGGTGGTCTGGAAAGGACTGTATGGTAGGAGGTGGATGGAAGGAGCGTGATCAGACGCTTACATCAAAACATGCATGGTTTAATCATGTATAGGGAATACAAACATATAAATATTGAATCATACAAATACTACATTGCATACAAACAGGTAACAAAATAGGCACTAAAAAATTTATTAAAATTGGGGTATGCCCATGTTGAGGCAAGTATATAAAAAGGGCTGACGCGTTTCGAGGGTAACCTCTTCATCAGAGCCAGGAGAACAAGAGCACAGTCTGTATGGGCCGGTAGGCCGACATGTGTACATGGAAAGGAGTGGCTAGTAGGAGGGAATGTCCTGTGGTGGATAGTTGATTATTCCAAGTTCCATACAAGTCCATGTCCAGGTTTTCTAGGTGGAATATAGATCAGGACAGTATATACCGTACACTACAGACCTGAGACGTAAAATACATTTACAATGGAAATAGCATTAGAAAAGGTCAGAGGTATAGACCTTAAAATCATAAAAAATATAAAAAATATATAAAAAGAAAATTAATATTACTAGTAAAAAAGTTACCGTATCACTATAGGGAATTAGTGATGGGTAGTGGACAATTGAAACACAGAACATGAGAATCTAATTCAATTATATAAATATGTGTATAAACAAACACATAGAACATATACATATATGTATATATTAATATGTGCATATATACATACATACATATACTGTAAATAAAAACATAAAAGGGACATAAAAGATGCACTGTGAAGTGTTGAGAGGTGTTGTCTCACCACATGGTGTAGCCGGTTTTGCTTATGTAAAAAGGACATGCGCATGCGTGTGAAGACAATTTTGCCAGTACGTGAATCGCCGTGTAAACATACAGGTATGGATGCATGCCGATGCTCACATGTTCACAAAGAGCATAAAATAGGGGCACAGAGATGACCGTGCGGTTGTGCAAGAGACAAAAATGTATTCATATACATAGAAATCCATGAAAACACATGTAAATATACATATATAAATATATAAGAGGACATATAGAAATAGCGCCCACCTAAAAAAACACAAATCATGGGCTTATGTTGAGGATGTGTTATAGTAGTAGGGTGGGAATGAACAGTTTGTGCAGTTTGTGCAGCATGATGGCAGACAGTAACTGAAGTGGATGCGTTGCGGGAATAAAAAGTGGAAGTGGCAAACAGGTAGACCAAAGGGGGGGGGGTCGCACTTACCTACGAATGTAATCGGAATGTATATTAACTGTATTTTCCTTTGTGATGGTATTGGCTGTCAGATATGCCTGTGGTGAAAACAGGGGATGAGCAGGGGGAAAACAGCAGAATGTAACCAGAGAAGGGGGGAGGGGGAGGGGAGAGAGCACTGGTGGGTAAAAGGATAGGGGAGGTACAGAGTAGGTGGAAACACTTTGTGGCTGACCTGTCTCCAGTGGATATGTAGGAGTGGCTGTAGTCTCAAAAACCCCCCGGGGTGTGGAGCCGTGTAATCCTGGAAACCGGAGGGGGGAAGAGGCGCTTCTGATGTAGCTGCAGCTGTGGACGCTCAAACAAGATGCGTCTCTCTGTCCGGGATAGGCAGATGTTATGATGAGAGCGTGTTGGAGGGTTTAAAAATCTCTGGGGGGTGGGTCCGGGGGCGGGCTGGGAATGGGTGTAGCCAACGAGAGGGGGTAGGTACGGCTTGCCATTGGAACGCACGCCGGCATGTAAGTGGGCGTGGGCGTGCGTTCCAAGAGGCATTAGACATGTCTCCTGTCAGCTAGCGGGGAGGGCGGGCTGACAGGGAACTTTTTGTGTGTGCCTGAGCCGAGCCAAGCTGTTGTAATAGACGGCAGGCTCGAGTGGCTCCCATAAACGAGCCCCTAAGAGGAGCTTGGAGAGAAGGATGGCTCAGAGGGGAGTGGAGGAGTGGTACTAGGCACAGGGGGAACTGTGCTCAGTGTGCTGGCACGAAAAATGTGCAGACATCAGATGCATAGAGCCTCACACACACCCACAAGTGTGCTGGCAGTAATGTGTGTAGAGGAGTAAAAAAGATATTGTTAAAACCAGGATTTTCCATGTACAGTGCTGTGATGCGAATATAGTGTGTAACTAAGGTGTAGATTGTAGAATATTACGTAGTGAGCTGTATGGATCCGGCAGAAATAAATGATGTGGGGAGAGGTTATGTATTTAGACTGCGGGGACGGAAGTGGCGGGGTATAAAAGGTATACTGTATGTTGGGAAGAAGATGGGTGGAGGTGATGATCAGGAAGGGGGGGCGACGGATGGGGGATGACTGAGAGAGGAAGGGGGGGAGAAAGTGGCAGCATGATGGTAATGATCCTGTATCTAGATAACCCCGTGGATTTCTAAATCTTCATTCATCCCATCGGGGACCATTGATCCAAGAGTAAAAATCCAGAAAGATTCTTGTTTACAGAGTCTCCTAAATCTCCTCCCGTTGTCAGTGTCTTTTTTGATGGCTTCAATGCCAAATACTTTGAGGCCTGTTGGGTTGCCATTATGATGTTCTCTGAAGTGCCTGGGTACTGAATAGCTGTGGATTTTTTTATCTTTCAAGGGCTGATGGTACGTGTTGCTATTGATAATGCTACATTTATGTTCGCTAAATCTTGTCCTAAGTGGGCGTGTTGTGCACCCAACATACAGGAGGCCGCACGGACAAATTAGACCATAGACTAGATAGGAGGTGCCACAGTTGATGAACTGTTTGATTTTGTGGTTCTGGCCATCAGACCCCATGATTTCTTTTTTGCGGTGTGCCATAAAGGCACACGCTCCACAGTTTTTGGTTCCACACCTGTAGTTGCCCTTCTGATCAAAGATGGATGTCCGATGGCCGGTGGGGGTCTTAGTTTGGCTCTGAGGTTTTCGTACTCTGCTTGGAGCTATTAGACTTCTAAGGTCTTTGGATTTACGAAACACCACTACCGGTTTGGATGGTAGAACTGGGTTGAGGATGGGATCTTGCTGGAGAATGTTCCAATTTTTCTTGATAACTCTCTGTATGTCAAATGCTTTGGTATTGTATTGTGTACTGAATCTGATGGAGTTAAAGACATTTCTGTCGGTAGTGTGCTTGTTAGGACTTCTTTTTTTGGCCTCCATTGCCATAGTGACTGAGGGATGTTCGTCATACTGGGTCCAATATTTGTAGAAGGCTTGTTTGATGAGAGATTCTTCGTAGCCCTTCTCGAGAAATTTCTTTTTCAGGATGGACCCTTGTTTTTCATAATCGCTTCTTTTAGTGCAGGTTCTCTTCAGTCTGCAGAATTGTCCATAGGGTATGTTACGGATCCATTTGGGATGGTGGTGGCTTTTGGCATGGAGGTAGGAATTTCCAGCACTAGGTTTGAAATGGGTTTTAGACACAATCTTGCCTTCACCATCGATTTGAAGGTCTAAATCCAAAAAGACGAGTGATGTGTTGTCGACCACATGGGTAATGGAGATACCATATGGATTTGAGTTGCAGTGTTCCAGAAATTTGTTTAGATCCGCATGTGATCCGTTCCAAATGATCAGGATATCATCAATATATCTGGTGTATAGGGCAAGCTGATCTTTGAAGGGATTGTTGGTCCAGATGAAAAGGTCTTCCAACATGCCCATGAAAAGGTTTGCATAGCTAGGGGCAAATTTTGCTCCCATAGCAGTCCCCTTGGTTTGACGAAAAAACTCACCCACGAAGGAGAAGTAGTTGTGGGTGAGGCAAAATTTGATGGAGTCGAGGAGAAATTTGGTCTATAGAGGGTGTATGTTACTCTTGTAAAGAAAGTATTTGGCTGCTTCCATGCCATATTTATGTTCGATGGAGGTGTAGAGAGAGGAGACATCCAATGAGAGCCATCTGAAATGCGGTTGCCATGAGAACGATGAGAGGATGTCGAGCATATGTCCAGAGTCCTTTACGTATGATGGTAGTTGTACTACTAAATCTTGTAGGAAGTAGTCAATGTAACAACCTAAGTTACTGGTTAGGCTATCGATCCCAGCAATAATGGGTCTGCCCGGTGGATTTGTCTGATTCTTATGAATATTGGGGATGTGGTAGAAATGGGGAGTCAGTGGATGCTGTTTGTTTAGGAAGAGGAATTCGCTTTTCGTGATGACTCCATTTTCCCTGGCCTGGTTTAGTAGGGCTTCAAGGGAGGTTGAGAAGGATGGTAGTGGATCAGCGGGGAGCTTCTCATATGTGTCGATATCTCCAAGGAGTCTCGAGGCCTCTGCCAGATAGTCATCTTGATTTTGGATAACTAGACCACCGCCTTTGTCGGCTTGCCTGATAATGATGTCTTCTCTGTCCTGGAATTTCTTAAGGATTTCTTTGGGGACTTTGTGATCTTTATTCCTAATGTTTTTGTATTTGTCACTGTAGCAGTTTTTTTGGCAGATTCTTTTAATTTCGTCTAGCGCTATTTCATAGAAGATTGGAATGAATTTTCCTTTTGCCCAATGAGGATGGAAGGAAGACTTTGGTTAGTGTGTGTGATCTGTTTTTCCATGAGGGCTAAGAGTTCTGGTTCTGTTTCATAATCTTTGCAGGCTCCCTCTTGAAATAAACTCTCTAGATTTTCGAGTGCGTTGTCCGTATTTAGTGCAATGTTGTCGGACAGAGTGCTTTCGGATGAGGATGATGCTTCAGGGGGTGATTTGCAAAGGGCGAAGTACCTTTTTAGGGTGAGATTTCTCGTGTACCTATTTAGGTCTATAAAGATCTCAAAAAGGTTTGGGGGGTTTTTAGCGGCAAAATTGAGACCCTTACGAAGGATGTTGAGTTCTGTGTCATCGAAGACTGAACTAGATAGATTAAAAATCTTAATTGTGCTGCAGCTACATCAGGAGCGCCTCTTCCCTCCAGGATTACACGGCTCCACACCCTGGGGGGTTTTTGGAACTACAGCCACTCCTACATATCCACTGGAGACAGGTCAGCCACAAAGTCTTTCCACCTACTCTGTACCTCCCCTATCCTTTTACCCACCAGTGCTCTCCCCCCTCCCTCTTCCCCCCCACCCCTCCCCCCCTTCTCTGGTTACATTCTGCTGTTTTCCCCCTGCTCATCCCCTGTTTTCACCACAGGCATATCTGACAGCCAATACCATCACAAAGGAAAATACAGTTAATATACATTCCGATTACATTCGTAGGTAGGTGTGATTCCCCCCCCTTTGGTCTACCTGTCTGCCACTTCCACTTTTTATTCCCACAACACATCCACTTCCATTACTGTCTGCCATCATGCTGCACAAACGGCACAAACTGTTCACTCCCACCCTACTACTATAACACATCCTCAACATAGTCACATGATTTGTGTTTTTTTAGGTGGCCGCTATTTCTATATGTCCTCTTATATATTTATATATGTATATTTACATGTGTTTTCATGGATTTATATGAATACATCTTTGTCTCTTGCATAACCACATGGTCATCTCTGTGCCCCTGTTTTATGCTCTTTGTGAACATGTGAGCATCGGCATACATCCATACCTGTATGTTTACACAGCGATTCACGTACTGGCAAAATTGTCTTCACACGCATGAGCATGTCCTTTTTACATAAGCAAAACCGGCTACACCATGTGGTGAGACAACACCTCTCAACACTTCACAGTGCATCTTTTATGTCCCTTTTATGTTTTTATTTACAGTATATGTATGTATGTATATATGCACATATTTATATATACATATATGTATATGTTCTATGTGTTTGTTTATACACATATTTATATAATTGAATTAGATTCTCATGTTCTGTGTTTCAATTGTCCACTACCCATCACTAATTCCCTATAGTGATATGGTAACTTTTTTACTAGTAATATTAATTTTCTTTTTATATATATTTTTTATATTGTTTATGATTTTAAGGTCTATACCTCTGACCTTTTCTAATGCTATTTCCATTGTAAATGTATTTTACGTCTCAGGTCTGTAGTGTACGGTATATACTGTCCTGATCTATATTCCACCTAGAAAACCTGGACATGGACTAGTATGGAACTTGGAATAATCAACTATCCACCACAGGACATCCCCTCCTACTAGCCACTCCTTTCCATGTACACATGTCGGCCTACCGGCCCATACAGACTGTTCTCCTTTACCCTCGAAACGCGTCAGCCCTTTTTAAATACTTGCCTCAACATGGGCATACCCCAATTTTAATTATTTTTTTAGTGCCTATTTTGATACCTGTTTGTATGCAATGTAGTATTTGTATGATTCAATATTTATATGTTTGTATTCCCTATACATGATTAAACCATGCATGTTTTGATGTAAGCATCTGATCACGTGCCTTCCATCCACCTCCTACCATATAGTGCATGCTTGGCCAATCATCAGCCAGCTATGCACTGCGATGCCGCAGTGAATTATGGGCCATGACGTGCCACTCGAGTTTGGCGTGAACGGCCCACATCATTTGCAATTCGATGAACGGTCGAACAGGCAATGTTCGAGTCGAACATGGGTTCAACTCGAACTCGAAGCTCATCCCTACTCAGGATTATTTTAGGAAATTAAAATAAATAGTATTAAAATATATATGGGTACACAAACGCCCTAGGATTGTGTGTGCAACATTGGTTAAAGAAAAAGAGATGGAGGGACTAGCAGCACCAGATTTTAAAAGATATTATCAGGTGATCTCTATTTCTCGTATCGCAGATTTAATCTACAATAGAGAAGGGAAAAGTTGGGTAAATGTAGAAATTTCACAAAGCAAAGTAGACATAGGGAAGATGGTTTGGATACCACAACAATACCGAGATTTAGGATCTAGCACAAATCTATTAACGAGAAACACTTTGAAGATATGGGATGGATTGGGTAGGATATATCACTGAGATTATAACTCACCATTAATGTTGTTAGGCACAAATTATTTTAAGCTGGGGAAAGAAGAACACATATTTCACCAGATGGGCAAAAAAGGAGGAAATATAACTGCAAGATGTGTTGAAAGGAAATAGTTTATACACTTATACAGAAATTACAAATGAATGGGGAAACGAACCACTAGATAAGTGGAGATATGCACAATTGCCGCATTTTACACAATCATTACCACAACCATTAAGGGGAAAGGGACACATGAGGCTAATTAAGAAATTGCTTGGTTCCCCCCTTAAGCCAAAATCGAAGTATATCTTAAATATATAAAATCCTGATTAAGGAAGTAGAATATGAATATGCATCTTACCTAGGGAAATGGGAGGAGGAAATAGGACCCCTTAGAGATGATGAACATATGAAAAAAATATTAAGAATAGCGTGCTTTTCTGCAAGGGATGTCAGGACAATGGAAATGTGCTACAAGCTACTGGCAAGGTGGTATGTGACCCCCAGAGCGTGGTATGTGGTGGTATGTGACCCCCCAGAGGGTGCATAGATATGGGGCAGAGAACCCCCCAACTTGTTGGAGGGGATGTGATGCCCCTGGTAGACTTGTGCCCAATGGAAAATTTTGTTTAGTTTTGTTTCGTTTTCATTCGTAAAATACATAATTTCGTTCTGTTATATTCGTTATGTTACGTTCATTTTCGGATAATTCATTATTATTCGTAGAGTGTCGATATTCCTTATACTGAATCTCGAATCATGTCGAATTCATTTGTTATATCCGCTACAATTTCTTTCGAATTAGTTGAAATTTGATATTTATGTATGCATATTGATTCGTTATAATGATTCGTAGTTTGGAAAGACGTTTGTTTTTTGAATCTATTAACACACGCAATTACAATATCTCTTCTCCTCTGCTCAAATAGAATACAACACCCTTCCCACTCAGTTCTCAGGAATGCACTTTGCCAGTAATCCAACCTCCAGCACAAAATTAATCAGCTGATTGGGCTGTAAGATTTACTTTGAGTTGACCTTTTCTTTCATTAGATCTTTAACGAATTACCGAATCGTGTTGAATTAATTTGTTATATCTGCTATAATTTCTTTCAAATTGGTTGAAATTTGATATTTATGTATGTATATTGATTTGTGATAATGATTCGTAGTTTAGAAAGTCGTTTGTTTATTGTATCTATTAAAACACACAATGACAATATCTCTTCTCCTCTGCTCAAATAGAATACAACACCCTTCTCTCACTCAGTTCTCAGGAATGCACTTTGCCAGTATTCCAACCTCCAGCACAAACCTAATCAGCTGATTGGACTGTTTACTTTGAGCTGACCTTTTGTTTCATTAGATCTTTAACGAATTACCGAATCATGTCAAATTCATTCGTTATATCCACTATAATTTCTTTTGTATTAGTTGAAATTTGTTATTTTTTTTATTCGGACATTCGGATGCAATTTCGTCCGAATTTCGATTTGTTACAAAACAAATTGCACATGTCTAGCCAATGGGACCTTTGTGCCTCTCTGGTGGGATTGCATAAAAATACGACCCTACTGGGGGGGGAATTATAGGGGCAATTTATCAAATAAGAACGGATTCAGAAAGATCCTTGGGTATGTTTGTTTCTTGATACAAGAAAAGCCGTTTTCCATTATAAAAATACCCTAGCTCCATATCTCCTAAATGCAGCTAAAAGTCTGTTTCTGAGTCTATGGAGAACCCAAGAAGCTCAGAAGATGAAGGAGTGGGCAGGAAGGATGGAATGGGTGAGGTCCATGGAGGAAACAATACACACAGTAGAGGACTCACTGGGAATATACTATAAGACTTGGCGAAATTGGATTGAGTTTAAGAAATTGAATGGATATATGTCAATGATGGAGGTATAGAGAGAGGGTGAAGGGTAGAGGGGTAGAGGGGGGGTGGGTTTGGGGGGATGGGAAGAACAACAGAAGGGGGTATAGCAAGAGATCCAAATAAGGAATGTGATATAGATGTTGATTGTTATTCTTGTTAATATCACTTCTTTTTTAAATATTTATAATAAAATAAAGAATATATTAATCAAAATCAGCCCCGAAGCGGGACTGCATTGCCGGTTTGAAATTGTGCAAGTTCAGCTGAACTCGCACAATTTCTAACCAGCATCATTGTAAAAATGGGCTAAATGACAGTTTTTTCCTTGCCTGCTTCTGTTTGCAAATAAAGCAAGTGTGGCATTGCAGATGATGGCCATTAATAGCTAATGGAGGTAACCATATGTGGTTAATATAAAAACAATATAGGTTGTGCTAATCAATCCTATTAAACAAATAAAAATGATTCAAATTGTTTTGAAAACAGTTCATAAGTGATGTGATATGTTAATCCTGATGTCATTATGCACCGTCCACCACCATAGTGATCATTAAAACATCACTGCCTCCACCAACAGTTGAATGGCTCGCTTACCAGCTCCAATTGATCCCTCATTACAAAGGATCATATGCACTTGTGGCTTTAGCCAAGTCAAGGCCTTTATCCTGGTCTGGATGGTCTCCGTCACAGGATCACCCTTTTGGCACCATATTGGATAAAATAATTTCTCTAAAAAAACAAAATGCTCCACACATATTGTAAAATCCTTATAACATTTATTTGGATGTAAAAAATGCACTTACAGCTGCCGCTGATAACTTGCGCCTTATGTTTCTAATTTATCGGCCAGTACACAAAACAAACCCGTCCTTCTAGAGCACATGTGGGATTGGGGACATCAGCGCTTCGCTCTGTCCTAAACATTACATCATAAGATGACATTTTCTCATTACTTGCAAGTAAATTGCAAGTAATTTTAGCAACAGGAGGGGAGGGGTGGGCACTGACACGAGATGACAGGCAGGGAGGGAGGGGGAGAGAGGAGAGACAGCAGATAATGGAGGCACATAAACTGACCACGGTATCAGGGGTTCAGCAGCCATGATAAATGTGGTCAGTTTACAGAGGGGAGGGCAGCACCAGGCAGGATCAACCAAGTATTTTAAATGATACAAAGGGCCAAATTACACAACACAAGCACTGTGCTGTTCCAGACCGCCCACCACATATATACTGTGGGAGGGCGGCCCAGCTGCGCAAAATCACATACCTGTAGCCAATTAGCGAGACAATCAGCGGGTCTGGTAGCTGCGATGGCAACCATGACCTGTTGTTCGTTCAGTGGATAGACAGAGCAGCGGTCTGCCTATGTAAACAAGGCAAACCGCGGATCAAGGAGCAAAAGATAGATCTTGTGTTTCAGCCAAGCTAAAACACAAATCTCGCTTTTCCTCCGGTGTATTCATCCCCCACACAGTTAGTAAGCACCTCTCAGGAACACATTTAACCCTTTGATCATCCTTGGTGTTAACCCCTTCCCTGCCAGTTTCATTTATACTGTGACAGTGCATTTTCTTAGCACTGATCACTGTATTGGTGTCACTGGTCTCCAAAATGTGTCACATAGTGTCCAATTTGTCTGCCGAAATGTCGCAGACACACTTAAAATTGCTGATCACCACCATTACTAGTAAAAAAAAATTTTAAAAAATAAAAATGCCATAAATCTATCCCATAGTTTGTAGACGCAATAACTTTTGCGCAAACAAATCAATATACTCTTATTATGATTTTTTTTACCAAAAATATGCAGCATAATACAGATTGGCATAAACTGATGAAGAAATCTGATCTTTTACATTTTTTTATTGGATATGTTTTAAAGCAGAAAGTAAAAAATATTGTTTTTTATTTGAAATTGTTGGTCTTTTTTTGTTTATAGTGCAAAAAAAAAAAAAATAAATAACCCAGAAGTGATCAAATACCACCAAAAGAAAGCTATATTTGTGGGGGAAAAAGGACATCAATTTTATTTGGATACAGCGCCGTATGACCGCACAATTGTCAGTTAAAGCAATGCAGTGCCGTATTGCAAAAAATGGCAATCACTTTAAGGTATTAACATACAAAATGGACATTCAAATAAATCAGAAAAGATTAAAGCTTAGCATATTGAAAACATTGCTAGGTTTTGGAAAGACAGCATATTACTGATGGTGACCATCTCACAGTTGTTGGAGAAAAAAAGTGTATATTGCTATATCTGTGTTGAGATCTTTTAAAATTCTAGCAGCCAATGGCTGCTAGATTAAGCCTTCATTTTTAATTACCTAAAATAACAGACATGTCATACATGCCTACTCTGTGCAATGGTTCCTTTTTGGCGAGTGCCCTCAGGGTAAGCCACCTTCCCTGGAGGCACCTGTTCATGCTTGCTCCAAAGCCACCCAGTCTGCGTCTTTTGACACAGACCGGGTGACCCGGCTTCACCCCTCCTCTCTCATCACAGCATTTGATTGACAGCCAATGGCTGCAAAATTAGATTTTTACAGTTTTATATATGGAGTTATAGAGTTTTATTGATATGACTGAGAATACTGCAATGGTGTCTTTCATTAACACTGTTTGGGCTACTTATTAGGACCTTTATGTATAAAAGTGGTTAAAAGGTGGCTCATGAAAAAAGATCCATATTTTTCATTGCAACTGATCAAACTTTCATTCCATGTATTTAAACAAGCCACATCCATTGTAACACAAAGACCTAGACACTGAAGAAAGGCTTTATGTACATGTATGGTGAATTACTACTATAGTCGTCTTGTTCAATCATAACTTATTTTAATTTACAACAGTTGTATACAACTTCAGACTAAATACTCGTACACATGGTATGAAAATCAGAAGGGAAAAGTATGAAGACAAGCTGTATGCGGATTTTTGGATTGTTAGTGTGGTGCATTCGACAGATGATTTGACTTTTACATCAAACAAAAGCTGGATCTGCAGGCTATAAACCTTTTGTCTGATGTGAAATCAAAGTCTGATTTTTGGATGGTCAGTACAGAAATCCGCCACACAAAAGTCGAAAATACAACCACGCATGCTCGGAATCAAGGAGCTATCGTTTGTAATCTAGAAGTGACATTCATGACGTGGCAATTGATGAAATATCCAAATGCAGCGCACATTCTCATCTTCTTTAATGGGATAATAATGAAGCTGCTTTGCTGGTGATACTGATGTAGTTATTCCAAACGTATTTTAAAGGCATTTGTTTTGTTGTGATATAAATAATATTAATATTATGGTTGTTTGATTTTTTGGGGAAGTTACCACAACACCATTATCCCTGAGTTTTTAAGATCAAAGATACAACTATGTTGGCGTCCCTTGTTAATTTTCCATTGTGTTGTTTTTAATGTAACTGCCGACTCCCAAACTATCATTTGAAGAAAAACACATAGCCAAGTATTATTCTACACAATTTTTTTATTGTGCAGAAAAAAAATAACACAAATTAAATTAGAGATGCTATCTGCCATCCAAATAAAAATAACTTAACAAAAAAGTGCATTCCATGCAGAAAAAAAGAAAATATAACAAAACAAAAACATTAAGAAAAAAAACACAAAACAATGAAATTAGAAAGTGGGGTAGGGGTGAAAATCCCCAGACCAGTGTGGTTGTTGGGGTTCATGTGGCTGG